>NC_041385.1:566770815-566898129 GCF_002162155.2 Triticum dicoccoides
AGTGAGGGATTATGGTACTTAGGGGGATGCGTGTCGCATAGAGAGAGAACAAGGGTGGAGAGTGTTGGATGGGCCTATATGTATAGCGCGAGCGAGACATGTGTATGTGTGAACCAGGGAGATATAAAGTTTGAGAGAGATTGAGGAGCCCCGATAAGGCTGAGTGGTGCGTTAGATAGGTGAGAGGGGGACAGAGATATTCGATCCGCTCGATAATGCAGTGCATGTAAATTTTTTAGAAGCCAAACTTTGGAAACTTTGAGAAGTGCAGACTGCATTGAATTCACGTGCGTGTTTCCCATCTACTCCTCGGCCCTCTACTGCACCTGCCTTTGACTGTATGACAGGTGGGCCAGCCACCCGTTGGGCCCACGTGTCATTCACCCAAAGGCAGTTGCTGTAAGTCAATGAGGCTGCGTCCCCCTCCGTGCCAGTGCAGTATAGTCATCTTACCAGACCTTTAGTTTGGGCCAAACGAGAGAAGTTTGATGTTTACTGGTTTATTGGTCCCCTTTGCATTTTACGCCAAGTTTTGACCTTTGATTTAACTATAAAATGTTAATGCATGTAAACAAAAATGTTGTGTAAGTCACCTTACGAAACCAAATAATACCAAAACACTTAGGCACGGTACATTAACTCCCTCCTTGTTTCTTATTTCATGACATATCAGCCAATGAGAGATGTGCGCCGTGCACGCTTTCAATGACTTGAGACTACCAAACATGACGTGCAGTGTTTAGTTCATTGCATGTAATCCTATTAATTAGCAAAAAGACATTAAGTTCTCTCGCCGATAGGAATAAAACAATACATCATGTATTTGTTTACAGAGGGAGTAGTACATTTTTTGTGACATGCATTACTAGATATTGCTAGTCAAATACTAAAATACAAATGGACGTGGTAATACTCCTAAATCCAGATGGTGGTGCTAGTAGTACTAGTAGTTGTACTACCAATGTAGTAGCATTGTACTACCCGTTGGTCAAATTATTACATGCTGCTCCTCACATTGAAGTGACAAGACCCTGCGCCAGAGATGACACCTGAGTATAGGCACCGTGTTTGGCATACCATAGTCAGCTTCACCGTCTGCAGTCAGTATCATCATGGCTGTAGAGCTAGCCTACTTACAACTAGTCGTGTTCGACATAATTTCCCGTGCGTAGATGCCCGTTCATTGCACGGAACACCAAGATTGGGGGTGGATGGCGCCGGCAGTGTCCATCGCGCCAGATTTTTCCATGGCCTTCTAGATGTGGTGGGGAGGAGATAAGGCTGATTGTGAGAGACAAGGAGTTGTTTGTAAATAGGGAACAAGTGCGGGCATCTTTTTGCAAAAATTGAGAAGTTTGGTTTGTATGTGTCAGATCTAGATCCGACGGCTATTGGTGAAAGATGGGAGGCACAACATCATCACCAACTCAGGACCTGTTTGATTTGCAGGATTTTGAAAACGCAGGAATAGGACACGGCAATATTACAAGTTTCAAACTGATACTACAAATGTTAGGAGTAATGCTGCACCTACGAAGAGGGAATTACTAGGAAGTTTACGTAAGAACTTTCGTTACTTTAGGTGGATGTAGCATTATCGTACAAACTAAAATCCACCCCCTGACAAGTCACTAATGGGCAAATAAGTTTTTGAGTCTCTGGCCACTTGATGTTTAAAAAACAAATTCAGCTTCTGCGGAGACTTTGTCATTTAGGCTTAGATGCTTGCGGTGATCAGCACGCCATTCATTGTTGCGCTAGAGAACGCCAAACCTCATTACCTGGAGCACACTTGCCTCCATAATAAAGAACCTGGCCAATTTAATCTGAGATGTGCTGCCTTGGTAGTCAATCAAATCAATTTCTGTAAGATGGAGATCAAGGCATTCGATGAGATTGTTATAGTGCAGCACATTTTTCACTTTCGAGTATGTTTTATCTACAAAAGAAGAGAACATATTAGAGCAACTGGCTGTATAAGATTGTCGTGTCATGAAGAGGTACCAATATCATTCGCTCATCCGATAGGGTTGGCTGGCTAGTGATTATTTTTGACTCTCTCTCTCTATCTCTCTCTCTTTCTGTTTCCTCTCATTTACCTAGGAGCACGTGAAGGGCTTGGGCATTTGTTGCCTTCCACTATGTGGCCGATGCCATATTTCACAAAAGTACACCACATAATACGCATCGATGTCAAATCAAAAGATTTTGGCACCACTCTCGCGATGTGAGAGAGTTGGCACCGCTGTGCACACAGACCCACATGCATAAACAAATCAATCAAGCCAACTACACCAGCCTCTCACTCTCCCAAACAAGTGTTTTTTTATTCCCTCAGTCCTATCTCTCTCCCACGCAAGTGTTTTTTTATTGCGTGAATTAATTTGGCACCGGAGCAAAGTAGGTGATCCAGATTGGGGCACCAGGTGAGCAATGGAGGGGCATCGATGCCAAATACATCACAAGTGAATTTGGCACGTATTTTGGCCTACATAGTGGAGGGCCGTTATAGCCCACTTTTGTACTACCTCGTATTTAGTATAAAATTTTGACCATAGATTTACCTAAGAAAATGCCAATGCATGTCACTAAAAATTACACCATTTGAAATTATGTTCAAATACGAATCCAACGATATAGTTCTTAGTGACATGCATTAACATTTTGCCAGTTAAATCTATGATCAAATTTTGATACTACAAAATAGGAAGAGTAAACCAGGACAGAGGTAGTACTTGCTCTTAGGGTAACCATAGAGTTACTGGAGTAGTCTAAGTTACTTTCCACTATGACTAGCCTAGGCTACTATTGTAGTACAACAACAAAAGGATGCAGGTGATCACGTGAGAAAAAAATACTAAAAACATTTCTTTCGGTGCAGTGCGTAGATGCAGTTTTGAACACTACACTTGTCACCGTAATTTGCGAAAATTACGAAAAAGTTGAGCTACGTTGTGATTACCGTTTACTAATAGGATAGAAGTTTCACCTTGATGAGTAGCTTCTCCGTGCACGGAAAGCATGTAAGGAATCCAACAACTTGATCCAGATTGGGGCCGATAGATTTTATTGCCAAGATCTTCACTGTGCGCATAGACTGGGTCAAGCGTGTGGGAATCATTTTCCGGAAGACGATCGTAAATACATCAAGAAGAAATTTAAAAATGTAAATTTCAAGAAGACAGATAAGAAGATGAGTGTTGTACCTGAATGATTACATATCCAATAAAGAGTTTGGAGAATTTTGGCAGACGAGTACACCAACGCTGTCAATTTTGGCGCGTCAATGACCCTGATTTTTGTTGGACCTTCTAGATCCGATACAAGCAATCTCTCAAGGAAAGGCGCATTCTCAATGACCATAATGTGGAACAGCTGGAGTGATCTCTTCCCAATTGATGTCTTCTTGCGGGGCCAGCAAGACACATAAATCCATCGGAGATTCGTCGAGGCGATGTGGAGGCTAATGAACCCGTGGATCTGCTAAAGACGAAGGTACTTGAGCGCAGTACAGTTGCGGAGCTGGTGCTCCATTGCCTTCTTCGAGATGAGAACATCGAAGAGGTCGAGCTGCTTGACTTGAGGGAGAAGAAGGGCGGGCGCGGCATTAATCTGGGGAAGATAGCAGGAGCTGAAGCTGGCGCGACGCGACATTGGCGTGAGGCGGAGCATGGACGGCGGCAGAGAGCGACATCTTCCAACTTCAAAGCTGAGCTCCTCGAGCTGATATAGGGCGGGGGATAAGAACCACTCGTAAAACTTGGGTTGGACCTTGCAGTTGGTATTGAACATGCGGATGCCAAGGCGTCTGGCTGGCCCAGGGTGCGATGAAAGGATCTTGGAGACTGCGGCCATGCATTTGCAATCCCCGTCGCAGAGGCTGCTATTGACAGTGAGGTTGAGGGGGACGCGGCGCCAAAGGGGGAACTACCGCCGAGAGAGCAGGGCGGTCCGCACGACAGATTTGGTGGGGAGGAGGCCGATGATGACGAGAAGCATGTCATCGGGGAGGCTGCTAATGAAGCCCAGGCTCGCCGGATGCGGTTTTGGCTCGAGCCACCTCTGCTTGTTGGCAACCTCACCGTCCATCTCAACTGGCGGCGACGCTGGTGTACACGTGTGCTGGTGTGTGTTGTGTGCTGGGTGTGCGTGAGTGCGTCCTTCTGTGCATGCCGCCGCGCAGTGGTGAATTGTGCGCGAGGGCGTCCTTCACACGAAAGAAATGTGTCCTCAATGCACCCTCAATTTAATAGCATGCGGGGTGCTACCCCGAGTGGTTTCAACTTTGTTTACTTCACCGCATGTCAGATGGGCCTCTAGTTTACTTATTTTCACCCACATGGGCCAGCACACGAAGATACAGAACATGAGCTGACAAGACATCATGTAGACTCGTTGACCGGTCAACTAAAAAATATATGGACCTATACGCTTATACAGTGAGCATATAATCCATCGGTATAGAGAGTTCGAGTGAGAGGGGAGGCCCGTGAGAGATAGCAGAGAGAGAGAGAGAGAGAAAGAGCTACTCTCTCTGATCGATAATGTAGTTCCAACTTTTTTTTAAAGTCAAACTTTTGAAACTTTGACCAAGTTTATAAAGAAATTACTTATATCTACAATACCAAAGATAAATGAAGTATGCAGTAAGTACATGTTGTGATGAATCTAATGATTGTTCCAGATGTATGTGTTTTTCTCCACATATACCTGGTCAAACTTTTCTGAGGTTTGACTTCTCAAAGCATCCATATGCTTATGGACGTGAGAGAGTCCCTAACTAGAGAGAGAGAGAGAGAGAGAGAGAGAGAGAGAGAGATAGAAAGAGTGAGTGAAAAAATTGTGTGTGTGCATGTGTGAAAGAGACATGGACAACACACGATAAAAGTAGAGAAAAAGCATGTGTGTCTTATGCAAACATATCACACATGCATCTTCGACAACAAAAGCAAGGTGAGGAGATAGTGTGTGGTTGTTTGCAACTGAGAGAGCAAGGCCCCTAGCACGTGGCCAAGAGGGGTCTGACAAACAAGGGATAGAGGTCGAGAGAGACGTACGGAGAAAATGCAGACATGGGGAGGAGAGAGTGTATGTTTGTCATAGAGAGATCCCCTGGAGATCGTGATGGGCTTACATGGGTGGGAGATCAAGTGACAAGGTGTGTGCGTGATAGAAGATACCCCGAGAGATATCGATATATACATATGGATGGAAGGAGACAATACGTGTCTTCCTGATGGCTAGTGAGAGATAATCATACTTAGGGGGGGGGGAGTGCTTGCGCCTATGATGGAGTGAGGGATTATGGTACTTAGGGGGATGCGTGTCGCATAGAGAGAGAGAGCAAGGGTGGAGAGTGTTGGATGGGCCTATATGTATAGTGCGAGCGAGACATGTGTATGTGTGAACCAGGGAGATATAAAGTTTGAGAGAGATTGAGGAGCCCCGATAAGGCTGAGTGGTGCGTTAGATAGGTGAGAGGGGGAAAGAGATATTCGATCCGCTCGATAATGCAGTGCATGTAAATTTTTTAGATGCCAAACTTTGGAAACTTTGAGAAGTGCAGACTGCATTGAATTCACGTGCGTGTTTCCCATCTACTCCTCGGCCCTCTACTGCACCTGCCTTTGACTGTATGACAGGTGGGCCAGCCACCCGTTGGGCCCACGTGTCATTCACCCAAAGGCAGTTGCTGTAAGTCAATGAGGCTGCGTCCCCCTCCGTGCCAGTGTAGTATAGTCATCTTACCGGACCTTTAGTTGGGGCCAAACGAGAGAAGTTTGATGTTTACTGGTTTATTTGTCCCCTTTGCATTTTACGCCAAGTTTTGACCTTTGATTTAACTATAAAATGTTAATGCATGTAAACAAAAATGTTGTGTAAGTCACCTTACGAAACCAAATAATACCAAAACACTTAGGCACGGTACATTAACTCCCTCCTTGTTTCTTATTTCATGACATATCAGCCAATGAGAGATGTGCGCCGTGCATGCTTTCAATGACTTGAGACTACCAAACATGACATGCAGTGTTTAGTTCATTGCATGTAATCCTATTAATTAGCAAAAAGACATTAATTTCTCTCGCCGATAGGAGTAAAACAATACATCATGTATTTGTTTACAGAGGGAGTAGTACATTTTTTGTGACATGCATTACTAGATATTGCTAGTCAAATACTAAAATACAAATGGACGTGGTAATACTCCTAAATCCAGATGGTGGTGCTAGTAGTACTAGTAGTTGTACTACCAATGTAGTAGCATTGTACTACCCGTTGGTCAAATTATTACATGCTGCTCCTCACATTGAAGTGACAAGATCCTGCACCAGAGATGACACCTGAGTATAGGCACCGTGTTTGGCATACCATAGTCAGCTTCACCGTCTGCAGTCAGTATCATCATGGCTGTAGAGCTAGCCTACTTACAACTAGTCGTGTTCGACATCATTTCCCGTGCGTAGATGCCCGTTCATTGCACGGAACACCAAGATTGGGGGTGGATGGCGCCGGCAGTGTCCATCGCGCCAGATTTTTCCATGGCCTTCTAGATGTGGTGGGGAGGAGATAAGGCTGACTGTGAGAGACAAGGAGTTGTTTGTAAATAGGGAACAAGTGCGGGCATCTTTTTGCAAAAATTGAGAAGTTTGGTTTGTATGTGTCAGATCTAGATCCGACGGCTATTGGTGAAAGATGGGAGGCACAACATCATCACCAACTCAGGACCTGTTTGATTCGCAGGATTTTGAAAATGCAGGAATAGGACACGGCTATATTACAAGTTTCAAACTGATACTACAAATGTTAGGAGTAATGCTGCACCTATGAAGAGGGAATTACTAGGAAGTTTACGTAAGAACTTTCGTTACTTTAGGTGGATGTAGCATTATTGTACAAACTAAAATCCACCCCCTGACAAGTCACTAATGGGCAAATAAGTTTTTGAGTCTCTGGCCACTTGATGTTTAAAAAACAAATTCAGCTTCTGCGGAGACTTTGTCATTTAGGCTTAGATGCTTGCGGTGATCAGCACGCCATTCATTGTTGCGCCAGAGAACGCCAAACCTCATTACCTGGAGCACACTTGCCTCCATAATAAAGAACCTGGCCAATTTAATCTGAGATGTGCTGCCTTGGTAGTCAATCAAATCAATTTCTGTAAGATGGAGATCAAGGCATTCGATGAGATTGTTATAGTGCAGCACATTTTTCACTTTCGAGTATTTTTTATCTACAAAAGACGAGAACATATTAGAGCAACTGGCTGTATAAGATTGTCGTGTCATGAAGAGGTACCAATATCATTCACTCATACGATAGGGTTGGCTGGCTAGTGATTATTTTTGACTCTCTCTCTCTATCTCTCTCTCTTTCTGTTTCCTCTCATTTACCTAGGAGCACGTGAAGGGCTTGGGCATTTGTTGCCTTCCACTATGTGGCCGATGACATATTTCACAAAAGTACACCACATAATACGCATCGATGTCAAATCAAAAGATTTTGGCACCACTCTCGCGATGTGAGAGAGTTGGCACCGCTGTGCACACAGACCCACATGCATAAACAAATCAATCAAGCCAACTACACCAGCCTCTCACTCTCCCAAACAAGTGTTTTTTATTCCCTCAGTCCTATCTCTCTCCCACGCAAGTGTTTTTTTATTGCGTGAATTAATTTGGCACCGGAGCAAAGTAGGTGATCCAGATTGGGGCACCAGGTGAGCAATGGAGGGGCATCGATGCCAAATACATCACAAGTGAATTTGGCACGTATTTTGGCCTACATAGTGGAGGGCCGTTATAGCCCACTTTTGTACTACCTCGTATTTAGTATAAAATTTTGACCATAGATTTACCTAAGAAAATGCCAATGCATGTCACTAAAAATTACACCATTTGAAATTATGTTCAAATACGAATCCAACGATATAGTTCTTAGTGACATGCATTAACATTTTGCCAGTTAAATCTATGATCAAATTTTTATACTACAAAATAGGAAGAGTAAACCAGGACAGAGGTAGTACTTGCTCTTAGGGTAACCATAGAGTTACTGGAGTAGTCTAAGTTACTTTCCACTATGACTAGCCTAGGCTACTATTGTAGTACAACAAAAAAAGGATGCAGGTGATCACGTGAGAAAAAAAATACTAAAAACATTTCTTTCGATGCAGTGCGTAGATGCAGTTTTGAACACTACACTTGTCACCGTAATTTGGGAAAATTACGAAAAAGTTGAGCTACGTTGTGATTACCGTTTACTAATAGGATAGAAGTTTCACCTCGATGAGTAGCTTCTCCGTGCACGGAAAGCATGTAAGGAATCCAACAACTTGATCCAGATTGGGGCCGATAGATTTTATTGCCAAGATCTTCACTGTGCGCATAGACTGGGTCAAGCTTGTGGGAATCATTTTCTGGAAGACGATCGTAAATACATCAAGAAGAATTTTAAAAATGTAAATTTCAAGAAGACATATAAGAAGATGAGTGTTGTACCTGAATGATTACATATCCAATAAAGAGTTTGGAGAATTTGGCAGACGAGTACACCAACGCTGTCAATTTCGGCGCATTAATGACCCTGATTTTTGTTGGACCTTGTAGATCCGATACAAGCAATCTCTCAAGGAAAGGCGCATTCTCAATGACCATAATGTGGAACAGCTGGAGTGATCTCTTCCCAATTGATGTCTTCTTGCGGGGCCAGCAAGACACATAAATCCATCGGAGATTCGTCGAGGCGATGTGGAGGCTAATGAACCCGTGGATCTGCTAAAGACGAAGGTACTCGAGCGCAGTACAGTTGCGGAGCTGGTGCTCCATTGCCTTCTTCGAGATGAGAACATCGAAGAGGTCGAGCTGCTTGACTTGAGGGAGAAGAAGGGCGGGCGCGGCATTAATCTGGGGAAGATAGCAGGAGCTGAAGCTGGCGCGACGCGACATTGGCGTGAGGCGGAGCATGGACGGCGGCAGAGAGCGACATCTTCCATCTTCAAAGCTGAGCTCCTCGAGCTGATATAGGGCGGGGGATAAGAACCACTCGTAAAACTTGGGTTGGACCTTGCAGTTGGTATTGAACATGCGGATGCCAAGGCGTCTGGCTGGCCCAGGGTGCGATGAAAGGATCTTGGAGACTGCGGCCATGCATTTGCAATCCCCGTCGCAGAGGCCGCTATTGACAGTGAGGTTGAGGGGGATGCGGCGCCAAAGGGGGAACTACCGCCGAGAGAGCAGGGCGGTCCGCACGACAGATTTGGTGGGGAGGAGGCCGATGATGACGAGAAGCATGTCATCGGGGAGGCTGCTAATGAAGCCCAGGCTCGCCGGATGCGGTTTTGGCTCGAGCCACCTCTGCTTGTTGGCAACCTCACCGTCCATCTCAACTGGCGGCGACGCTGGTGTACACGTGCGCTGGTGTGTGTTGTGTGCTGGGTGTGCGTGAGTGCGTCCTTCTATGCATGCCGCCGTGTAGTGGTGAATTGTGCGTGAGGGCGTCCTTCACACGAAAGAAATGTGTCCTCAATGCACCCTCAATTTAATAGCATGCGGGGTGCTACCCCGAGTGGTTTCAACTTTGTTTACTTCACCGCATGTCAGATGGGCCTCTAGTTTACTTATTTTCACCCACATGGGCCAGCACACGAAGATACAGAACATGAGCTGACAAGACATCATGTAGACTCGTTGACCGGTCAACTAAAAAATATACGGACCTATACGCTTATACAGTGAGCATATAATCCATCGGTATAGAGAGTTTGAGTGAGAGGGGAGGCCCGTGAGAGATAGCAGAGAGAGAGAGAGAGAGAGAGAGAAAGAGCTACTCCCTCCGATCGATAATGTAGTTCCAACTTTTTTTTAAAGTCAAACTTTTGAAACTTTGACCAAGTTTATAAAGAAATTACTTATATCTACAATACCAAAGATAAATGATAGTATGAAGTAAGTACATGTTGTGATGAATCTAATGATTGTTCCAGATGTATGTGTTTTTCTCCACATATACCTGGTCAAAATTTTCTGAGGTTTGACTTCTCAAAGCATCCATATGCTTATGGACGTGAGAGAGTCCCTAACTAGAGAGAGAGAGAGAGAGAGAGAGAGAGAGAAATAGAAAGAGTGAGTGAAAAAATTGTGTGTGTGCATGTGTGAAAGAGACATGGACAACACACGATAAAAGTAGAGAAAAAGCATGTGTGTCTTATGCAAACATATCACACATGCATCTTCGACAACAAAAGCAAGGTGAGGAGATAGTGTGTGGTTGTTTGCAACTGAGAGAGCAAGGCCCCTAGAACGTGGCCAAGAGGGGTCTGACAAACAAGGGATAGAGGTCGAGAGAGACGTACGGAGAAAATGCAGACATGGGGAGGAGAGAGTGTATGTTTGTCATAGAGAGATCCCCTGGAGATCGTGATGGGCTTACATGGGTGGGAGATCAAGTGACAAGGTGTGTGCGTGATAGAAGATACCCCGAGAGATATCGATATATACATATGGATGGAAGGAGACAATACGTGTGTTCCTGATGGCTAGTGAGAGATAATCATACTTAGGGGGGGAGTGCTTGCGCCTATGATGGAGTGAGGGATTATGGTACTTAGGGGGATGCGTGTCGCATAGAGAGAGAACAAGGGTGGAGAGTGTTGGATGGGCCTATATGTATAGCGCGAGCGAGACATGTGTATGTGTGAACCAGGGAGATATAAAGTTTGAGAGAGATTGAGGAGCCCCGATAAGGCTGAGTGGTGCGTTAGATAGGTGAGAGGGGGAAAGAGATATTCGATCCGCTCGATAATGCAGTGCATGTAAATTTTTTAGAAGCCAAACTTTGGAAACTTTGAGAAGTGCAGACTGCATTGAATTCACGTGCGTGTTTCCCATCTACTCCTCGGCCCTCTACTGCACCTGCCTTTGACTGTATGACAGGTGGGCCAGCCACCCGTTGGGCCCACGTGTCATTCACCCAAAGGCAGTTGCTGTAAGTCAATGAGGCTGCGTCCCCCTCCGTGCCAGTGCAGTATAGTCATCTTACCGGACCTTTAGTTGGGGCCAAACGAGAGAAGTTTGATGTTTACTGGTTTATTGGTCCCCTTTGCATTTTACGCCAAGTTCTGACCTTTGATTTAACTATAAAATGTTAATGCATGTAAACAAAAATGTTGTGTAAGTCACCTTACGAAACCAAATAATACCAAAACACTTAGGCACGGTACATTAACTCCCTCCTTGTTTCTTATTTCATGACATATCAACCAATGAGAGATGTGCGCCGTGCATGCTTTCAATGACTTGAGACTACCAAACATGACATGCAATGTTTAGTTCATTGTATGTAATCCTATTAATTAGCAAAAAGACATTAAGTTCTCTCGCCGATAGGAATAAAACAATACATCATGTATTTGTTTACAGAGGGAGTAGTACATTTTTTGTGACATGCATTACTAGATATTGCTAGTCAAATACTAAAATACAAATGGACGTGGTAATACTCCTAAATCCAGATGGTGGTGCTAGTAGTACTAGTAGTTGTACTACCAATGTAGTAGCATTGTACTACCCGTTGGTCAAATTATTACATGCTGCTCCTCACATTGAAGTGACAAGACCCTGCGCCAGAGATGACACCTGAGTATAGGCACCGTGTTTGGCATACCATAGTCAGCTTCACCGTCTGCAGTCAGTATCATCATGACTGTAGAGCTAGCCTACTTACAACTAGTCGTGTTCGACATAATTTCCCGTGCGTAGATGCCCGTTCATTGCACGGAACACCAAGATTGGGGGTGGATGGCGCCGGCAGTGTCCATCGCGCCAGATTTTTCCATGGCCTTCTAGATGTGGTGGGGAGGAGATAAGGCTGATTGTGAGAGACAAGGAGTTGTTTGTAAATAGGGAACAAGTGCGGGCATCTTTTTGCAAAAATTGGGAAGTTTGGTTTGTATGTGTCAGATCTAGATCCGACGGCTATTGGTGAAAGATGGGAGGCACAACATCATCACCAACTCAGGACCTGTTTGATTCACAGGATTTTGAAAACGCAGGAATAGGACACGGCAATATTACAAGTTTCAAACTGATACTACAAATGTTAGGAGTAATGCTGCACCTACGAAGAGGGAATTACTAGGAAGTTTACGTAAGAACTTTCGTTACTTTAGGTGGATGTAGCATTATCGTACAAACTAAAATCCACCCCCTGACAAGTCACTAATGGGCAAATAAGTTTTTGAGTCTCTGGCCACTTGATGTTTCAAAAACAAATTCAGCTTCTGCGGAGACTTTGTCATTTAGGCTTAGATGCTTGCGGTGATCAGCACGCCATTCATTGTTGCGCCAGAGAACGCCAAACCTCATTACCTGGAGCACACTTGCCTCCATAATAAAGAACCTGGCCAATTTAATCTGAGATGTGCTGCCTTGGTAGTCAATCAAATCAATTTCTGTAAGATGGAGATCAAGGCATTCGATGAGATTGTTATGGTGCAGCACATTTTTCACTTTCGAGTATTTTTTTATCTACAAAAGAAGAGAACATATTAGAGCAACTGGCTGTATAAGATTGTCGTGTCATCAAGAGGTACCAATATCATTCGCTCATACGATAGGGTTGGCTGGCTAGTGATTATTTTTGACTCTCTCTCTCTATCTCTCTCTCTTTCTGTTTCCTCTCATTTACCTAGGAGCACGTGAAGGGCTTGGGCATTTGTTGCCTTCCACTATGTGGCCGATGCCATATTTCACAAAAGTACACCACATAATACGCATCGATGTCAAATCAAAAGATTTTGGCACCGCTCTCGCGATGTGGCCGTGCTGCTGGAGCTGCCTCGACAACGACCGCGTGAACTATACCAGAGCCGATTCACCCCCGCCGTTGTGCATGGTGCTGGAGCGGCTCCAACTTCGGATCCGTCCAGAGTCCCGGTGCTGCTTCCCCATAGCCGTCGACCGTCACGACATCGCTATTTCCCTGCCGCCGGTCGCCACCGCAACCGCACCGGCCTCACTAACTCGGCAGCTGGACTTGCCTACTTCACCATGCCGCCAGATAGGTAGTACCGTCATCTCATTTCATTTTATTTAGGCGTCAGTTGTCTGAATTTTTATTCTGGGCCAATCGATTCCCAATGGGAAGTAGCACCCCTCGAGGCGGCAGAGCTCCTAGGCTGCCGTTGGGCTAGTGTCTAACGTAAGGGTGCGGGGCCGCAAGTTCACCGCGGAAGCAGCGCTTAGATGGCTATCTTAGAGTTGCGTGGGTTGAAGGTACTGCCGCCGCCAGATCTGGATGATGGGGAGTCTTTGTGGATTGGCCCGGGGGCGGCGCAACCACGTCAGTGCGGTGGGGCGGGGAGCAGGGTTTTGGCCGGGGCCACGGATTGCAGAGGCAGGCTGCTTTGCCGTTGGTCGCTGGCTCTTCGGGGAAGATTCCGAACAGTGTCAGCCGGGAGGCACAAGACGGCCATCAAGCCATCCGGCGTAGATCTGACAGTACCAAAATAAAATAAAATCACGTGACTCCAATTTAGTCTTCAGTCAACAGATGTGAGACCACTCTCGTACCATGCTATTGATCTCTTAGTGTATCTCTAAGTGATGTGTCATTCTTAACATTATGCGTTATCTGCATCTTCAGCCACACTGTCTTCCGACTCACCGCAGCTGCTTTAACAAGGAAAGCACACTGATCGTTTGTAATATAGCAGGGTTTTTATGCCAAAACTACGGGTGTCGTATTCTCCACAGGAATCTAGAACTTCAGAGCACACATTTGAAGCATTCAGAACAACTGAACAAATGAATCCAACCGAAGTGACAACAAGCAGCTACTGGAACAAGGTAAAACAAAATAATATGCAGCAAGGGTAAAAGGGTTCAGAAATTGGACTTTCTCTTTTTAGTGATTTTCTTGTAAGCAAACAGACAAGTAACACTAGCACATGGAAGATGGTTCAGACATCACACACAACTCATGCAACCAATTAAAGTGACAGCAGCTCACAGGAGAATAACTACTAACTTAATATCCAGCAAAGGATCACAACAATTCAACAAGGATACATGAGGGTTCAGCAAAGGTGCACAGGTAACAGAGTAAATTTCAGACCCAACAGTGCATATACTCAGAGAACAGGAACAAGAGAAGAGAGAAGTTCAGAGCCTATGGGTCTTGATGATCTTCGATTCGAAGCTGTAGATGTTGCAGGCGAAGAAGAGTAGCAGAGGCACATTGGAGACGATCTGTAGCAGCAGAAACTTCCGCGTGGATGTTGAAGAAGAGTAGCGGAGGAGGATCCTTGGGGTTGAGCTGCAGCATGGTGAAGAGGACTTGGTGAAGATCAGCAGCGGAGGGCCCGGCCTTGGGGAGGAATCGTGGTGGCCTTCGCGGGAGGTCAGCCGACCACCCAAAGCAGAGAACCACCTGGTGTCTGGCACCCCGCAGGAGATGCCACGGCGATGGTCGTCGGAGTTGAATCAGAGCGGCGCGGGCGTCAATGTTGGAGCAGAGCGGCACAGGCGTAGGTGTTGGAGACGAGCAGCAGCAGTCGGTCAGGACGGAGAAGCCTCGTAGCGGAACACCGAGAAGTCGTTGGAGAGGATCAACAGCTCCGTTTCTTTAGGTTGGGGATGAGGAAGTACAGCGGGTCGACGTCGTCGTTGAAGAGGAGCAGTGGATTCGATCTGGTTCTCCTTCTCGCTTCCCTCGATCCCCTTTTCTCCCTCCTCCGATCTGGTGTTCCTCTGGTTCGATCTGGTGGTGGGTGAGCAGCGTGGAGAGCGAGAGCAGTCGGCCCCCTGGTTGTTTTTTTCTTCGACCCCCACTCCTCTTCTTGGTGGTTTAGTCGCGCGTGGGATCAGACACTACGTCTGTTGTGTCGCGCCAGACCCTAGTTCCTCTGGTACTTTTCGGTTTTGCCCCCTCGAGAACTGAACTCTTCTCCAAGTTGATCCCCGCTTTAGTGTTGAAAGCATTTTCGACGAAATTTGGGTGCCTAAACGCACCAGTCCTGCAAAAAATGAATAAGTGTTGTAAAAATATCACAATAGGAATATTTCTGTAGGGATGAATACTTTATGAGTGATTACTGAGATCATATGTTTAATTTGTGACTCAAAAAGGCTAAAAATACTATATGCATAAATGTGCTATCAATTTCAATTTCCCCCACACTCAAATTTTTTCTTGTCCTCAAGCAAAGGAAAAAAATGATGGTGACACAACTCACACTGCCTAGTAAAGATGCACTTTCCGATAGATAGTAATTCCGACAATACTGGAACTAAGCAAGTGTACTCTACTGAAGCTAAATTGTGATAAGCAATAATTTATAACACACTGTAAATGTTCCATGTCAATGGCCTTGAGTCAAAGTGCATCCTAATAATCAAGAGCTGGCTCTGTCTTCAGCCCTGAGATAAGCTAGGACCCCAAAATCAATTAGAAAAACAAGTTACTTATTGAAATTAAATCACAAGTGATGAAATTATATCAGTCTCACCAAAGGAACATACCACCGATCCCGAGAACATGGTATACACCTGGCTCGACCAAATTATTAGTATATTTTTTTATTATCTCCCCAAAGGAACATACCACCGATCCCGAGAACATGGTATACACCTGGTTCGACAAATTATTAGTATATTTTTTGTTATTATCTCCCCAAAGGAACATACCACCGATCCCGAGAACATGGTATACACCTGGTTCGACAATAATAGCATTTTTATATAATTTGTTTTTACAGTCCAATCTACCAGATTTCACAAGCCACCGATCCAGGGAACATGACATGCTACTATAGGTAGATCGGAATTAAATTATTATAATTAAATTATTTAGTTATTAGAAAATTGCTTAGCTTAAGTAAAACAGGAGTAATTGAAAGAGGAATCTATAGCTAATGGCACTGTTTTTCACAGACTACAGATCCAGAGATCATAGCTACTACTTAAGTGCCACCAGTTACTTAGCTTAAATTGGGACAGTCAGACAGAGCACATCAATTCTTTAGTAGGTTTCACTTAGACTCAAGGCATTCCCATTGAACATTTACATGGAGGTATAAAGTATTCATTATCACAATTTACCATAAGAAGAATACAACTGCATAGTTTTAGTATTAAGAGAATCAACAATCTTCTTGGAGTGAATCCCACTTTGCAGTGAAGAGTAAGGTGTCACAATGCAAAAAGAGTTTCAATGCAATTAAATGCCAATTCTCGTACTAAATTTTCTAAAGGTTGCTTCAAGTGGAACAGAATCACCTGGTATTTGCATACTCTTCTCTCCTACTTTCTTCTCTCCACTCTTCTCTGTTTGTGTTCCCTGTTTGTGTTCCCCTCGCCTTTATTTGCTGAAAAAGAAAGACATAAACACAAAAACTTTTCTATGAAAACTAAATAAGGAAAAAAAACTTATTAAAGATTCAGGTTGCCTCCTGAAAAGCGCTTGTTTTAGGTCTTTAGCTCGACCATGTCTCATCAGTGAGGTCAGGGTCCTGCAGGGATTGACACCTCTTGGGTCCCCTCGCCTTCTTGAATTTCCTCCTCTGGGTCTTGATCTTCGCTTGCATTCTCATCTTCAGAAATAAGAAGTGGATCTCCAGGGATGTAGGGCTTCAGTCTTTGACCGTTTACAAGGAAGAGACCTCCAGAAGTACTTTGCACTTGAATAACACCATTTTGCAGAATCTTCTTCACCTTGCAAGGGCCATACCATCTTGACTTGAATTTACCAGGAAATAAATGAAACCTAGTATCATAGACCAATACCAACTGTCCAAGATGAAATTCTTTCCTCAATATATGCTTGTCATGCCAGATCTTGGTATTTTCTTTGTAAATTCTTGCACTCTCGTAAGAGTCAGCTCTTAGTTCTTCCATTTCAGGGAGTTGAAGTTTTCTGTATTTTCCTGCTGCATCAAGGTCCATATTGAGTTTCCTTAGGGCCCATTGAGCTTTGTGTTCAAGTTCAACGGGTAGATGGCATGCTTTTCCATATATTAACCTGAATGGTGACATTCCTATTGGTGTTTTATAGGTTGTCCTATATGCCCATAGTGTGTCTGGTAATTTCAGTACCCAGTCAGACCTTGACTTTGATACTACCTTCTCGAGAATGGCCTTTATTTCTCTATTAGACAACTCCACTTGTCCATTTGCTTGCGGGTGATATGGAGTTGTAATTCTGTGATTATGAACTCCATATTTTGCTAAGAGAGATTCTAGTTGGGAGTTGTTGAAATGTGTTCCTCCATCACTGATAACAATCCGTGGCACACCAAATCTTGGAAAGATTCACTTGCTTGAACAAATTGCAAACTGACTTGGAATCAGCATTGACGGTTGGTACAGCCTGAACCCATTTTGACACATAGTCCACTGCCACCAATATGTATTTGTACCCTTTTGATGATGGCAAGGGTCCAACATAATCAATTCCCCATACATCAAAGAGCTCTACTTCAAGAATTCCTTTTTGAGGCATCTCTTGCCTTTTTGAAATCTTTCTAGTTCTCTGACAAGGATCACAAGCTTCAATATAGGAATGTACATCCTTGAATAAAGTTGGCCAGTAAAATCCCACTTGCAAAATTTTCGCTTGAGTCTTCCTAGTACTTGCATGACCTCCATAAGGGGATGAATGGCAATGATAGATCACACTTTTAGCTTCACCTTCCGGCAAGCATCTTCGAACAATGCCATCAGCACAATGTTTGAATAAGTAAGGTTCATCCCAAAAGAAGTGCTTCATATCTGATAAGAATTTCTTCTTCTTTTGATACCCAAAATCTGTAGGGACTTTGTTACAGACCAGATAATTAACTATATCTGCATACCATGGTGTATAGTTTTGTATACTAGTCACTTGCATAAGATTGCTCCCTGGTAAAACATCATTGATAGGTAAGGAGTCTACTACATTGTTTTGCAACCTCGACAAGTGATCTGCCACAACATTTTCAGCTCCTTTCTTGTCCTTGATTTCCACATCAAATTCTTGAAGCAAGAGTATCCATCTAATTAACCTTGGCTTGGCTTCTTTCTTGCTGAGTAGATATCTAATTGCAGCGTGGTCTGTGTAAACTACACAATGAGACCCTACAAGATATTGCCTGAATTTGTCAAAGGCATACACTACTGCCAACAAATCCTTTTCTGTGGTTGTGTAATTAGCTTGAGAACCATCAAGAGTTTTGCTAGCATAGTATATTACATGCAAATCTTTTCCTTTTCTTTGTCCCAGTACTGCACCCACAGCAAAGTCACTTGCGTCACACATTATCTCAAATGGTAATTCCCAGTCAGGGGGTTGCACTACTGGAGCAGTGACCAATGCTTCCTTGAGCAAGTTGAAGGATTTTTCACATTCTGCATCAAAGTTGAACTTAACATCATTGTTTAGGAGATTAGTGAGGGGTTTGGCTATCTTGGAGAAATCCTTTATGAATCTTCTATAGAACCCAGCATGTCCCAAAAAGCTCCTTACTCCCTTCACATTTACAGGTGGTGGAAGTTTTGATATTACTTCAACTTTTGCTTGATCAACCTCAATTCCTCTTTCAGATACCAAATGTCCCAAAATAGTTCCTTCCTTTACAAGAAACTGACAATTCTCCCAGTTTAAGACTAGATTGTGTTCTGAACACCTCTGAAGAACTGCTGCCAAATTATCCAAGCAATCCTCATAACTTTTCCCAATGACTGTAATATCATCTATGAACACCTCCACTTTGATTCCTATCATATCAGAGAATATAGAGAGCATAAACCTTTGAAATGTTGGGGGTGCATTACAAAGTCCATAGGCTAGTCTTTTGTAAGCAAATGTTCCGTATGGGCAAGTGAAAGTTGTTTTATCTTGATCATCCGGATGAATCGAGATTTGCAAGAATCCTGAATACCCATCTAAGCAGCAGAAATATTCATGCCCAGCAAGCCTTTTCAGAATTTGGTCAATGAAAGGTAAAGGAAAATGGTCCTTCCTCGTCACTTCATTTAACTTTCTGAAATCATTGACCATTCTCCACCCTATGACAGTCCTACTAGGAATCGTTTGCCCTTGTTCATTTTCAATGACAGTTATTCCTCCTTTCTTGGGCACCATGTGAATGGGACTCACCCACTCGCTGTCCGAAATTGGGTATATGATATCGGCAGAGAGCAATTTAAGAATCTCCTTTTTAACAACCTCTTGCAAATGGGGATTTAATCTTCTTTGACTTTCTCTAATTGGTACACTGCTTTCTTTCAAGTAAATCCTATGAGAGCAGACAGCAGGATTTATCCCTTTCATATCATCAATTGAATATCCAATAACATCCTTGTACTTTTGCAAAACTGCTTGAAGCCCTTTTATTTGCCTTTCCGTCAACTCCCTATTCACGATAATTGGCCTCTGGTTGTCATTGTCTAAGAATGCATATTTCAAACTTTCTGGAAGTTGTTTCATTTCTATTTGCCTTGGTTGCATCTTCTCTAGTGGCCTTGTACTGCTTTCCGATATGCTCACAGGTCTGATTTCTTCATATCTGATTTCACTATTGTCCTCCTCAACTACTTCACAACAATTACTTCCATACCTCTCTTCATAGCCTTCTTCCACACATTTCTGTAGTGTATCAATTCTGTAGCAGTGCTTTTCTTCTTGCGGAATATGTGTTGCATGCTTCATGTCAAACTCCACCTTTTCATTTCCAATCCTCAGGCTCAATTTAGCTTCTTGAACATCAATAAGTGCACCAGCTGTGGCCAAAAATGGTCTTCCAAGGATCACAGCCTCACTTTTGTCCTCCATATCTAGCACTACAAAGTCAATCGGATAATCAAACTTCCCAACTTTGATTGGAACATCCTCAAGAATTCCAACAGGTTTCCTATATGTTCTGTCAGCTAACTGAAGAATTATGGCTGTTGGATTTAATTCTCCCAAGATCATCCTTTTGCTAACTGAATGTGGTAACACACTAACACTTGAGCCCAAATCATACTGAGCACTGTAAGTTTTGTTTCCAATCACACATGGTACACAAAAGCTTCCTGGATCATCCAATTTTTCAGGCATGGAATTCTGAATTATCGCACTACATTCCTTTGATAAAGTCACTACTTCTGGCTCAGGCATGCTTCTTTTCTTTGTTAGCAATTCCTTGAAATATTTGGCATACATTGGAACATGCGGGACAGCTTCAAGAATAGGAATGGTAATCTGAACTCCCTTCATAGTTTCCAAGAATTTGGCAAATTGCTTGTCATCTTTGGATTTGTTGAACCGCTCAGGAAAAGGAATGTTGTTGGTTGTTATTGCTTCATCTAGCAAAGGCTCAGCTCTTGTTTGAAAACCAGGAAATTCGACTTTAGTTTCAATTCGGTTATCAACTTCTTTCTCCTTTAGTTTCTTTGATGATGTTAAAGGTGGAGTTCCGGATGAACTTGGCCTCATAGCAGGAGGGACATATGTCTTTGGAGTAGGAAGTAATGGTCCTGACATAACTCCACTCCTTGTAGTCACTACATCAACTGAAGATATTGCCCGACAGTGAGCTTTCGGGTTTGGTATTGGTTGCGCAGGCAGCCTTGCTTCATTTTCTCCCACTATACTATCCATTTTGCTCACAAGCATCTTAACGGTATCCTTTAAGCCATTCACTTCATTTGTCATCTTGCTCATCAATTCCAACTGCATTTTCATGATTTCCTCCATTCCATTTGACTGAACATTTTGTTGTTCATTCTGCCTCGACACTTGAAATTGACTTGGATGATTTGGTAGTCGATTTCCTTGTATTGTCGATCCACTTGCATATGACTGATTGTTCTTTACGACAAGTTTGGATGATTCCTCCAAGAAGGATTGTACCTGTTTGAGAATGGACCTTGACTTTGGGCATAACTTACTTCTGAAACCGATGATCCAATTGCTGAATAGAAGGTACATTCTGTTGAAGGATGACCTGCTTGGCCACATACATCACACATTTGAGGCACACTTACTGAAGCTACAGATGTACCGATGCAATTTGACATGATACTATCCATCTTCTTGTTTAAGATGTCAATCTGAGCCACCATGCTATCATTTGCAGACACATTGTACACACCAGGATGTGGTGGTGCTATTGCTCTTTCACTTGACCATTGGAAATGATGAGACGCCATACTTTCAATCAATGCAAATGCTTCATCAAGGGTTTTGTTCATGATTCCTCCTCCAGCAGCAGAATCGACAAAAGCTCTAGTCTGAGTAGACAATCCTTTGTAAAAGGTTTGTAACACCAGCCATCTTTCTAAACCATGATGAGGACACATTCTGATTAAAGAGTTGAATCTTTGCCATGCGTCATACAAACTCTCTCCATCATATTGAGTGAACCTTGTTAACTTGTCCCTATATTCAGAAGCTTTTGTTGGTGGAAAGTATCTCTCAAGAAATGTCTGCAATAAAGTCTCCCAAGTATCCTTCAGATGTTCCGGCAATGAGTGAAGCCATACTCTTGCTCCATCTCTCAAGGAAAATGGAAATAGTGATAATCTGATAGCACTCGGTGAAACTCCATTTTGCTTGAGGGTGTTACAATACTCCAAGAAAGTCCTTATATGCTCATGTGGGTCTTCTAAAGTTGTTCCACCAAATCTGGACTATTGTACCATGTTAATCAGAGCAGGCTTCAATTCAAAATTGTTCGCCTGAATAATTGGTTGCACCATTTCTCCTGGTATCCCATGATCTCTTGGGATCCACAAGTCCCTGCGCAAAGGTACTGGATCAGGCATCTTTTCTTCTTCTTGATCTTGCAAAGTTTCAGCAACTTGAAACCGTGTTTGATTCTCTCTTCTTCTTCTCAGTAAAGTCCTTTCAATTTCTGGATCAAATTGCTCTAGTGAATGTTCAGGTTGAAGCATAAGACAATTTCCTGTAAAGTTCCTGAAATTGACACATGCTAGTTTTCTCAAAACTGCAGACAATGTTAGGAAATGGTTAGTTGATAGCAATACTACGCAATCGACCTAAAATAAATCCTGATCTGCTTCTACTAATGTGCTAATGAAATTTAGATCCCCGGCAACGGCGCCAAAATGATCTTTTGTAATATAGCAGGGTTTTTATGCCCAAACTACGGATGTCGTATTCTCCACAAGAATCTAGAACTTCGGAGCACACATTTGAAGCATTCAGAACAACTGAACAAATGAATCCAACCGAAGTGACAACAAGCAGCTACTGGAACAAGGTAAAACAAAATAATATGCAGCAAGGGTAAAAGGGTTCAGAAATAGGACTTTCTCTTTAGTGATTTTCTTGTAAGCAAACAGACAAGTAACACTAGAACATGGAAGATGGTTCAGACATCACACACAACTCATGCAACCAATTAAAGTGACAGCAGCTCACAGGAGAATAACTACTAACTTAATATCCTGCAAAGGATCACAACAATTCAGCAAGGATACATGAGGGTTCAGCAAAGGTGCACAGGTAACAGAGTAAATTTCAGACCCAACAGTGCATATACTCAAAGAACAGGAACAAGAGAAGAGAGAAGTTCAGAGCCTATGGGTCTTGATGATCTTCGATTCGAAGCTGTAGATGTTGCAGGCGAAGAAGAGTAGCAGAGGCACATTGGAGACGATCTGTAGTAGCAGAAACTTCCGCGTGGATGTTGAAGAAGAGTAGCGAAGGAGGATCCTTGGGGTTGAGCTGCAGCGTGGTGAAGAGGACTTGGTGAAGATCAGCAGCAGAGGGCCCGGCCTTGGGGAGGAATCGTGGTGGCCTTCGCGGGAGGTCAGCCGACCACCCGAAGCAGAGAACCACCTGGTGTCTGGCGCCCCACAGGAGATGCCGCAGCAGTGGTCATCGGAGTTGAAGCAGAGCGGCGCGGGCGTCGATGTTGGAGCAGAGCGGCACGGGCGTAGGTGTTGGAGACGAGCAGCAGCAGTCGGTCAGGACGGAGAAGCCTCGCAGTGGAACACCGAGAAGTCGTTGGAGAGGATCAACAGCTCCGTTTCTTGAGGTTGGGGATGAGGAAGTACAGCGGGTCGACGTCGTCGTGGAAGAGGAGCAGTGGATTCGATCTGGTTCTCCTTCTCGCTTCCCTCGATCCCCTTTTCTCCCTCCTTCGATCTGGTGTTCCTCTGGTTCGATCTGGTGGTGGGTGAGCAGCGTGGAGAGCGAGAGCAGTCGGCCCCCTGGTTGTTTTTTTCTTCAACCCCCACTCCTCTTCTTGGTGGTTCAGTCGCGCGTGGGATCAGACACCACATCTGGTGTGTCGCGCCAGACCCCAGCTCCTCTGGTACTTTTCAGTTTTGCCCCCTCGAGAACTGAACTCTTCTCCAAGTTGATCCCCGCTTTAGTGTTGAAAGCATTTTCGATGAAATTTGGGTGCCTAAACGCACCAGTCCTGCAAAAAATGAATAATTGTTGTAAAAATATCACAATAGGAATATTTCTGTAGGAATGAATACTTTATGAGTGATTACTGAGATCATATGTTTAATTTGTGACTCAAAAAGGCTAAAAATACTATATGCATAAATGTGCTATCACATACACCAGAAGGGAGCTATAGTCCCCACTCAACAGTTCCCTGCATCGAATGCGCGTGCTCGACATGGACAGCCACAGCAACGGCAGGGCCATCGACAAGTCAGCACATGATGCTCACTCCTATGGATGGCGGCCAGATAGGTTGTACCCTCATCTTACTTGTGTGCAACATTTATGGTTTGTTATTCATCTAAGCATGGAAAATAGATTATCACATTTCACTGTATATTCATGCTGATCTCTTACGGTCTTGTTCAGGAGTTAACGCTGTTCCATAGTTCAGCTAAGATACCTATTCTTTAGGTAATGCTATTCCGTAGTTATCATCCATCAGCCAATGCTATCCCACATGCTGGTGATTATAGTATTATACCACTTCTAGTATTACCTATGTTGTTCTTTAATACTTTTGTGTGCCATCTAGTTAATCTGGAGTACAAACGATACATATTCTGTAGCTTTCATATGTGTTCTCCCTTTAGTTTTTGAGACCTATTGCTACTAGTTAACCCCAACCCTACTATTTATGTTGTCTCCTATAGGAACTCATTACATAAATCTAACTACTAGTTGTCTTCCATGCATGTCAGATATAATTGCACAGACTGATATATCCACAAGAACCTCACAGAGCAATGTAAAGGCCAATAAACTTGATGTCAATGATACCCAATATGATGGAACATGTAAAGGCAGTTCTTCAGAAGACTTGCAGAAAGATGATGAATCCTCTTCACCCCACAAGGTCCTTGCTCTAACTTGGCCCGTGATATGGGTACAACATGCATATAATGTCCTGGAGTGTATCTACTCTGTTGCAATGCCATGTGCTTAGCATGCTGATCATGCATGTAAATATGTCATGCCTTCCTGTTTTTCAGTAGCTATTCCATTCATGATAACATGTTTTCAAATTCAAGTACTGTCATTCTACTCTATCGCAATGCCATCTGCTTAATTTGGACATCATGCTTCTGAATATCTTATGCATTGTTATTCATCAGTGTGTACTTCATCTGTCTACCATACCATGTTTTTTTACATTGAAGTGTTGTTCTAGTGCTCTGCTACAATGCCATCTTAGTTTCCCAATCATACACGTGTATGTTGCCTTAGTTTTTTCTGTACGTATTCCGCTAGCATACAATTTTACATTCAACTAGTGTTTTTTTATTGTGTTGTCCTGTCATATCCCTAGCTCTTACACCATACTCCCTCCGTCCGGATTACATGTTGCCGAAATGGATAAGAAGGATGTATCTAGAACTGAAATATGCCTAGACCCATCCATTTTTTCCGGATGGAGGTACATGTCAATATGTCATGCCTTTCTATTCTTCAGTACCTATTCCATCTCTTTGCTGTAGCATGTTTTATAATTAAAGCACCATTCTTCTATACAAGGCATGCAAGGGGAAGACGACCATGTTAGAATATGAAGGGTTACAAACAAGGTCTTTGCAAAAGATCCAAATGCCAAGAGATAATAAACCAACTCCAGTTTTTATAGATACTGCTCCAGCACAGAGAAACCCAACTCCTACTGATAATAAGCAGATTCCAGTGGCCAAAGAACTAGTCCACTCCAGTCCAGCAAAAGTATGTCAACTCCATTCTAAGAAGCGTGTGTGTATCCTTGCATCATGAAATTTTATAGCATGCTGATCATATTTTCTACATGTTTCTTACCCATCTCTCTTTTAGAAAATAAGCTTAACAGATAGAAGAATTTCTACACTGGTATCGTCTGTGAGGAAAGATTCTTGCAGGAATTCTCTGTGCTCCAATGCAGATGTAAGTACCTGTTGTATATCACTATATTTTTACATCAGCATGTATTTTGTTAATCGGTGTGAATCCAACCTTTATCTGATCTAAATTTGGTTGTAGCAAAATGTATGTAAAGGCCACAATGTTGATTGTTGTAAGGAAAACTATCTGGTAGTTTTGCATCCTGAGCTGCATGAGTGTACTATCTCATATCAGTGGGTTTGAATACTTTGGTTCTGCAGTGGGTTTTTCAGTGTTTTTTTTACTATGTTGTCCTGTCGTATCCCTAGCTCTTACATCATACTCCCTCCGTCCGGATTACATGTCGCATAAATGGATAAAAAGGATGTATCTAGAACTGAAATACGCCTAGACCCATCCATTTATTTCCGGATGGAGGAAATACATGTCAATATGTCATGCCTTTCTATTCTTCAGTACCTATTCCATCTCTACTATACCATGTTTTATAATTGAAGCACCATTCTTCTATATAAGGCATGCGAGGGGAAGACGGCTATGTTAGAATCTGAAGGGTTAAAAACTAGGTCTTTGCAAAAGATCCAAACACCAGGAGATAATAAACCAACTCCAGTTTTCATAGATACTGCTCCAGCACAGAGAAACCCAACTCCCACTGATAATAAGCAGATTCAAGTGGCCAAAGAACTAGTCCGCTCCAGTCCAGCAAAAGAATGTCAACTCCATTCTAAGAAGCGTGTGCGTATCCTTGCATCATGAAATTTTAGAGCGTTCTGATCATATTTTCTACATGTTTCTTACCCATATCTCTTTTAGAAAATAAGGTTAAATGATAGAAGACTTCCTTCATTGGGATTATATTCGAGGAAAATATCTTGCGGGAATTCTCTGTGCTCCAATGCTGATGTAAGTACTTGTTGTATATCACTATATTTTCACATCAGCATGTATTTTGTTAATCGGCGTGAATCCAACCTTTATCTGATCTAAAATTAGTTGTAGCAAAATGTTAAAGGCGCCAATGTTGATTTTTGTAAAGAAAACTGCCTAGTAGCTTTGCATACTGAGCTGCATGAGTGTACTATCTCATATCATGCACATTACTGAATTGTAGTGCTGCTCTGGTTGCCCATTCATTCATTGTGTCAATGTTGCTTTCGTATTACCTTACCTGGCTGATGATAGCTGTGCCATATTGTGTTAATTTGGTGTAGGCTAGTTGCCCAAATGTTTTTTGTGTCAATGTTGCTTTCGTATTATCTGACTTGGCCAATGATAGCAATGCTAGTGTGTTAATTTGGTGCTGGCTACTGAAGATAAGAAGACAAACTCTGAAAACAGCAAGGCAACCCCATTGTTTCTTTCCAATAAATCTAGGCCAGGTAATATGGCAATAACTCATTAATAATCTATTTGATTCCTGTGACACCCCAAAATTTTGACCTTGTTTTATTAATTAAATTTTTTGCCAGGAAACTATTTTTTTTATTTTCTGGCTCCCTTTTGATTTTTGAATTTTTTTCTCCCTTGGTATTATGGAGTTTTCCCCTAAGTGAAAATTTTTCAAATATGTTATTGGACTTGTTTAACCTCTCAAGAAAAACTTTTCTTTTATTAGTAGAACTAATTACATAATTAATTTGCTTGATCTTTATTTTCTTGAAAAATGGTTTTTCCAAGGTTATATGGCCATATTTGAACTACAACCATCTGATAAATTCATTTAAAGTTCCAACCAAAATTTGGAGATGTCAGGTGATGTTTTTAAATCACTTTTATGCAAAAATGTCTTTTATTCATGAAATATTTTGAGCTCTACACCCAATTTTCTTCTCTGGTCCATTGGGCAATTTTGCACTACAACTTATTTAAATACTTCCTTCTAGCCTCCACCAAAATTATGGGATGCGGGTAGTAGCTTATGATTCAACTTTATGCAAAAACCCAATGATGTTGTTTGAAAAATTTGAGTGTATCAACCTCATCTTCATTCTGGTCCAACTTGATGGTTTGTATGGCAACCATATTCTTGCTTGCTCTTTGGCCCTTGATTCTTTCTCCTGCTTGTAGTGTACCTTGCCAAACCCTTAAGTTCAGGAGAGTGGACCCATTGGATGATTCTAAGTGCTTGCAGCCATGCCCTCTTCTTTCTATCAAAAACTGAGGTTTTGCAAAACTTGCACTAACAAGTTTCTTCTTTTGACAAACTAACCTCACCACCCTCTTGTGCATCCAAAGAGACTTCAATCTGAAAGAATTGGCCACTCCAAGAAAAGCCTAGGTGCCTGTGGCATTTTGTCAAACACCGGAGTGCATGGACAGAATTGGCATGAGTGTTTTTTTGCATTGTGAACTTGGCCACCTGACCTAACCACCATGTCCATTTACCTTCTGACTAACCCTAACCTAGCCATGTTTCTTGCCAGCCTCACCCGCGACCTCTAGCATGCCTTAGCATTTCGTCGAGCACGTCCCGTGCGTGCTCTGGGCGCGAGCAGAGCACGCGTATTGCACGTGCCGCGCCCGAGCCGACACGTAGCGCCCCTGGTTTTTCCCTCCCTGTAGAGCCACGCCACTCACTCCCCTCTTGCACCGCCACGCCACCCCGACCACCCTGGCACCCTACAGCGCCGCCGTCAGGGCACTCTTGGCGGCACACCGGCGTCCGTAGCGCGCCTCTGCCACGGTCGGTGCCGCTCGAGCCACCCCGGCTCGCCACCTGCCCCTGGGAGCTGCGCAAGCTTATCCCCTCGCTCGTCGGCTAGCTCTCGTTGCCTCCACGTTGCCCTGCAAGCTACAGAAAGACGGTCGCCGGCGACCTTATCCTCGGCCGCCGTGGAACCGCCTTGACGAGCCTATTTAAGAAGCCCCGAGCTCTTCCCCGCACGCAGGCAGTCTCAAGCCACCCCCTAGGACCCCCTTTGGCAGCCAATCGACCCGGGGAGGTCTCCTTGCCCATCTCCGGCAACCGCAGCTGCCGCCACTGCCCCGGCCATTCCGGCTCCACCAGGGCCTCCCCCTCTCCACTCTCTCCACCAGGAGCTCTCCCTCCCTCTCATGAGTGCAACCCCACGCTCAATTTTGGTCGGGAACCACCGTAGCCCCAAACCCACTTTGCTCCCGAAGCCTCCTCCGCCGCGAAGCTCGCTGCCGACAGCTCACTCCGTCCCCGCCGACCCAACGACCACTAGGAGGACCACCCCAGTCTTGCGGATCCATCCCCACCCTCGGAGGCCCGCGAGGAGCCGCCGAACACCGGCGACGATCGCCGGAGCCCCCGCCTCTGTTCGGCCAGAGGAAGAAGAGGGAAGGGGACTGGTCAAACCTGACCATTGGGGCCCCTGGACCCACTGTTAGCGACCCAACCCGCCTCCACCCGTGTTTAAGTGAAGGCGTATAACTCCCCAGTACGTTTCCCCTACACCGAAAACGTATTCCATCTGAAGCATTTTTTTTATAAAAACAGATTTTGACCAGGACTTTGACTGGCTATAACTTTTAAAATATAAATCCAAATGACTGGATTCTTTTTTATACATCTCCCAAATATTGTCTAGTTTATTTTAAGATTTATTTCAAAAAAATTCAGACAACTTTTTGGTATTGTTTTTGAAACTATATATTGATTCAAAAATATTTTTAAATAGGATTTTGGAGAGAGGAGAAAGCCTTCAAATGTTTTGGAGTGCACCCTGCCTCCCCACAACTTGAAGGCAAGCATTCTGAACCCCGGCATAATATTTTTGGTGTGTTCATTGACACATTTATAACACCACCTCATTTCAGAGAACTTGTTATTTCATGTGATATGATCATTTGCATGGATGCATATTAATGATTTCCATGCTGTTGGAAATGAACACACTTGTGATGGTAATCATCCTCATGTGCCTTGCATGCATGCCGGAAGGAATCCGGGAAAGCCTCTGCCTTGGGTAGGCGTGAGCTTGTCGCCAGTCTCCGTCGGGACGGTTGTGTCCGCTATGGCATAGTAAGGTATAATGAGTGTTGATTGTGTTGTTTGAAATATATTTGTGATACATATCATGCAGGGAATTCATAAACCTCCTGAGTCGACCGTAGATCGAGTCTTGTTCCAGTAACCCCCATACTTGTTTCGTACTACCACTTGTCCCTACAACAAGTAGGGTACGGTTCAGTAAGTCGTCAACCCCTTTCAAGCACACACCATACAGAGAGGCCATGGTGGAAGGTACCGGTTGTAGCTGGTAGGCAGGCCACCTGGTCCGGGGGCATGGGTGTTTCCGGTTGGGACCGAGAGGGGGGCACCCCTTAGAGCGCGCGGTATAAATTTGATCCCATGCTACGCGAGGTTGTAGCCTCCCCACTTAGAGTTTTGCTTGACAGGTGTCGTGGGTGATTCTAGACACCGGTGGGTTAAGCTGGTGTGTGCAAGTCAGGTGTGTTTTCAATTAAAAGACCGTAGACGGAATTAGTCCCAATGGACTAAAGGAATCCGTTACTCATGGGTAAAGAGTACACCCTCTACAGGGATTAAACCTATTCGAATAGCCGCATCCATGGTTAAGGACTACAGTCTGGGTCGGGTCAAGTGTCGGTCTTAGTGTCGGTCTTCGGAGGAGAAACTACTAAACCAGAACGTGGATCATCACTGATGACTTGTGATAATTATGTTATGTTCATTATGGACTAACCCATTTTATTATTTGAATTCTTGAGTATCCCTGGGACGGCTCTACCTCCTGGATATTCATTGTGATTATTTATTTTATAAGCCCTTTATGTGGTGTCTCCGAGACGCCCGACTGTGGCATTGCTTGTTATTTATTTACTTTATAAGCCCTTTATGTGGCGTCGCACATACGCCCGACTGTGGCATGCTTATTATTTATTTACTTTAAAAGCCCTTTATGTGGCGTCGCACAGACGCCCGACTGTGGCATGCTTATTATTTATTTACTTTAAAAGCCCTTTATGTGGCGTCGCACAAACGCCCGACTGTGGCATGCTTGTTATTTATTTACCATATAAGCCCTTTATGTGGTGTCGCTTAGACGCCCGACTGAGGCATTGTGACACTCCAAATTTTTTGTGGTTTTTGTTTTCAGAAAGAGCCTTGCTTGGTTTGAAGAAGGTCTTTTAAACCCTTCTCAAAAACCTCTCTGCTAAGTTTACCCTCTAAAAATCTTTTCTTGGATTTAGTTTCTTCTAAAAAGAAAAAAACCTTTTTGGTTTTGGGCTTTTATTTGATTTTGATCCATTCTTGTTTACCATGCCTCCTATGGTAAAACCTTCCCAAAACCCCTCCTTCCACTTTGGAACAACCCAAACATTCTGTCCAAACTAATAAAATCCATTTTTGGATTTTATTCCATTTATTTCTTTTCCCAAAACAATTCTGTCCTTTATTTTGAACCTAGGTGATTTGCAAAGCAAGTACCCTAATGCCTTTGATTCTTGATCCCAAACCAACTCCCCTGGATAGTCCTTAGCACCCACAACCTAGAACCATCAAGATCTACTCTTCTTCTTTTCAAAATTTTCAAATTTCACCCTCTGCAAGTTTGGACCAGATTTGCCAAATTTGGTGAAATTCATATCTCCACTCCTCCAAATATTCCACCAAAATTCAGGCAACCACTAGTTGCAATGAGAGACCAGTCCACGAAAACCAGCTCAAGGAAAAATCCCCACATGCCAAAATCATTTTGTCAAACACCTGGCATGCACTGTTACTGTTCACATTCAGTAAAATTCAGATTTCAGTGTCGTTTCTTCGTCAAAAGTTTCAGTCACAGGAAAATTGTGCACTTCGCACATTGCTTGCAGCCCTTCCTTCTTGTCCGGAGCTCCACACGCGCGCTTGGCGCCTTCCTGGCATCGGTGGCGCCCTGGCCCGCCTGCACCAGCGTGTCCTGCGACGGCAGAACCACCGTAATGGCCGACAGGGGGCAACATTGCGGTATAACGCCGTTCGGCACCGCCCAAACCTCCTGAGAGCTCCGTGTGGCCATCTCCTTGCCAGCGCACACATGCAGCACCGTCGCCGTGGCCTGGCACGCGCAGAGCGTGTTCTCTACCGCCGACGTGCCGTGCGGCCGTTCTGTCGAGGACAGGCCGTAATCCTCCCCCCCTTGCTGAGTTGGACACGGGGATGGCACTAGTGCTTTATCTAGATGATGCTCAAGCCCCTAAGCCGACCATCCACCCACAGCGCCGCCGTAATCACTCACCGGACTTTTCCATTCACGGCAACCGCCTCGGCCGGCTATAAATAGCACCCCCCGAGCTTGCTCTCGCCCCCGCACAACTCCACCACCTCACCAGACCCCGCCTAGCCACTAGAAGAGCCTCGAGGGGCCCTTCTTCCTCAACTCCGGCCACCTCTGTCCGCCTCGGGCTCCTGCAACGTTCTCTTCGGTGAGAACTCCTCCATCGTCCTACTCTTGCCCGTAGCCTCGTACCACTACCAGGAGGCTAACCCCCACTTCAATTTGACCCCCGCAGCTATCTCCGGCAAGATCCATGACGACCCGAACCACCGTCCGTCAGAGAAAGGGCCGCCGTTGACACAGTGCCTGTCGGCGACCACCACCACCACCCACCGACACGGAAAGGTGCACTGATCACGAAGGTACCACCCGATCACCCAGCCCCGCCGTGGATCGCCGTCGGCGACCACCGCACCTCTCGGGCACCATCGCACCCTGTTTCCCTCATTTGAATTTTCAAACCTGACGGGTGGAGCCCGCCTGTCAGCCTCTCAGTCTTTTCTTTTAAACGAACCGTTTTCTGGACTTTTCCGCAGAACCCCCTGGAAGTTTTCTGTTTCATTACAGATGGGTCCTTGGACCAAAACTCTTATAACTTTTAAATGGAAAATGGTTTTTGATTGATTCTTTTTCTGTCACCTTTCTTTTTTGGTCTAGTTTTTTGTCATATTTATTTGAAAAATATTTGGAACACTTTTCTGTACACTCACGGTATTTACATTACGTACGTATTTTTTTCTTATACCGTAGATACCGGAGGAGGTGATGGAGCTGCGAACTTCACACAGTTAGGCTCCGACTACTCCGAAACAGGCAAGCATGTTTGAACTTTTGATATGATGAGTGGTTGTTGCATGTTTGCATTTTAGTATGGTCACGGCATGTTTATGAACATTTCTTTGAATGTTATATTTCATGCACATAAGTGGAAAGTAAGTTTCGGAAAGCATTATGTTGTTGGATACATATTTGCATGGCCATGTGATGGCATGAGGATGGGTAAGATGGCAGTGTTGTGACATGCCAGTCTTATGCCAGATTATTTGACTTACGTGTCATCGTGAATGAAATCACATTCCCATTCATTTTCTTCCTGTACTGCCAGATGTTTTCCGAAATGAATATGGCTTAGTAAGTTGCAAATCGTTTTCCTGGTACACACCAAATAGAGAGGCCGGGATGAGGGTTCCATGGCCCTGGATTAAAGCCCGTCGTCCGGTCAGGGGGCATGGGTGTTTCCGGTTGGGACCGAGAGGGGGGCACCCCTTAGAGCTCGCGTATAGAAATTTGATCCCATGCTATTCGAGGTTGTGACCTCCCCGTCTCAAAGTTTTTCTTGGACGTTGTTCAGGGTGATTCCTGGCATCGTGAGGTGAAATGGGTGTGTACTAGTTAAATGTGTTTCTACCGAAATACCATAAACGGAACTAGTCCTTCGTGACTATGGAAATCCGTTAGCTGTGGTCAGTTAGTACAAACTCTGCAGAGTCTCAAATTCTTTATATCATCTTGTACTTGTCCAAGTACGGTATTCATCTTATCTTGTCAGAAATAAGCCTCAGTGACAAAACTCCGGTGGACTACATGTGTGTAAATCCGGTTAAAAGTTTATTCTTGTGGATGGACTAACCTGTTATTTACATTTGATATAAGCCCTTTCTGTGACGTCGCTCAGACGTCCGACTGTGGCATACTTGTTATTTACTTTTGTTATATAAGCCCTTTCTGCGATGTCGCTCAGACATCCGACTGCAGCATACTTGTTATTTACTTTTCTTATATAAGCCCTTTCTACGATGTCGCTCAGACATCCGACTGCGGCATACTTTTTATGTACTTTTGTTATCAAGCCCTTTCTGTGACGACGCTCAGATGTCCGACTATGGCATTTCTTTTACAAGCCTTGTCTGTGACATCGCTCAGATGTCCGACTGTGGCATTTCTTTTATAAGCCCTGTCTGTGACGTCACTCAGATGTCCGACTGTGGCTTTTCTTTTATAAGCCCGGTCTGTGACGTCGCTCAGATGTCCGACTGTGGTATTTCTTTTAAAGCCCTTTATGTGGTGTCGCTAAGACGCCCGACTGTGGTATTTCTTTTAAAGCCCTTTATGTGGTGTCGCTAAGACGCCCGATTGCGGCATTTCTTTTAAGCCCTTTATGTGGTGTCGCTTAGACGCCGGACTGCGGCATGACCTTTATTTGTTTACCTTTCGAGGCGTCGCTCCAGACACCCGATCGGTTTTCAGTTATTTATTTTATTTATCAAGTCATGCAACAATATTATTGTTGGGATGAGCATCATTAATTTTATTCATGACGCATTCATGCATTCATTTATTATGTCTTTTGTCCGAACTGTCTTGCGAGTACTTTCAAAGTACTCACCTGGCTTGTTGATTTGGCCAAATGTTGATGAAGGCGATCTCATGGATGAAGAGTTCGATAGCGAGTCCGACGCCTAGAGGAGTCCCAGTTAGTCCCGTGCGATCCTGTTTTGGTCACTGTATCATATCCGCTTCCGCCACCCCAGAATAAATTCATCGAGCCTCACTTCGATGCTCGATGAGCTGCCAGTTAGGAGTCAAGTTATCCACCACCACTTTTTACCGCGAGCTAGTAGCATGCCACCACACCCCTGTGTCATAACCGCCCTTATGTAAAATATTGGCGAGTTTGTAATAATTTGTTAAGCAGCCTCAGCTCAACCCTGTAATATATTTAATGCTACTGGTCCTCTATTTATCAAGTATTTGTCTACCAGTGAGGATGACTTTTCCTATACTGGGATCTAAAGATCGATTTTCTCAATAATTATTTTATTGAAAAACCGGTCGTGACAGACTTGGTACCAGAGCCAGGCTGACTGTAGGAAGCCACTAGGTGCCATCGCTAATTGGTTATTAGCATGATAGAGTTTATTCATGTTTTTACAAATGTAGTCATTTTTCTGACAGTCAGCATAAAATTTATGATCTGATCGTTCAGGATTTTTGCCTACTTTTGTAGATGGCTGGCAACGACTGTGAGTCGCAGATGTTCACCAACGTGCCTGAGGGGTTCGTCAAGCTCCTCTCCTTCATCGTTCAGGTCGCAATGGGGCCATCCGTGCGCCCAGTCTTCACACTTTATCCACACAAGATCAACGATAGTCTGACCATGCACCAGGCCGCGGTGCAATTCAGGGGAGGGCGTGCTGAGATACGCCGCTTCCGTTTCTTGGGGAGATCCATGCCTACAGAGAGGCATGCTATGCAGATGGCTGCCCGCGAGGCGATAGCTCGTCTTCGGGATGTCTTTCCTGCAATGAAGACCCGTCGCTACCGCTACCTTCCATGCCACGTGCCTTACACCTGTCACTACTCTTTCTCTTGCCCCAGAGGAGAGCGAGACGAGGCCTTTGAGATGCTTGTCGAGTACCTCCGAGCCCTGGAGGCAGCCTTCGATAGCATGGTGGACGACCTCGTAGCTGCACGCATGGACTTAGTTCATGGCTGTGCCGCTAACAAGAGGGAACTCCTGCACACCGCTCCACCGCTGACTTTTATCTCGTCCTCAGCTTCTCATTTGCCTACCATTCTCGCCACTGCTCGTCGTCTTCCTACCACTGAGGAATTCAACCAAGCTATTGCACCCACTCCCGTTCGCGCTGCACCACTTATTGCACCCACTCCCATACGTGCTACTCCACCTATTCCGCCCACTCATATTCAGGTTACTCCGCCTATGGCACCTGCTCCATCAGCTCAGTGCCGCATTCCTCGTCTGGAACCTATTAGCGAGGAGGAGGTTGATTCCCCAGCGTCACTGTGTCTCACCCTCGGCAGGCCAAGGGAGATCCTCACCATCTCCGACTGAGTACGCGTAAACGCCATGCGATGTACCGACTTGTGTGATATGTTTATATGTACATAGGTTGTGAGAAGTAGCCTGTTTGCGCATCATGTAGGATCTGGAGAAGTGCACTAGTCTAAATAACATGTCAAGATTATGTACGCATATCCTGAGTGATGTAATGTATAATTATGCTCGCGTGTAAGATATGTAATAGTCCTTCTCCGCGCGCAACCGTGTATTTTCAAAAAAATATCTTGGAGTTTTAAAATTTTCTTTATGTGTGATTTTATTGACTTTTGCGACTCTCTTTCTTGTCTTACGAGTTTCAGAAAATATATCCCCAGAGTGAAAGATGTCTCGTCCTTGGACGCGCTCCATGCCAAATCAGCCAGAGGAAAATTATGGCACACCGCAAAACCACAATTTCACTCAGGGACAGACAAGTCAGCAGGACAGTGAAACAACATTTACCCAAGTGTGTCGTCTGTATGAACAGAGTCAGCAACAACACCAGGAGATGATGAACCAATTCATCAATATGGGAAGTAACCGTGGTCAGTATCAACAGCAATCCAAATTATCGGAGTTACAGAAGACGCGTCCTCCAACATTTTCTCACACAGACAAGCCTCTTGAGGCCGATGACTGGCTTCGAGACATGGAGAGAAAATTAATTATTGCACAGTGTTCAGACCGTGAAAAAGTATTGTATGCACCACATTACCTCACGGGAGCAGCTGCATCATGGTGGGAAAACTTCCTGCACATGCACCCCAACGAAAATGAAAAAACCTGGGAGGATTTCAAAGAAGGTTTTCATGGGGCACACATTCCTAAGAGTGTTATGAAAATCAAGAAGAGAGAATTTGATGACCTCAAGCAAAGGACCATGACAGTGTCAGAATACAACATCCAATTTACTCTGCTGTCTCGCTACGCCAACGAAGAGCGCATGACCGAGAGCAAGAAGATGGAAAAATTCTTGGAAGGCCTGGCACCTGCCCTTAAATGCCAGCTGGTTGTGCATACCTTCCTAGATTTTAAAACACTGGTGGATAAGGCCATTACTCTGGAAAATGAGCGACGTAGCCTGGAATATTTTCGCAAACGCAAAAGGGACCAGACCACTTTTTCTCGCAACCCCAGAAACAAGACGGAATTTCAGAAGGGTGGAATACACAAAACCCCGACGGATAATTCACGCCCAATCAAGAATTTCCATGCAAGAGACAAGGAGTTCATCTATCGCCCAGGCGTTACTTATTACGCTTGTGGAGAAGAAGGGCACTATGCCAAGCAGTGCCCCAAGCCAAGGAACTCAACCCCGAAACCTAACAATGGTGGCAATAATTCAGCGCCAAAGCGAAACAATTTCCACCCCAATAACAACCACCGGAAAGGTCAGCTGAACCACGTGACCTGAGAGGAAGCACAGAACGCCCCAGATATCGTACTCGGTACGTACCCTGTCAACACAATACCTTCCATGGTTTTGTTTGATTCTGGAGCTTCTCACTCATTCATTTCGAAGAGTTTTGCTTTGCAACATAATTTTTCGATGCTTCCCTTGGAAAAATCAATGATCATCAAGTCCCCTGGAATTAAGCAAGTGACCCAGAGTTACTGTCAAGGTGTGGTCATTGAATTTGAAGGATTGAAGTTTTACGCCAACCTTATTGTATTGGAAAGCAAAGGACTGGATGTCATCCTAGGGATGGATTGGTTAACCACCAACAAAAGGTTTTATTGACTACTTCAACCGGACCGTGATTCTCACACCATCACGGGAAGAAAATAAAAGTTTCAGCCAAAGAGAGACAACTACCTCGGCAACCAAGATTTAACAAGGTAGACGTTTCTGAGCTGAACAAGGTTCCAGTAGTATGTGAATTTCCAGATGTATTTCCAGAAGAACTACCAGGCATGCCACCGGACCAAGAGATAGAATTCAGCATTGAGCTAGCACCCGGAACCGCTCCCATTTACAAGAAACCATACAGAATGGCACCATCCGAATTGGTGGAATTGAAGAAGCAAATAAAAGAATTATTGGAGAAAGGATACATACGAGCCAGTTCCTCACCTTGGGGTTCTCCAATTTTATTTGCCAAGAAAAAAAGATGGAACACTGAGGTTGTGTATTTATTATCGAGCTCTCAACATGGTCACAATCAAGAACAAATACCCAATGCCCCGAATAAATGATTTATTTGATCAGCTCGCACAGGCCAAAGTCTTCTCAAAAATTGACTTGAGATCAGGATACCACCAATTAAAAGTGCGAATAGAAGATATTCCCAAGACAGCCTTCACTTCCAGATATGGACTGTATGAGTTCACAGTAATGCCATTTGGGCTAACCAACGCCCCCGCATATTTTCTTCATCTCATGAATAAAGTATTTATGAAGTATATGGACAAGTTTGTTGTGGTATTCATCGATGACATTTTGATATACTCCAAAACACCAGAAGAGCACGCCGAGCATCTCAGGATTGTACTAGAAGAACTCAGGAAACATCAACTGTACGCCAAATTCAGCAAATGTGAATTTTGGCTAAGGCAGGTGGGTTTTCTGGGCCACGTACTCACCCAAGAAGGTATTGCAGTAGACCCGGAAAAGGTCAAGGCCGTACTTGGCTAAAAACCACCAGCTAGCGTAACGGACGTACGGAGTTTCTTGGGAATGGCAGGCTATTATCGGAGATTTATTGAAGGATTCTCAACCATAGCAAAGCCAATGACGCAGTTGCTCAAGAAAGGCAAGAAGTTTGAATGGACGGAAGCATGTGAGAAAAGCTTCCAAGAGCTAAAAAGGAAGTTAACAACGGCACCAGTATTAATTGTGCCGGACATACACAAGAATTTTGAGGTATATTGTGACACATCCCGGAAAGGCCTCGGATGCGTATTGATGCAAGAAGGCAAGGTAGTCGCGTATGTCTCCAGACAACTCCGCAAGCATGAGGAGAATTATCCCACTCATGACTTAGAATTGGCAGTGGTCATCCATGCACTCAAGGAATGGAGACACTTCCTACTTGGAAATCGTTGTGAGATATACACAGACCATAAGAGTCTTAAGTATATTTTCACACAGCCGGAACTTAATTTACGACAACGACGCTGGTTGGAGTTGGTGAAGGATTATGATGTTGGGATCCACTATCATCCCGGAAAAGCAAATGTTGTGGCAGATGCCCTTAGGCGGAATCCCAGCACGGACGACGACAGTATACCAAAGTTGAGGCCAGAATTTCAACAGGAATTTGCCAGACTCAATTTAATAATGGTTACCGAAGGCAGTGTGTCGAATCTAGAAATATAGCCTACATTGATGGAAAAGATTAAGGAGGCCCAGCACGGACACCCCAGCATTGAAGGCATAAAAAGGAAAGTGAGTTTGGGCAAGGCCTCAGAATTCAACATAGATGAGCAAGGAATATTGTGGTACGGAGAGAGACTTTGCGTACCAAATATCAAGGACCTCAAACAACAGATTCTGGCTGAAAGCCACACTGCTTCGTATTCAATCCATCCTGGAGGGACAAAAATGTACAAAGACCTTCAGGGAAATTTTTGGTGGCATGGTATGAAGAGAGATATAGCCACGTTCATTGCATGCTGTGACTCTTGTCAACGTATGAAGGCCGAGCACCAGAAACCAGCCGGGCTGTTACAGCCAAACAAGATACCCGAGTGGAAGTGGGACGAGATTGGAATGGATTACATTGTTGGACAGCCACGGTCACGACACGGAAACGATGCCATATGGGTCATAACCGACAGATTAACCAAAGTGGCACATTTTATTCCGATGAAGACAATTCACACCACTCAAAGGCTGGCCAGACTTTATCTTGCCCGTATCATCTGCCTGCATGGAGTCCCAAAGACTATCATATCTGACAGAGGCACACAGTTTGTCTCTAGATTTTGGGATCACCTACAACAAGCACTGGGAACCCAACTAGCATTCAGTACCGCATACCATCCCCAGACTGATGGGCAGATTGAACGCGTAAACCAAATCCTAGAGGACATGCTGAGAGCCTGCGTTCTCACCTACGGAACCAGTTGGGAGGAAAGTTTGCCATATGCAGAGTTCGCATACAACAACAGTTATCAAGCCAGCTTGCAAATGGCACCCTTTGAAGCTCTGTATGGGAGAAGATGTTGTACCCCGCTAAATTGGTCAGAGATCAGAGACGGCCATATCTTCGGCCCAGATATGCTCAAGGAGGCCGAAGAGAAAGTTAAGACGATTAGAGATCGACTCAAAACAGCTCAAAGTCAGCAAAAGAGTTATTACGATCGAAAGCATCGGGAAATCAGTTTTGAACCCGGGGAATTGGTATACCTAAGAGTTTCTCCTATGAGGGGTCTGCAGCGATTCAGGATTAAGGGAAAGCTAGCACCAAGATTCATCGGACCATTTCATATAGTGGCCCGAAGAGGCACGGTAGCCTACCAGCTAGACCTACCCGGAGATTCATCCGGTATCCACAACGTGTTTCACATCTCGCAGTTGTGAAAGTACGTGGGCAACCCAGAGAAGCAAGTATCGCATGAAAATATTGACGTGCAACCAGACCTCACCTACCGGGAGCACCCAATAAAAATATTAGAAGTCTGAGAGGAGGACCCGACAGAAAACCATCAAGTTTTTCAGAGTTCAGTGGAGCAATCACACCGAGAATGAAGCAACTTGGGAGAGCGAGGATTTTCTTCGGACAAAACACCCACACCTGTTTAAGGATCAGCTGAAATCTCGGGGACGAGATTTTTCCTAAGGGGGTAGGTGCTGTGACACTCCAAAATTTTTGTGGTTTTTGTTTTCAGAAAGAGCCTTGCTTGGTCTGAAGAAGGTCTTTTAAACCCTTCTCAAAAACCTCTCTGCTAAGTTTACCCTCTAAAAATCTTTTCTTGGATTTAGTTTCTTCTAAAAAGAAAAAAACCTTTTTGGTTTTGGGCTTTTATTTGATTTTGATCCATTCTTGTTTACCATGCCTCTTATGGTAAAACCTTCCCAAAACCCCTCCTTCCACTTTGGAACAACCCAAACATTTTGTCCAAACTAATAAAATATATTTTTGGATTTTATTCCATTTATTTCTTTTCCCAAAACAATTCTGTCCTTTATTTTGAACCTAGGTGATTTGCAAAGCAAGTACCCTAATGCCTTTGATTCTTGATCCCAAACCAACTCCCCTGGATAGTCCTTAGCACCCACAACCTAGAACCATCAAGATCTACTCTTCTTCTTTTCAAAACTTTCAAATTTCACCCTCTGCAAGTTTGGACCAGATTTGCCAAATTTGGTGAAATTCATATCTCCACTCCTCCAAATATTCCACCGAAATTCAGGAAACCTCTAGTTGCAATGAGAGACCACTCCACCAAAAACCAGCTCAAGGAAAAATCCCCACATGCCAAAATCATTCTGTCGAACACCTGGCATGCACTGTTACTGTTCATATTCAGTAAAATTCAGATTTCAGTGTCGTTTCTTCGTCAGAAGTTTCAGTCACAGGAAAACTGTGCACTTGGCACGTTGCTCGCAGCCCTTCCTTCTTGTCCGGAGCTCCACACGCGCGCTTGGCGCCTTCCTGGCGTCGGTGGCGCCCTGGCCCGCCTGCGCCGGCGTGTCCCGCGGCGGCAGAACCACCGTAACGGCCGACAGGGGGCAACACTGCGGCATAACGCCGTTCGGCACCGCCCAAACCTCCTGAGAGCTCCGCGTGGCCATCTCCTTGCCAGCGCACGCATGCAGCACCATCGCAGTGGCCTGGCACGCGCAGAGCGCGTTCTCTGCCGCCGACGTGCCGTGCGGCCGTTCCGTCGAGGACAGGCCGTAATCCTCCCCCCCTTGCTGAGTTGGACACTGGGATGGCACCAGTTCTTTATCTAGATGATGCTCAAGCCCCTAAGCCGACCATCCACCCACAGCGCCGTCGTAATCGCTCACCGGACTTTTCCGTTCACGGGAACCGCCTCGGCCAACTATAAATAGCACCCCCCGAGCTTGCTCTCGCCCCCGCACAACTCCACCACCTCACCAGACCCCGCCTAGCCACTAGAAGAGCCTCGAGGGGCCCTTCTTCCTCAACTCCAGCCACCTCCGTCCGCCTCGGGCTCTGGCAACATTCTCTTCGGTGAGAACTCCTCCATCGTCCTACTCTTGCCCGTAGCCTCGTACCACCACTAGGAGGCTAACCCCCACTTCAATTTGACCCCCGCAGCTATCTCCGGCAAGATCCACGATGACCCGAACCACTGTCCGCCGTAGAAAGGGCCGTCGTTGACACAGTGCCCGCCGGTGACCACCACCACCACCCACCGACGCGGAAAGGTGCACTGATCACGAAGGTACCACCCGATCACCCAGCCCCGCCGTGGATCGCCGTCGGCGACCACCGCACCTCTCGGGCAACGTCGCACCCTGTTTCCCTCGTTTGAATTTTCAAACCTGATGGGTGGAGCCCGCCTGTCAGCCTCTCAGTCTTTTCTTTTAAACGAACCGTTTTCTGGACTTTTCCGCAGACCCCCCCTGGAAGTTTTCTATTTCATTACAGATGGGTCCTTGGACCAAAACTCTTATAACTTTTAAACAGAAAATGGTTTTTGATTGATTCTTTTTCTGTCATCTTTCTTTTTCGGTCTAGTTTTTTGTCATATTTAGTTGAAAAATATTTGGAACACTTTACTGTACACTCACGGTATTTACGTTACGTACGTATTTTTTTCTCATACCGTAGATACCGGAGGAGGTGACGTAGCTGCGAACTTCACACAGTTAGGCTCCGACTACTCCGAAACAGGCAAGCATGTTTGAACTTTTGATATGATGAGTGGTTGTTGCATGTTTGCATTTTAGTATGGTCATGGCATGTTTATGAACATTTCTTTGAATGTTATATTTCATGCACATAAGTGGAAAGTAAGTTTCGGAAAGCATTATGTTGTTGGATACATATTTGCATGGCCATGTGATGGCATGAGGATGGGTAAGATGGCAGTGTTGTGACATGCCAGTCTTATGCCAGATTATTTGACTTACGTGTCATCGTGAATCAAATCACATTCCCATTCATTTTCTTCCTGTACTGCCACATGTTTTCCGAAATGAATATGGCTTAGTAAGTTGCAAATCGTTTTCCTGGTACACACCAAATAGAGAGGCCGGGATGAGGGTTCCATGGCCCTGGATTAAAGCCCGTCGTCCGGTCAGGGGGCATGGGTGTTTCCGGTTGGGACCGAGAGGGGGGCACCCCTTAGAGCGCGCGTATAGAAATTTGATCCCATGCTATTAGAGGTTGTGACCTCCCCGTCTCAAAGTTTTTCTTGGACGTTGTTCAGGGTGATTCCTGGCATTGTGAGGTGAAATGGGTGTGTACTAGTTAAATGTGTTTCTACCGAAATACCGTAAACGGAACTAGTCCTTCGTGACTACGGAAATCCGTTGGCTGTGGTCAGTTAGTACAAACTCTGCAGAGCCTCAAATTCTTTATATCATCTTGTACTTGTCCAAGTACCGTATTCATCTTATCTTGTCAGAAATCAGCCTCAGTGACAAAACTCCGGTGGACTACATGTGTGTAAATCCGGTTAGAAGTTTATTCTTCTGGATGGACTAACTTGTTATTTACATTTGATATAAGCCCTTTCTGTGACATCGCTCAGACGTCCGACTGTGGCATACTTGTTATTTACTTTTGTTATATAAGCCCTTTCTGCGATGTCGCTCAGACATCTGACTGCGGCATACTTGTTATTTACTTTTGTTATCAAGCCCTTTCTGTGACGTCGCTCAGATGTCCGACTGTGGCATTTCTTTTACAAGCCCTATCTGTGACATCGCTCAGATGTCCGATTGTGGCATTTCTTTTATAAGCCCTGTCTGTGACGTTGCTCAGATGTCCGACTGTGGCATTTCTTTTATAAGCCCGATCTGTGACGTCGCTCAGATGTCCGACTGTGGTATTTCTTTTAAAGCCCTTTATGTGGTGTCGCTAAGACGCCTGACTGTGGTATTTCTTTTAAAGCCCTTTATGTGGTGTCGCTAAGACGCTCGATTGCGGCATTTCTTTTAAGCCCTTTATGTGGTGTCGCTTAGACGCCCGACTGCGGCATGAACTTTATTTGTTTACCTTTCGAGGCGTCGCTCCAGATACCCGATCGGTTTTCAGTTATTTATTTTATTTATCAAGTCATGCAACAATATTATTGTTGGGATGAGCATCATTAATTTTATTCATGACACATTCATGCATTCATTTATTATGTCTTTTGTCCGAACTGTCTTGCGAGTACTTTCAAAGTACTCACCTGGCTTGTTGATTTGGCCAGATGTTGATGAAGGCGATCTCATGGATGAAGAGTTCGATAGCGAGTCCGACGCCTAGAGGAGTCCCAGTCAGTCCCGTGCGATCCTGTTTTGGTCACTGTATCATATCCGCTTCCGCCACCCCAGAATAAATTCATCGAGCCTCACCTCGACGCTCGATGAGCTGCCAGTTAGGAGACAAGTTATCCACCACCACTTTTTACCTCGAGCTAGTAGCATGCCACCACACCCCTGTGTCATAACCGCCCTTATGTAAAATATTGGTGAGTTTGTAATAATTTGTTGAGAAGCCTCAGCTCAACCCTGTAATATATTTAATGCTACTGGTCCTCTGTTTATCAAGTATTTGTCTACCAGTGAGGATGACTTTTCCTATACTGGGATCTAAAGATCGATTTTCTCAATAATTATTTTATTGAAAAACCGGTCGTGACAGGCATGCTTCATATCATGGCCCTTTCGAGGCGTCGCTTCAGACACCCGATCGGTGCATATTATTGCTACCCCATTATTGCATATTGATGTTGCATATAAATAATTTGCTTACATGCATCAGAGATTTTATTTTATGACTGACGATGTGACCATAGAATATTTCAGCGCACGATTATCATTTATATTATACCCGTGTTCATAATGTTTGCGAGTACATTCAAAGTACTCACTGGCTTGTCCCTGGCTATTGTCTTGGCCAGATTTCCTGCACGGAGAGGAGCATTGCGACGACAGCCCTGGAACCTAAGCAACGGTGATAGCAGCCTCGTGAAGATAGGAGTTAACCTGGTCAGCTGTTCCTGTTGGGAAATGGAGTCCCATAGACACCGATGATCCACAAACCGCTTCCGCCATCGACCTCTAGAAATCACTTGTTGTACTCATAGGCCAGAATGGTCTTGTACTACATATTTTGTTTTTCACTTGGAATTTCTGTATCAATTTGGTGCCTCATCAGCTAACAGTAATCCTGGGGCTGGTGAGCACAACAGCCATTTTCTGGAAATTAACACCCGGAAAACTGGTCGTGACAATTCCCCTCCTAATATATGTTATGATGCAGTGGTTGAGACACTCTCAAATATCAATAATACAAGCCTGCCAAAATCGCCATCTGAATCTGTTCAGTATCCTCTGTCTCGAATGCAATGGATGGCTGAAGCAATGATGGAAATGGTGGAGGAATCAGAGGTGCAGAGTCGTGCGACACAACAACAGATCAATGTTTTCAAAGACAGTGTAGCAAAGCAGCAAGAGCTTGCCCACATACTTATGGGCATCATCCGTGCTGAGGTTGCACATTGTGACGTTGTAGATCGTTAGGTTCTGTTGATTTATTTATGGCATCAATCTTTGATTGCCCAGTGGATGTAATTTCCTGTAATATATGCTGGATGTGCAACGTTTTCCCCTGTATGCCGTACCTTTCCTTGATCGGTTTTGGTCCCGTGCATAATTGCTCGTCGTAATGGGCTCAAATTATCTAATTTGGCCTAAAGACATGTACAAACTTTAGTGGGCCCATTAAGTTAATGGGCCGTTACCAGGCCGAAAGTTAATGGCCGGCCCTCTTACCTCCCGGGTTGTTAACAGGCCGACATTGAAGCGGGCAATAGGTGGGCCCATTTTATTTCACGGGCCGTTAACAGGCCGTTACTAAGTTCGGCCTACATATGGCCCAACTATACTATCGGCCTTTAGCAGGCTGAAAGAGACAGCGGGCTTGTACTGGACCATGAAGAGCATGGGCTGCTAAGAGGCCGAAAGTCAGGTCGTATTGTAAATGGCCCAACTGTGTTGGGGGCCTTTAGCAGGCCGAAAGAGAAACCAGGCTGGTATTGGACCATGAAGGGCATGGGCCGTGAAAAGGCCAAAACTCAGATCCGACTACAAATGGCCCAACTCATTTATGGTCCATTAACACGCTGAAAGGCACATAGGGCTGGGAATTGGCCCAACACTTAAATGGGTCACTAAAAGGCCAAAACTCAGGTCTGTCTACAAATGGCCCAACTGATTTATGGACCGTCAACAAGCTGAAAGACACACCGGGCCGGAAATTGGCCCAACACTTAAATGGGTCGCTAAAAGGACGAAACTCAGGTCTGACTACAAATGGCCCAACTAATTTATGGGCCATCAACAGGCTGAAAGACACACCGGGCCGGAAATTAGCCCAACATTTAAATGGGTCGCTAAAAGGCCGAAAGATATACATCCTGAAAATTGGCCCATCCATTGAATGGGCCGTTAACAGGCCGAAATCTCATCGGGCCGATATTGAGCCCAAATATATTGCGGGTTGTTAACAGGCTCGAACTGACGATGGGCTGCAATGGTGTCAAATCTTTAACGGGCCATTGACGGGCCGAATTGGCACATCTCGTATGGGCTGTGGGCTTAAATGGACCTGACACAAGTAGGCCTTATATGGGCCAGCCTGCTAATTTTTACTGGGCCAGCCTTTTTCACCAGAATGGGCCACTGTTGGGCCCTGCCATGTGTCGACCTATCATAGGCGCCTCCTGTCCAATGAGGGAATGACATCTGTCCCAACAGTGAGGCAACACGTGTTTCCTCTGGCCAATGATGATTTTACACGTGGAAAATCCCCATTGGTCCGGGCTGTTAATGGCTTATCGGATCCAAAATTGGACCCGATAGCTTAACAGCGTTCCATTACGGTGGATGCCACATGTCGGTCACCCTTGACAAAAGCACTTCTGTGACGCACGATTTATCGTCATGGAAGTGGACACTTCCATGATGATAATTTTGGTAATGTCATGTAACACTTCTACGACAGAACAGGTATGACTATCTTGATTCCGTCATAAATTCGTCATGGATGTACATGCATGTTAGAAAACGTGACCTACTGTGACAAACACGTATCATCACAGAAGTGTATTTTATTTTGTAGTGAACGCGTATAGAGGCAATTTTAATCCTAGGCCTTTTCCTAGTAATTCCTCTAATAATTATGGTAATTCCTACATAAACTCTTATGGAAATTTTAATAAGATGCCCTCTGATTTTGAGAATAGTGTTAAAGAATTTATGAGTTCGCAAAAGAATTTCAACGCTTTGATTGAAGAAAAATTGCTTAAGATTGATGAGTTGGATAGGAACGTGGATATAATTTCTCTTGATGTTGATTCTTTGAAACTTAGATCTATCCCACCTAAGCATGATATCAATGAGTCTCTCAAGGTCATGGGAATTTCCATTGATGATTGCAAAGAAAGAACAGCTAAGATGCGTGCTAAAAAAGATTGGTTTGTAAAAGCGTGTTCTTCTAGTTTTCATGATAATAATGATGAAGATCTAAAAGTGCTTGATGTGACTGCTATTAAATCTTTGTTTTCCAATATGAATCTTGATAAAGATGGGACTGGAGATGAGTCAACTTTAGTTAAAAGGCGTCCCAATGATTCAGAGTTTTTAGATCTAGATGCAAAAATTGATAAAAGTGGGATTGGAGACGTTAGAACTTTAAGTAGCAATGAACCCACTATTTGGATTTCAAGGAGTTTAATTATTATAATTGTTCTTTAATAGATTGTATTTCCTTGTTGCAATCCGTGTTAAATTCTCCTCATGCTTATAATCAAAACAAAGCTTTTACTGAACATATCGTTGATGCTATGATGCAATCTTTTGAAGAAAAGCTTGAACTAGAAGTTTTCCCTAGAAAACTTTATGATGAGTGGGAACCTACTATTAAGATTAAAATTAAAGATTATGAATGTTATGCATTGTGTGATTTGGGTGCTAGTGTTTCCACGATTCCAAAAACTTTGTGTGATGTGCTTGGTTTCCATGAATTTGATGATTGTTCTTTAAATTTGCATCTTGCGGATTCCACCATTAAGAAACCAATTGGAAGGATTAATGATGTTCTTATTGTTGCAAATAGGAATTATGTACCCTTAAATTTCATTGTTCTTGATATAGATTGCAATCCTACATGTCCTATTATTCTTGGTAGACCTTTCCTTATAACGATTGGTGCAATTATTGATATGAAAGAAGGAAACATTAGATTCCAATTTCCGTTAAGGAAAGGCATGGAACAGTTTCCTAGGGAGAAAGTTAAATTGCCTTATGAATCTATTATGAGAGGCACTTATGGATTGCATACCAAAGATGGTAATACCTAGATCTATTCGTGTTTTTACGCCTAGCTAAGGGCGTTAAACGATAACGCTTGTTGGGAGACAACCCAATTTTATTTTTGTTCTTTGATTTTTCCTCCTGTTTAGTAATAAATAATTCATATAGCCCCTAGTTAGATGTGGTTTTATGTTTTAATTAGTGTTTGTGCCAAGTAGAACCTTTAGGATAGCTTACGGTGATAGTTGTGTTGATCCCGCTGAAAATCAGAAACTTTTGCGCTTAGTAATTTAGTTTTGAAAATTCACAGAAACATGATTTTGATATGATTCTTTTTGATATGGATTGGTACAAACATTTCTCAGGTTTTCTTGATTCGGATGGATTTTTGGAGTTACAGAAGTATTCGAGAGTTACATATTACTACAGAATGTTCTGTTTTTGACAGATTCTGTTTTTCGCGTGTTGTTTGCTTATTTTGATGAATCTATGAGTAGTATCGGGGGGTATGAACCATAGAGAAGTTGGAATACAATAGATATTACACAAATATAATTAAAGAATGAGTTCACAACAGTACCTTAAAGTGGTGATTTATTTTCTTATAATAGCGGAGCTCATGAGATTTTCTATCGAGTTTTGTGTTGTGAAGTTTTCAAGTTTTGGGTAAGGATTTGATGGACTTTGGAATAAGGAGTGGCAAGAGCCTAAGCTTGGGGATGCCCAAGGCACCCCAAGGTAAAATTGAAGGACAACCAAAGGCCTAAGCTTGGGGATGCCCCGGAAGGCATCCCCTCTTTCGTCTTCGTCTATCGGTAACTTTACTGGAGGCTATATTTTTATTCACCACATGATATGTGTTTTGCTTCGAGCGTCTTGTATGATTTGAGTCTTTGATTTTTAGTTTACCACAATCATCCTTTCTATACACACCTTTTGGGAGAGACACGCATGAATCATGATTTATTAGAATACTCTATGTGCTTCACTTATATCTTTTGAGCTAGACAATATTGCTCTAGTACTTCACTTGTATCTTTTTAGAGCATGGTGGCGGCTTTATTTTATAGAAATTGTTGAACTCTCATGCTTCACTTATATTATTATTAGAGTCTTTTAGAATAGCATGGTAATTTTCTTTGGTTATAAAATTAGTCCTAATATGATGGGCATCCAAGATAGATATAATAAAAACTTTCATATGAAGTGCATTGAATACTACGAGAAGTTTGATTCTTTATGATTGTTTTGAGATATGAAGATGGTGATATTAGAGTCATGCTAGTAGAGTAGTTGTGAATTTGAGAGATACTTGTGTTAAAGTTTGTGATTCCCGTAGCATGCACGTATGGTGAAATGTTATGTGATGAAGTTGGAGCATGATTTATTTATTGATTGTCTTCCTTATGAGTGGCGCCCGGGGACGAGCGGTGGTCTTTTCCTACCAATCTACCACCTAGGAGCATGCACATAGTACTTTGTTTTGATAACTAATAGATTTTTTCAATAAGTATGTGAGTTCTTTATGACTAATGTTGATTCCATGAATTGTACGCACTCTCACCCTTCCACCATTGCTAGCCTCTCTAGTGCCGTGCAACTTTCGCCGGTACCATACACCCACCATATACCTTCCTCAAAACAACCACCATATCTACCTATTATGGCATTTCATAGCCATTCCGAGATATATTGCCATGCAACTTTCCACCGTTTCGTTTATTATGACATGTTCCATCATTATCATATTGCTTTGCATGCTCATGTAGTTGACATTGTATTTTTGGCAAAGCCACCATTCATAATTTTTTCATACATGTCACTCTTGAATCATTGCACATCCCGGTACACCGCCGTAGGCATTCACATAGAGTCATATTTTGTTCTAAGCATTGAGTTGTAATTCTTGGGTTGTAAGCAAATAAAAGTGTGATGATCTTCATTGTTAGAGCATTGTGCCATGTGAGGAAAGGATGATAGATACTATGATTCCCCCACAAGTCGTGATGAGACTTCGGATGAAAAATAAAAAAAAGAGGCCATAAAAAAAGAGAAGGCCCAAATAAAAAAAAGAGAGAAAAAGAGAGAAGGGGCAATGGTACTATCCTTTTACCACACCTGTGCTTCAAAGTAGCACCATGATCTTCATGATAGAGAGTCTCCTATTTTGTCACTTTCATATACTTGTGGGAATTTTCATTATAGAACTTGGCTTGTATATTACAATGATGGGCTTCCTCAAGATGCCCTAGGTCTTCGTGAGCAAGCAAGTTGGATGCACACCACTTAGTTTCTTTTTGAGCTTTCATACACTTATAACTTTAGTGCATCCGTTGCATGGCATTCCCTACTCACTCACATTGATATCTATTGATGGGCATCTCCATAGGTCGTTGCTACGCCTAGTTGATGTGAGACTATCTTCTCCTTTTTGTCTTCTCCACAACCACCATTCTATGCCACCTATAGTGTTATATCCATGGCTCATGCTCATGTATTACATGAAGATTGAAAAAGTTTGAGAACATCAAAAGTATGAAACAATTGCTTGCCTTGTCATCGGGGTTGTGCATGATTTAAATATTTTGTGTGACGAAGATAGAGCATAGCCAGACTATATGCTTTTGTAGGGATAGCTTTCTTTGGCCATGTTATTTTGAGAAGACATGATTGCTTTGTTAGTGTGCTTGAAGTATTATTATTTTTATGTCAATATTAAACTTTTGTCTTGAATTTTTCGGATCTGAACATTCATGCCACAATAAAGAAAATTACATGGATAAATATGTTAGGTAGCATTCCAAATCAAAAATTATGTTTTTATCATGTACCTACTCAAGGACGAGCAGGAATTATCTATAATTTTTTATTGTTCCATGCTATTATATTATCTGTTTTGGATGTTTAATAGGCATTTATATGCTATTTTATATTATTTTTGGTACTAACCTATTAACTGAGGGCCCAGTGCCAGTTTCTGTTTTTTTTGCCTATTTTAGAGTTTCATAGAAAAGGAATACCAAACGGAGTCCAAACAGAATGAAACCTTCGCGATGATCTTTCTTGGATCGAAAGCAAACCATAAGACTTGGGGATGAAGTCAGAGACGCAACGAGGAAGCCACGAAGCAGGAGGGTGCGCCCAGGGGGTAGGGCGCGCCCCCACCCTTGTGGGCCCCTTGCAGCTCCCCTAACCTAGTTCCTTCACTTATATATACTCTTATACCCTGAAAACATCTAAGGGAGCCACGAAACCACTTTTCCACCGCCGCAACCTTCTGTACCCATGAGACCCATCTAGGGGCCTTTTCCGGTGTACTGCCGGAGGGGAATTCGATCACGGAGGGTTTCTACATCAATACCATTACCTCTCCAATGAAGCGTGAGTAGTTTACCACAGACTGTCGGGTCCATAGTTATTAGCTAGATGGCTTCTTCTCTCTCTTTGATTCTCAATACCATGTTCTCCTCGATGTTCTTGGAGATCTATTCGATGTAATATTCTTTTGCGGTGTGTTTTCCGAGATCCGATGAATTATAGATTTATGATCAGATTATCTATGAATAATATTTGGTTCTTCTATGAATTCTTATATGCATGATTTGATATCTTTGCAAGTCTCTTAAAATTATCGGTTTAGTTTGGCCTACTAGATTGATCTTTCTTGAAATGGGAGAAATGCTTAGCTTTGGGTTCAATCTTGCGGTGTCCTTTCCCAGTGACAGTAGGGGCAGCAAGGCGCATATTGTATTGTTGCCATCGAGGATAAAAAGATGGGGTTTTCATCATATTGCTTGAGTTAATTCCTCTACATCATTTCATCTTGCTTAATGCGTTACTCCGTTCTTTATGAACTTAATACTCCAGATGCATGCTGGATAGCGGTCGATGTGTGGAGTAATAGTAGTAGATGCATGCAGGAGTCGGTCTATTTGACACGGACGTGATGCCTATGTTCATGATCATTGCCTTAGGTATCGTCATAACTATGCGCTTTTCTATCAATTGCTCGGCAGCAATTTGTTCACCCAACGTAATATTTTCTATCTTGAGAGAAGCCACTAGTGAAACCTATGGCCCCCGGGTCTCTTTTCCATATTATTGAATCGCGTTTACATCTTGCTAGTTTCCGATCTACTATTTTGCCATCTTTTACTTTTCAATCTATAAACCAAAAATACTTATGCTACTTTGCTGCATCACCCTTTCCTCTTCAAGGGAAAACCAACACAAGCTCAAGAGGTAGCATGATCCAGGAGTAGATCACTGGACAGCGGTCAAAATTATCCTTAGTTACCTAAGAGGACTAAGGAAATGTTTCTCGGTTATGGAGGTGATAAAGAGTTCGTCGTAAAGAGTTACATCGATACAAGCTTTGACACTGATCTAGATGACTCTAAGTCTCAATCTACATACATATTCAACGTCAAAGCAATTAGCTCGAGTAGCTCCATGCAGAGCATTGTAGATATAGAAATTGGCAAAATACATACATATTTGAATATGGCAGACCTGTTGACTAAACTTCTCTCATCAGCAAAACATGATCACACCTTAGTACTCTTTGGGTGTTAATCACATAGTGATGTGAACTAGATTATTGACTCTCGTAAACCCTTTGGGTGTTGGTCACATGGCGATGTGAACTATGGGTGTTAATCACATAAAGAAGTGACCTATTGGTGCTAAATGACATGGCGATGTGAACTAGATTATTGACTCTAGTGCAAGTGAGAGACTGAAGGAAATATGCCCTAGAGGCAATAATAATGTTGTTATTTTATATTTCCTTATATCATGATAATGTTTATTATTCATGCTAGAATCGTATTAACCGGAAACTTGATACATGTGTGGATACATAGACAAAACACCGTGTCCCTAGTAAGCCTCTACTAGACTAGCTCGTTAATCGAAGATGGTTAAGTTTCCTAACTATAGACATGTGTTGCCATTTGGTGAACGGGATCACGTCATTAGGAGAATGATATGATGGACAAGACCCATATGTTAGCTTAGCATTTGATCGTATAGTTTATTGATACTACTTTCATGTATGTCAAATACATATTCCTTTGACTATGAGATCATGCAACTCCTGGATACTGGAGGAGTGCCGTGTGTGCTATCAAAACTTCACAAAGGTAACGGGGTGATTATAAAGATGCTCTACAGGTATCTACGAAGGTGTTTTCTTGGGTTGGTGTGAATCGAGATTAGGATTTGTCACTCTGAGTATCAGAGAGGTATCTCTGGGCCTTCTCGGTAATGCACATCATAAGAAGCGTTGCAAGCAAAGTGACTAATGAGTTACTTACAATATGATGCATTACAGAACTACTAAAGAGACTTGCCGGTGAGATTGAGGTAGGTATGAAGATACCGATGATCGAATCTCGGGCAAGTAACATACCTATGGACAAAGGGAATAACATATGTTGTCATAACAGTTCGACCGATAAAGATCTTCATAGAATATGTGGGAGCCAAGATGAGCATCCATGTTCAACTATTGGTTATTGACCGGGAGGTGTCTCGGTCATGTCTACATAGTTCTCGAACCCATAGGGTCCGCACGCTTAACAGTCGATGACGATCTTGTATTATATGAGTTATGTGATTTGGTGACTGAGGGAGTCCTGGATTAAGGGGTCCTCGGACAGCCGGACTATATACTTTGGCTGGACTGTTGGACTATGAAGATACAAGATAGAAGACTTCGTCCTGTGTCCGGATGGGACTCTCCTTTGCGTGGAAGGCAAGCTTGGCGATTCGGATATGTAGATTTCCTTCCCTGTAACCAACTCTGTGTAACCCGTGCCCTCTCCGGTGTCTATATAAATCGGAGGGTTTAGTCCGTAGGACAACAATAATCATAATCATAGGCTAGCTTCTAGGGTTAGCCTCATTGATCTCGTGGTAGATCAACTCTTGTAATACTCATATCATCAAGATCAATCAAGTAGTAAGTAGGGTATTACCTCCATAGAGAGGGGCCGAACCTGGGTACACAACGTGTCCCCCGCCTCTTATTACCATTAGCCTTAGACGCACAGTTCGGGACCCCCTACCCGAGATTCGCCGGTTTTGGCACCGACATTGGTGCTTTCGTTGAGAGTTCCATTGTGTCGTCATCGTAAGGCTTGATGGCTCCCTCAATCATCTACAACGATGCAATCCAGGGCGAGACTTTTCTCCCCGGACAGATCTTCGTATTCGGTGGCTTCGCACTGCGGGCCAACTCGCTTGGCCATCTGGAGCAGATCGATAGCTATGCCCCTGGCCATCAGGTCAGGTTTGGAAGTTTGAATTACACCGCCGACATCCGCGGAGACTTGATCTTCGACGGATTCGAACCCATGACAGCCTCTCCCTGCAGGCACGATGAACACAACTTAAATCTGTCATTGGACTATGCTCAGGAGATAGCGCCTGTGATTGTCCTGGCCCTAGATCTGAAACAGATCGCCACCACGGAAGCCGCATACTCTACGGTGTTTGATCCGAACATAGATTCAACCTCTAGCGAGGCCTGTGCCATTGGACCCTCAGACTCGTGTCTGGATATAGGTTCAGAACCGCGTGTGTCTGCGCCCGTCGAATCTGATTGGGTGCCGATCTCGCAGTTTACCTCCGCGGACATCTTTCAACACTCTCCCTTGGGCGACGTGTTAAAATCATTAAGATCTCTCTCCTTATCATGAGATTCCTGGCCGAACTATGTCCTGCTTGAGTGGGAAACGGACGACGAAGAAATTTGCTGCCCACCCACCACCCACTTGATAGCCACTGTCGATGACTTGACCGACATGCTTGACTTTGACTCCGAAGACATCGACGGTATGGACGATGATGCGGGAGAAGAAGAGGAACCACCGCCCACAGGGTGATGGACAACCACCTCCTCATACGACATTTACAAGGTGGATACCCCCAGAGAAGGTAATGGCAAGGACAAAAAGGATACAGGTGAGGATAAAACTCCCGAGAAGCAGCTGAAGCGCCAACGTCAGCGGAGCCGCTCTAAACCACGCCATGGTAAAAACAACAATACCGGCACAAGAGACAACAACACTCCGGACGATGCCGAAGATAATGAAGGCGACCCCACCTATCCAGGATTCGAATAGGCCGGACGGGAGGACGGGCAAGCTAGCCCTGATGAACAGGCCACGAATGAAGATTCGGAGAAAGATAATCACATGTCCCTCTCTGAGGACGAGGTGATCCTCGGCGATGAAGAATTTACCGTACCAGAGGACCCCGTCGAACAGGAGCGCTTTAAGCGCCAGCTTATAGCCACTGCAAAAAGCCTGAAGAAAACAGAAGCAACTTCAAGCTAATCAGGATTTGCTCACTGATAAATGGACCGAGGTCCTGGCAGCCAAGGAATACAGACTCGAGCGCCTAACCAAAAGCTACCCAAAGCGCAGGTTGTTACCTCAATTCGACGGCGAAGCACTGGAGCCTAAACTAACAGTGCGGGATACAACTGACCGGCCACCAAGTGGCCGAGACAAATCGGCACATCAGCCCGAACACAAGTCCGCTCTGTGTTGCAGAACAAGAACAAACACAAGAGCTCGAGGATATACAAAGGACCCGCGGCACGACTTGGAAAGGAGAATAGGTCAACCTAGATCAATCTACGGATCACGGGGGCGCGCCCTAGTGTGCGACGATGGCCGCCACACCAGGTACAATAAAAACCAAACTATCCGGGCCGAGTACCGCGGACCAGCTCCATCCGAACTGCGTTGCGACGTAGCCCGACATAAAGGCGCCGCACACCCCCTGTGCTTCACTGATGAAGTAATCGAACATGAGTTCCCAGAAGGGTTTAAACCCGTAAACATCGAATCGTGTGATGGTACAACAGATCCTGCGGTGTGGATTGAAGATTTCCTTCTCCACATTCATATGGCCCGCGGTGATAATCTCCACGCCATCAAGTATCTCCCACTAAAACTCAAGGGACCAACTCAGCACTGGTTGAATAGTCTACCCAAAAACTCCATTGGCAGTAGGGAGAACCTGGAAGACGCATTTCTTGACAACTTCCAGGGCACTTATGTACGACCATCGGACGCTGATGACTTAAGTCACATAACCCAACAGCCCAGAGAGTCAGCCAGGAAATTCTGGACTCGGTTCTTAACTAAACAGAACCAAATCATTGACTGTCCGGATGCCGAAGCCCTAGCGGCCTTTAAGCATAACATGCGTGACGAATGGCTAGCCCAACACCTTGGAAAAGCGAAGCCAAAATCCATGGCAGCCCTTACGACGCTTATGACCCGCTTCTATGCGGGAGAGTATAGCTGGATTGCACGCAGCAACATCACCTCAAGTAAGCCTCGACATTCCAAATCCAGAGAGGACAAAGGCAAGCCCCAGCACAGCAAGCACAAACGCCAAAACAACTGTCAATGCCGGATTCAGCAGCTTTATTACCGGCCAGAGGAAGAAACCATTCAAAAGAAACAATCCGGGTGCGTCCAATTTGGATCGCATACTCGACCATTCATGCCAAATTCACGGCACCCCAGGAACACCAGCTAATCATACCAACAGAGAATGTTGGGTCTTCAAATAGGCCGACAAGTCAAATGCCGACAGCGAGGGGAAGGGGTCGCAAAGCAATGACGCTGACAAGTAGCCCCGGCCACCAAAGACAAGAGGACAGAAGAGGTTCCCTCCACAAATTAAAAGGGTGAATATGATATACGCCACCAACATTCTCAAGCGGGAGCGGAGGCGTGTACTCGGGGACGTTTACACGATGGAGCCAGTCACCCCAAAGTACAACACTGATCCTCGGCCCAATAATCTACGGATTTTGCCTCACGCGAGTCCTCATAGATGGAGGCAGTAGCCTCAACCTGCTTTATTAGGATACATTGCACAGGATGGGCATAGATCCTTCAAGGATCAAACCCACGAAAACCACCTTTAAAGGTGTAATACCAGGTGTAGAGGCGTGCAGTATAGACTCAACCACACTGGAGGTGGTCTTCGGATCCCCAGATAATTTCAGAAGCGAAGAGTTAATCTTCGACATTGTCCCCTTTTGCAGTGGCTATCACACACTGCTTGGACGAGCCACACTTGTCCAATTTAATGCGGCACCGCACTACGATTCCCTTAAGCTCAGGATTCTGGGCCCACATGGCGCTATAACAGCCAGTGGAAACACCGAACGCTCCCGCCATACCGAAGAGCACATCGTGGCCCTAACGACATAAGAACAGAGTGGTCTCCCGCTGTCAGACATTAATTCCACAACCAAGCTCTCGGACACTTACGAAAGAGTCCGAACTATCTCGCGGCACGATAGCTCATCTTCATCAACAATTTTGGCAATGAATGGCGGTGCAGCCAGGTGGTGTCCCACAATACGGATCAATCGCTGGGGGACATAACAAACCTTTTTTGCATTTTCTTTTCAGGTTTCACCTTCTGGGCCTAGGTCATCATCAGGCGACCTGGTGAACGGACCTATGACAGGACGGGCACATCTCGGCGGGAGACGGCTCGAACGCGCAGGGGAATCCTAAGATACTTCCCTAGATGATTATCATACTATTATCCGGATCCGCATGCAGCTCCCGCGCTGGGAACAGCAGGTTTCGAGGTCATATCCCCTTTTTATCGCACTAGTTGTATTCATACGCTTTAACGTATTATTCAATTACAAAACTACGGCTGCATATGATGTTCACTTGCCTTCTTCTTTTTATTGATATTCTATGTCAATTAGCAGTCGTACACTCTGGTATGCGTCAATATGCCAGGGGCTTTACTGTACCCATAACGCGGCAAACAAGTCCGAACACCCTCGCGGCTGTTCGGCACCCCGAACTTATAGCACTATATGCATCAGCTCCGAATTATGTCTTTGGTCAAATGTTGGGTTTGCCCGGCTCCCGTGTTTTGCTACCTTATGTTCTGCTATATCAGCTAAGGCGGCACAGGGAGAACTACTGCGATTGTGCCCCGGTTCTTCCGGACGAGCACCTTAGTAGAGAAAGCCGAAAACTGACTGTCATGATACGGCGAGAGCTGATCGCTGTTCGAGAGGTCTCAAAATCCATAAAGATTTCTTCCGCATTATGCGATAATTAATGCAGCATGCGATGGATTGGTTTTCCCGATCAGGTGATGATAAAGCCCCTAGTCCGGTCTTCCGAGCACTAGGGGCTGCGCCTACTTTTCTTTCGTCAAACTCCCATGGCTAAGTGAGGGTGATAAAGCCGTATAGTCCGATTGCCTAGTTTGTTGCGCTGAACACCTCCTTAAAGGACCTAAAACTGGGGTAAAGAGTGTTTGGATTTATCCTGAACACCCCCGTACTTCCTACATGGGGGCGGAACCCGACGACTGGCAACTCTCAGAATTAATATAACTAACGGCCGCACAGGAGGCAAAATTATTAAAAAAACAAGCACTACATAGTAACCTTGTTTCATATTACAACGCCGGACGACATGAATATGCATGGGTAAATAATGTCCTGGGCACAATGCTCCGCCACAAGGCGGGATCCCTCCAGGACACCTTTGTTGTACAATTCAGGCTTGCGGCGCTCCTTCCCTTCGGGTGGTCCCTCGGTCATCAGTTTAACAGCGTTCATCTTCGGCCAGTGCACTTTGACATAGGCAAAAGCCATTCGGGCACCTTCAATACAGACCGACCGCTTGATCACGTCAATCCAAAGACAGGCGCTAACCTGCCGCTTAGCAAGCCCGAAGTAGCTGCTGGGAATTGCTTCGGCAGGCCATAGCCGAATTATCAAGTCTTTCATGGCTAGTTCGGCAGCCCTATGCAGCTCGACCAGCTGTTTTAGCTGATCCTTAGAGGGCATAGGCTATTCTGGCGCAAGATACTGCGACCAGAACAACTTCTCCATAGAACTCCCTTCTTTGGCTCGATAAAATTGCACGGCATCAGATATGCTGCGCGGCAAATCCGCAAAGGCCCCTGGAGATCCCCGAATTTGGGTTAGCAACATGAATCTTTCCTTCATATACTTGCTTTGCATAGAAAAAGCCTTACCCGCCGCGATCTTTGTGGCCTCTCGGATCTCCTGAAGGGTGCCTTGGGACTCACCCCGGGCTTGCTGAGCCTAGCTGAGTTCGGATTCTCTATCCGACAATCTTTGCTCCAAGGTCTTGCACCTTTCCACAGTTTCCTGGAGTTCTTGTTGAACCTCAGCAACCCTGGCCTCGTGTTTTTCAGGATCGGCCTGCTCCTTGGCTGCCCTCTGTCCGGCGGGCGACCACCACCTTCTTAAGACCTTCCACTTCAGACATCGCTCCTGGCGCACAGCATGACGTTCTTCGTCAAAATCAATCATCGATTGATAATTAATTAAGACAAGGTTTTACATACCTTGGTTATCTTCCAACTGCTTCTTTACTCGGCTGAGCTCTTCTTCGGCCCGCTCCAGACGCTGCTTCAGTCCGGAGACTTTCGCAGTATGAGAAGCGGCAGTCAACAACGACGCCTGCTTAGACAAAACATGATAATAAATGAGGGTGTTGCATGGTCAGTCCCCTGCGAGCAGATATTCGATCCTTTGTCTGGTTTTTTTTCGAACACCGAACAATGTATCAGGGCCTACTATCTATACTATGACACTCTTCAAGCTGCATCACTTACCTCGAAACCTATTAAAAGGCTGGTGCATGCTTCAGTCAGCCTGCTTTCCGCGGATCGAATCTTCTCAATCACCGCACCCATAAGGGCGCGGTGTTCTTCAATGATGGAAGCGTTATTTAACGCTGTCAACAAAGCATTTGGCACCTCTAGTTGGACAGAGATAGCCGGTGGAACAGGCACACCCCCTTCTGTCAAAGAAGGTTTCCTGCCTGACTCTGGAGCCTTGACGGTCTCCGGCACCGTGTCTGGATGGGAGTCGAATTCGAGCCGACCCCGCCTACAGTACCCGCGGCGGTCCCCTCTCCTGCGTGGCCGGCCGCTAGGATTTGGCCCGCTGGCGCCGCTCGAGCGGTCTTCCCGGCCCCTCCTTGGCCTGGGACCATTAGGGACGACACTTCAGCGTCGTCCGCATGTTTGGGGGAGGTGGCCGTCGGGGGAGTTCCCCTGTCCATCGCGTCCGAACCTAGTAAATCCTCTGACGAGGACTGCTTGGTGCGGGACTTGGCCGGGCTACAATATCTGTGGCTCAACACGATCAGCATTGTGCGATAATTAGTTTGGATATGTTAATATATTCGGATTATGTGTACTCACGATTTAACCAGGGGCTGGACCCTGGGATCCCACTCCAGGCTGGTATCGGTGGCAGTGGTGGAATCGTCTACGGAGGAGGTTTTCCCCCTCTTAGATGACTTGGCCTCCAAGTGTTTGGAGGCCGTCCTTTTCTTTCTCCCCTTCGCTGGGCGGGATTGGCTTTCCTCCTTTTCCTTGTCCTCTTCGGAGGAAGAGCGGGCCTCTGAGTCTTCGGACATTTTGTCTGAGGCACCCCTGTGACGAAGGCCTCCCCTGGTCTCTTCGGATTTCTTCTCAGCTTTCTTCTTAGGCGCCTTGTAAGGCGCCGGGACCAGCATCTTTGTTAAGAGTGGGCCGCTTGCTCTTTTGGCAGCGGGGCCGGGCAGTAGATCCGCTCCGCGTTCTTCGTCCAGCCCTGGGAAAATTATTGGAGAATATGTTAAGCATTTTCTTTAAAATACGCGGCTAAAGCGTATGTTCGGTTAAATATCCGAAAACTTACCAAACTTGCGGGACGGGACAGTTTGTACCCACGGTCCTCGGCCGAGTCCGGCCACGATTTGCCAGACTTGAAGAGCACCTTCCAGATGTCTTCGTGCATTGAGCCGAAGAGCTTCGTCAGGGTCTGGTGCTCAACTGGATCAAATTCCAATAAATTGCAAGCCCTGTGTTGGCACGGGAGAATTCGGCGAACCAACATCACTTGGACTACGTCAATAAGTTTGATGTTCGTATCTCCCATGCTCTTGACACGTGCCTGGAGAACCGCAAGTTCGTCTGACGAAGACCAGTCTAGGCCCTTCTTGGGCCAGGACGTAAGCCACAACGGGGCTCCGAATCGAAATCCAGGAGCCGTGGCCCATTTAGCGCCGTGTGGCTCGGTGACGTAGAACCATTGTTGCCGTCACCCTTTGACGTAATAATTAAATATACCTAATGGCCATGTGACATTGGGCATCTTGCTCACCATGGCTCCTCCGCACTCGGCCTGCTCGCCGCCCACCACCTTGGGCTTCACGTTGAAAATCTTCAGCCATAACCCGAAGTGTGGAGAGATGCGGAGGAAGGCCTCACACACGACGATGAACGTCGAGATGTTGAGGAAAGAACTAGGGGATAGATCATGGAAATCGATCCCATAATAGTACATGATGTCGCGAACGAATGGGTGGAGGGGAAACCCCAACCCGCGGACAAAGTGAGGGAGGAACACGACCCTCTCGTGGGGTTCCGGGGTAGGAACGATCTGTCCCGCCGCCGGAAAATGATGTGCGGTCTTCTTGGCCAGATACCTGGCCTCTCGAAGTTCCTTGATATCCTTCTCCTGGATAGTGGAGGCCATCCACTTGCCCCCAGCTTGGGATCCGGACATTTTCAGAATGCTTTAGTGGGCAGAGAAGGCGAATGCTTGGGCGTTGGAGCTCGAGAGGAAGGATAGGCAGAGGAAGGAGAAGGCGTGGCTGAAAGAGGGGAATCCTTATCCCTTTATAAAGGCAGATCATGCGCCTCCCACCATTCCCTAAGACTTGCTTATTCCCCAAGCACCGTGTTAATGGCGCGGTTGGGGTACCCACACCCGTATTGATGAGAATCCCATGATAACAGGACATGATCTCTGCTTCGACAAGATGAGCCAATGAAACCGCTTCGTTGTGGCAGGCTGATAAAACGGTTCGAATAGTAACCGGGATATAGTGTAATGTCACGCTACGAATAAACTGTCAGCAGGTTAGATCCGTGATATATTATACTCTCTACGGTGGTATGTGGGATTTTTTTTGCAGAGTCGGACACGATTCTTGTGTTCAAGATATACTTTGGAGTATTCGGAGAAGGAACCAGCCTTGCAATGCCGAAGACAATCAGCATGCCAGACTCAATCATCATTGAAGCCTAGTTCAGGGGCTACTGAGGGAGTCCTGGATTAAGGGGTCCTCGGACAACCGGACTATATACTTTGGCTGGACTGTTGTACTATGAAGATACAAGATAGAAGACTTCGTCCCGTGTCCGGATGGGACTCTCCTTTGCGTGGAAGGCAAGCTTGGTGATTTAGATATGTAGATTTCCTTCCCAATAACCGACTCTGTGTAACCCTAGCCCTCTCCAGTGTCTATATAAACCGAAGGGTTTAGTTCGTAGGACAACAACAATCATAATCACAGGCTAGCTTCTAGGGTTAGCCTCATCGATCTCGTGGTAGATCAACTCTTGTAATACTCATATCATCAAGATCAATCAAGCAGGAAGTAGGGTATTACCTCCATAGAGAGGGCCCAAACCTGGGTAAACAACGTGTTCCCCGCCTCCTGTTACCATTAGCCTTAGACGCATAGTTCGGGACCCACTACCCGAGATCCGCCAGTTTTGACACCGATAGTGACCAAATGTTGTTCAGAGTCCCGGATGAGATCACGAACATGACGAGGAGTCTCGAAACGGTCGAGAGGTAAAGATTGATATATAGGATGATGGTATTTGGACACTGGAAGTGTTTTGGGAAGCATCGGGTACTTATCGGGTCACCGGAAGGGGTTTCGGGCACCCCCGGCAAAAGATATGGGCCTTATGGGCCAACAGGGGAAACGCACCAGCCACAAAGGGGATGGTGCGCCCCCCATATGGGATGGTCAAATTGGAGAAGGAAAGGGAAGGAGGAAAGGAAAAAGGGAATAGGATTCCCCCTTCCCCCTCTTCGCTTCCTACTCCGAATAGGAATAGGAGAGGGGGGTTGGCCGAATTGGGAGAGGACCCCCAAGTAGGATTCCTCCTACTTGGGGAACCCATTTGGCTTCCTCTCCTCCCCTCCAACCTATATATATATATATATATATATATATATATATATATATATATATATATATATATATATATATATATATGTGGGGAGGGGGCGCCTATAAGATAGTACAACAACTGTTAGCCGTGTGCTGCGCCCCCCTCCACAGTTTACACCCCCGGTCATATTGTCGCAGTGCTTAGGGGAAGGCCTGCGCGGATCACTTCACCATCACCGTCACCATGCCGTTGTGCTGATCAAACTCATCTACTTCCTCATCACCTTGCTGGATCAAGAGGGCGAGGAACGTCATCGAGCGGAACATGTGCAGAACTCGGAGGTGTCGTACGTTCGGTACTTGATTGGTCGGAGCTACAAGAAGTTCGACTACATCAACCGCGCTGTCAAACGCTTCCTCTTTCGGTCTATGAGGGTACATAGACACACTCTCCCCCTCTCCTTGCTATGCATCTCCTAGATAGATCTTGCGTGAGCATAGGATTTTTTTTTGAAATTGCATGTTATGTTACCCAACAAATACGTGCCTTGCTGCCCCTACTATCACTGGGAAAGGACACCGCAAGATTGAACCCAAAGCTAAGCACTTCTCCCGTTTCAAGAAAAACCAATCTAGTTGGCCAAACTAAACCGATAATTCAAAGAGAATCACAAAGATATCAAATCATGCATATAAGAATTGATAGAAGATTCAAATAATATTCATAGATAAGCTGATCATAGATCCACAATTCATCGGATCTCGACAAACACCCCGCAAAAGAATATTATATCGGATAGATCTCCAAGAACATCATGGAGAACATGGTATTGAGAATCAAAGAGAGAGAAGAAGTCATCTAGCTACTAGCTATGGACCCGTAGGTCTAAGGTAAACTACTCACGCTTCATCGGAAGGGCAATAGAGTTGATGTAGAAGCCCTGCGTGATCGAATCCCCTCCGACAGGATGCCGGAAAAGGCTGCTATGGTATCTCATGGGAATAGAAGGTTGCGGCGGTGGAAAATTGTTTTTGTGGATGCCTCTGGTGGTTTGGGAATATATGTGAATATATAGGAGGAAGATATAGGTCAGGGGGTCACCGAGGGGCCCACAAGCTAGGGGGGCGCGCCGTACCCCTCTGGGCACACCCTCCTCCCACGTCGCCACCCCGTGGATCTTCTTACTTGGTCTCTAAGTCTCCTGGGTGTCTTCTGGTCCAAGAAAAATCATCGCCAAGGTTTTATTCCATTTGGACTCCGTTTGGTTTTCCTTTTCTGCGAGGCTCAAAAACAAGGAAAAAACAAAAACTGACACTAGGCTCTAGGTTAATAGGTTAGTCCCAAAAATAATATAAAATAGCATATTAATGCATATAAAGCGTCCAAAACAGATAATATAATAGCATGGAACAATAAAAAATTATAGATACGTTGGAGACGTATCAAGCATCCCCAAGCTTAATTCCTGCTCGTCCTCGAGTAGGTAAATGATAAAAACAGAATATGTGGAATGCTACCTAATATATTTATCCATGTAATTTTCCTTATTGTGGCATGAATGTCTAGATCCATAAGATTCAAAACAAGAGTTTAATATTAACATAAAAAACAATAATACTTCAAGCATACTAACAAAGCAATTATGTCTTCTCAAAATAACATGGCCAAAGAAAGTTATCCCTACAAAGTCATATAGTCTGGCTATGCTCCATCTTCATCACACAAAGTATTCAAATCATACACAACCCCGGTTTCAGCCAAGCAATTGTTTCATACTTTAGTATTCTCAAACCTTTTCAACTTTCACGCAATACATGAGCATGAGCCATGGACATAGCACTATAGGTGGAATAGAATATTGTGGTTGTGGAGAAGATAAAAAGAAGGAAATAGTCTCAGCATATCAATGGGCTACGGAGATGCCCATCAATAGATATCAATGTGCGTGAGTAGGGATTTCCATGCAACATATGCACTAGAGCTATAAGTGTATGAAAGCTCAAAAATAAACTAAGTGGGTGTGCATCCAACTCGCTAGCTCATGAAGACCTAGGGCAATTTGAGGAAGCCCGTCATTGGAATATACAAGCCAAGTTTTATAATGAAAATTTCCCACTAGTATATGAAAGTGAAAATATAGGAGACTCTCTATCATGAAGACATGGTGCTACTTTGAAGCACAAGTGTGGAAAAAGGATAGTAACATTGTCCCTTCTCTCTTTTCTCTTTTTTGGATGGTTTCTTTGGCCTCTTTTATTTTTCATAAAGTCCGGAGACTCATCCCAACTTGTGAGGGAATCACAGCTTCCATCATCCTTTCCTCACATCGGACAATGCTCTAATAATGATGATCATTACACTTCTATTTACTAAAATTCAATAATTACAACTCGATACTAGAACAAAGGTATGACTCTATATGAATGCCTCCGGCGGTGTACCGGGATGTGCAATGACTCAAGAGTGACATGTATGAAAGAATTACGAAAGGTGGCCTTGCCACAAATACTATGTCAACTACATGATCATGCAAAGCAATATGACAATGATGGAACCTGTCATAATAAAAAAGAACGGTGGAAAGTTGCATAGCAATGTATCTCGGAATGGCCATGGAAATGCCATAATAGGTAGGTATGGTGGCTGTTTTGAGGAAGGTATATGGTGGGTGTATGGTACTGGCGAAAGTTGCGTGGTACTAGAGAGGCTAGCAATGGTGGAAGGGTGAGAGTGCGTATAATCCATGGACTCAACTTTAGTCATAAAGAACTCACATACTTATTGCAAAAATTTATTAGCTATCGAAACAAGGTACTACACGCATGCTCCTAGGGGAAGGGTTGGTAGGAGTTAACCATCGCGCTATCCCGACCTTCACACAAAGGATGACAATCAATAAATAAATCATGCTCCGAGTTGATCACATAAAGGTTCACCATACGTGCATGCTACGAAAATCACAAACTTTAACACAAGTATTTGTACCAATCCATAATTACTCACTAGCATGACTCTAATATCACCATCTTTGTATCTCAAAACAATCATAAGGAATCAAACTTCTCTTAGTATTCAATGCACTTTATATGAAAGTTTTTATTATATCCCTCTTGGATACCTATCATATTAGGACTAAATTTATAACCAAAGCAAATTACCATGTTGTTTAGAGAAAATCTCAAAATAATATAAGTGGAGCATGAAAGTTCAATAATTTCTACAAAATAAGGCCATCGTCGTGCTCTAAAAAGATATAAGTGAAGCACTAGAGCAAAATTGCCTAGCTCAAAAGATATAAGTGAAGCACATAGTGTATTCTAATAAATCACAATTCATGCATGTCCCTATCAAAAGGTGTGTACAACTAGGATGATTGTGGCAAACTAGAAAGTAAATACTCATATCATACAAGACGCTCTAAGCAAAACACATATCATGTGGTGAATAAAAATATAGCCTCAAGTAAAGTTACCGATAGACGAAGACGAAAGAGGGGATGCCTTCCGGGGCATCCCCAAGCTTAGGCTCTTGGTTGTCCTTGAATATTACCTTGGGGTGCCTTGGGCATCCCCAAGGTTAGGCTATTGCCACTCCTTATTCCATAGTCCATCAAATCTTTACCCAAAACTTGAAAACTTCACAACACAAAACTCAACAGAAAATCTTATGAGATCCGTTAGTATAAGAAAATAAATCATCACTTTTGGTACTGTTGTGAACTCATTATTTATTTATATTGGTGTAATATCTATTATATTCCAACTTTTCCATGGTTCATACCCCCCGATACTACCCATAGATTCATCAAAATAAGCAAGCAACACATCGAAAATAGAATCTGTTTAAAATAAAACACTCTGTAGTAATCAGGAAACTTCGTATGCTTATGTAACTCCAAAAATTCTGAAAAATTAGGAAAGCCTGGGAAATTTGTGTACCAATCTTGTGAAAAAAGAATCATATCAAAAGAACGCTTCTCTAAATAATGAAAAATATTTTCCTGGGCGCAAAAGTTTCTGTTTTTCAGCAGGATCAAACAACTAGCAGCGTAAGCCATCCCAAAGGTCTTACTTGGAACAAACACTAACTAAAACACAAAAACACATCTAACTATAGTCTAGATGAATTATTTATTGCAAAACAGCAAGGAAAAATATTCGGTTGTCTCCCAACAAATCGCTTTTGTTTAAAGCCTTTTAGCTACGCATGGAGATTTCAATGATGCTCACATGAAAGACAAGAATTGAAGCGCAAAGAGAGCATCATAAAACACGTGAAAACACATCTCAGTCTAACATACTTCCAATGCATAGGCATTTTTGAAGCAAACAAATTATCAAGGCAAGCAAAAACTAGCATATGCAAGGAAGAAGAAAGAGACGATAACAATCTCAACATGAAGAGAGGTAATTTGGTAACATGAAAAATTCTACAACCATATTTTCCTCTCTCATAATAATTACATGTAGGATAATAAGAAAATTCAACAATATAGCTATCACATAACATATTCTCGACACGATCCACATGCATGCAAAGTTGAGACTCTTCCAAAATAGTGGGATTAACATTAAGTCATGACCTCTCCAAACCCACTTTTATCAAAACAATTCATAAGATTGAACATTCTCCAAATATGTGGGATCTAAAGTTGACACTCTTCCAAACCCACTTTCAATATTATAGCAAACATTATTATCAATCTCATATTCATCATGGGGCTTAAATAGATTTTCAATATCATAAGAAGAATCACCCCAATCATGATCATTGCAACAAGTAATGGACATAGCAAAACTAGCATCCCCAAGCTTAGGGTTTTGCATATAATTATCACAATTAACATTAATGGAATTTACAATAATATCATTGCAATCATGCTTTTCATCCAAGGCACTATCGTGAATCACTTCAAAATTTTCTTCTTTCAACACTTCATCACACTTTTTAGATTCATGAATTTCAAGCAAAACCTCATAGAGATAATCTAGTGCACTCAATCCATTAGCAATTGGTTCATCATAATGAGATCTTTTAAAAAGATTAGAAAATGGATGAGGATCCATAAACCTTTTGGTTCTTGATTTTCAATAAACACACAATTATACCAAGCAAACGAGCAAACAAACCAAGTAAGACATAAAGGCAAACGAAAGAAGAGCGAAAAAAGGGAAAATCTTTTTGAAAATCGTTTTAGAAGTGGGGGAGAGGAAAACGAGAGGCAAATGGAGAATAATGTAATGCAAGATATGAGAGTTTTATGATGGGTACTTGGTATGTCTTGACTTGGCGTAGATCTCCCCGGTAACAGCGCCAAAAATTCTTCCTGCTACTTCTTGAGCTTGCATTGATTTTTCCCTTGAAGAGGAAAGGGTGATGCAGCAAAGTAGAGATAAGTATTTCCCTCAGTTAGAGAACCAATGTATCAATCTAGTAGGAGACAACACACAAGTCACTAATAGCTGCACAAACAATCAAACACTTGCACCCAATGCGATAAAGAAGTTGTCAATCCCTTCACGGTCACTTGCAAAAGTGAGATATGATAGAGATAGATAAACAAAAGATAAAATATTTTTGGGTTTTTTGGTTTATAGATCTGAAAGTAAAAGATTGCAAAATAGTAGATCGTAAACTAATATGATGTAAAATAAACCCAAGGGCTATAGGTCTCACTAGAGGCTTCTCTCAAGATGGCAAATAATACGGTGGGTGAAAAAATTACTATCGAGCAATTGATAGAAAGGCACAAAGTTATGACGATATCCAAGGCAATGATTATGAAATATAGGCATCACGTCTGTGTCAGTAGACCGACTCTTGCCTGCATCTACTACTATTACTCCACACATCAACCGACTCCTGCCTGCATCTAAAGTATTAAGTTCATGAAGAACATATTAATGTTTTAAGTAAGATGACATGATGTAGAGGAATAAACTCAAGCAATATGATGTAAACCCCATCTTTTTATCCTTGATGGCAACAATACAATACATGCCTTGCTCCCCCTACTGTCACTGGGAAAATACACCACAAGACTGAACCCAAATCTAAGCACTTCTCCCATTGCAAGAAAAACCAATCTAGTTGGCCAAACTAAACCGATCGTTCGATGAGAATTACAAAGATATCAAATCATGCATATAAGAATTCAGAGAAGATTCAAATAATATTCATAGATAAGCTGATCATAAATGCAGAATTCATCGGATCTCGACAAACACACCACAAAAGAAGATTACATCCGATAGATCTCCAAGATAATCGAGGAGAACATTGTATTGAGAATCAAAGGGAGAGAAAAAGCCATCTAGCTACTAGCTATGGACCCATAGGTCTGAGGTAAACTACTCACGCTTCATTGGAAGGGCAATAGAGTTGATTTAGAAGCCCTCCATGATCGAATCCCCCTCTGGTAGGATGCCGGAAAAGGCCCCTAGATGGGATCTCACAGGAACAGAAGGTTGCGGTGGTGGAAAAGTGTTTTTGTAGATGCCTCTGGTGGCTTGGGAATATATGTGAATATATAGGAGGAAGATCTACGTCAGGGGGTCACCGAGGGGCCCAAAAGGTAGGGGGCGCGCCCTCCCCCCTGGGCGCACCCTCCCCTCTTGTCCCCACCTCGTGGCTCTTCTGACTTGGTCTCCAAGTCTCCTAGGTGTCATCAGGTCCAAGAAAAATCATCACGAAGGTTTTATTCCTTTTGGACTCCGTTTGGTATTCCTTTTCCGCGAGGCTCAAAACCAAGGAAAAAAAAAGAAACTGGCACTGTGCTCTAGGTTAATAGGTTAGTCCGAAAAATAATATAAAATAGCATATTAATGCATATAAAACATCCAAAATAGATAATATAATAGCAGGGAACAATAAAAAATTATAGATACGTTGGAGACGTATCAGGGCACCACACATAACCACGACAATTGTTTACCCGTGTGCGGCGCCCCCTCCACCAGTTACATTATCGGTCATATTTTCGTAGTGCTTAGGCGAAGCCCCGCGGAGATAGCATCACCATCACCGTCACTGTGTTGTTGTTCTGCCGAAACTCATCCACTACCTCGCCGTCTTGATGGATCAAGAAGGCGTGGACGCTACCGAGTTGAACATGTGCTGAATGTGGAGGTGCCATATATTTGGTACTCGATCGATTGGATCGCAAAAAGTTCGGCTACATCAACCATGTTACTAATCGCTTCTGCTTACGGTCTATGAGGGTACGTAGACACACTCTCCCCCTCTCGTTGCTATGCATCTCCATGGATAGATCTTGCGTGTGCGTAGATTTTTTTTGTTTTCCATGCAACGTTTCCCAACAGTGGCATCCGAGCAAAGAGTTGTGGGCGGTGATGGCCATACTGCTTACCAGCAATGTCTTATTTTGATTCGACGGTATTGTGGGATGAAGTGGCCCAAACCAACCTTACATGTCCACGTACATGAGACCGGTTCCACCGGCAGTCATGCAACTTGTTTTGCATAAAGGTGGCTGGTGGGTGTCTATTTCTCCTACTTTAGTTGAATCGAATTTGACATTGGCCGGTCCTTGAAGAAGGTTAAAACAACAAACTTGATAAATCACCGTTGTGGTTTTTGCCGTATGTAAGAACGGTTCCTGCTAGAAGCTCATAGCAGCCATGTAAAACTTGCAACAACAAAGTAGAGGCCGTCTAACTTGTTTTTGCATGGCATGTTGTGATGTGACATGGTCAAGACGTGATGTGATATATGTTGTTGTATGAGATGATCATGTTTTGTAATATCGACAACCGGCAGGAGCCTTTGGGTTGTTTCTTGATTATTGTATGAAATGCAATCACCTTGTAATTGATTTAATTTATCGCTATGTGTTAGCAATATTTGTAGAAGCAATAGTTGGCGAGACGACCTCAATGCAATGATGGAGATCAAGGTGTCGAGTCGGTGACAATGGAGATCATGATGATGCTTTGGAGGTGGAGATTAAAAGCACAAGATGATCATGGCCATATCATCCCACATATTTTGATTGCATGTGATGTTTATCCTTTATGCATCTTATTTTGCTTAGAACGGCGGTAGCATTATAAGATGAACCCTTCACTGAATTTCAAGATAAAAGTGTTCTCCATGAGTATGCACGTTGCTAAAGTTCGTCGTTTCGAAGCACCTCCTGATGATCGGGTGTGATAGACTTGATACGTCTCCGTTGTTTCTACTTTTACAAACACTTTTGCCCTTGTTTTGGACTCTAACTTGCATGATTTGAATGAAACTAACCCGGACTGACACTTATTTTAGCAGAACTGCCATGGTGTTATTTTTGTGCAGAAATAGAAGTTCTCGGAATGACATGAAACTCCACGGAAGTTATTTTTGGAATTAATAAAAAATACCGGCAAAAGAATAAAGTCCAGGGTGCCCACACCTTGTCCACGAGGGTGGGGGCGCCCCCCTAGGGCGCGCTCCCTATCTCGTGGCCCCCCTGGAGCTCCACCGACCTCAACTCCAACTCCATATATTCACGTTCGGGGAGAAAAAATTAGAGAGAAGGATTCATCGCATTTTACGATATGGAGCCACCGCCAAGCCCTAAACTCTCTCGGGAGGGCTGATCTGGAGTCCGTTCGGGGCTTCGGAGACGGGAATCCATCGCCGTCGTCATCATCAACCATCCTCCATCACCAATTTCATGATGCTCACCGCCGTGCGTGACTAATTCCATCATAGGCTTGCTGGACGGTGATGGGTTGGATGAGATTTACCATGTAATCGAGTTAGTTTTGTTAGGGTTTGATCCCTAGTATCCATTATGTTCTGAGATTGATGTTGCTATGACTTTGCTATGCTTAATGCTTGTCACTAGGGCCCGAGTGCCATGATTTCAGATTTGAACCTATTATGTTTTCATGAATATATGTGAGTTCTTGATCCTATGTTGCAAGTCTATAGTCGCCGATTATGTGTTATGACCTGTTAACCCCGAAGTGACAATAATCGGGATACTTACCGGTGATGACTGTAGTTTGAGGAGTTCATGTATTCACTAAGTGTTAATGCTTTGGTCCAGTACTCTATTGAAAGGAGGCCTTAATATCCCTTAGTTTCCATTAGGACCCCGCTGCCACAGGAGGGTAGGACAAAAGATTTCATGCAAGTTCTTTACCATAAGCACGTATGACTATATTCGGAATACATGCCTACATTACATTGATGAACTTGAGCTAGTTCTGTGTCACCCTATGTTATAACTATTGCATGAGGAATCGCATCCGACATAATTATCCATCACTGATCCAATGCCTACAAGCTTTTCACATATTAATCTTTGCTTAGTTACTTTACCGTTGCCGCTGTTACAATTACTACAAAACTGCTACTGTTACTTTTGCCATTGTTACCATTACTTCCATGCTACTTTGCTACTAAATACTTTGCTGCAAATATTAAGTTATCCAGGTGTGGTTGAATTGACAACTCAACTACTAATACTTGAGAATATTCTTTGGCTCCCCTTGTGTCGAATCAATAAATTTGGGTTGAATACTCTACCCTCGAAAACTGTTGCAATCCCCTATACTTGTGGGTTATCAAGACTATTTTCTGGCACCGTTGCCGAGAACTATAGCTCTATTCATTGAGTCACTTGGGATTTATATCTTCTGACCACTATGAGGAACTTGAAGGATGAAAGAACTAAGATTTTTCCCTCAACTACGAGGGGAGGTAAGGAACTGCCATATAGCTCTACACTTGATTCACCTTCTGTTTTGAGTAAACTTGCGACACCTAAACGTGCTTCTACTAATAATTCTGATATGTCACATGTTATTGATGATACCACTTCCGCTATACTTATGATGAAACTACTTCTATCCTTGATAATACTGTGCCACTAGGTGAATTTCTTGATGAACAACTTGTTAGGGCTAGAGAGAATGAAATTATTGAAACTGATAATACTGATGAAAGTGATGATGAAGATTCTCCCCCTAAATATGAATTACCTATTGTTCCTGAGGGTTATGTTATGGATGAAGAAGCTGCTAGAGATTTTCTAGCTTGCAATGATAGATCTGATCTTAAGAAATTATTAGCCAAGTTGAAAGAAAAGTCTCTGAATGCTAGAATAAATATGACTCTGCTTTTGCTACTTCACCTATCTTTATTACTGATAAGGATTATGATTTCTCTGTCAATCCTGAGATAATTACTTTGGTTGAATCTGATCCTTTTTATGGCTATGAATCTGAAATTGTTGTGGCACATCTTACAAAGTTAAATGATATAGCCACCCTATTCACTAATGATGAGAGAACTCGTTACTATTATATCCTTAAATTATTTCTATTCTCATTAAAGGGTGATGCTAAAACTTGGTTTAATTCTCTTGATCCTGGTTGTGTGCGTAGTCCCCAGGATATGATTTATTACTTCTCTTCTAAACATTTCCCTGCTCATAAGAAACAAGTTGCTTTAAGGGAAATATATAATTTTGTGCAAACTGAAGAAGAGAGTCTCCCACAAGCTTGGGGTGGCTTCTCCAATTACTTAATGCTTTGCCTGATCATCCTCTTAAGAAAAATGAAATACTTGATATCTTTTATAATGGACTAACCGATGCTTCCAGAGACCACCTGGATAGTTGTGTTTTCAGGGAAAGAACTGTTGATCAAGCTGAATTGTTATTGAATAATATGTTTACTAATGAAAACAATTGGACACTTCCTGAACCAACTCCTAAGCCAACTCCGAAGAAAAGAGTTGTTCTATTTCTCAGTCCTGAAGATATACAAGAGGCAAAGAAATCTATGAAAGAAAAGGGTATTAAAGCTGAAGATGTGAAGAATTTACCTCCTGTTGAAGAAATACATGGCCTTGACATACCACCTATTGAGGAAACACATGGTCTTGATAACCCTACACAGGTAATAAAGGTAATTTCTCTCTATAGATATGATAAAGTTGAAATCCCGTCTACTAAGTTTGCTAGCCAATGCTTGGATGAGTTTGATGACTTTATGGCTAAACAAGAAAACTTCAATGCCTATGTTGGTAGACAATTGAAAAGAAATGCTTATATGATTGAACACTCGAGTGATTATATGTCCAGAGCTAAAGGTGAACTTAAACTTATTAGTAAACATGCTTCTATGGTTACCACTCAAGTAGAACAAGTTCTTAAAGCTCAAAATGATTTGCTCAATGAATTAAATAATAAGAAAAATGATAATGTTGTTATAATTGTGACTAGAGGTGGTAGAATGACTCAGGAACCTTTGTATCCTGAGGGCCACCCTAAGAGAATTGAGCAAAATTCTAAGAGAAATAATGTTGATGCACCTAGTCCTTCTAAAAAGAAGAAGAAGAAAAATGATAGGACTTTGCATGCTTCTAGTGAACCTGTTGTAGCCACACCTGAGAATCCCAATGATATTTCAATTTCTGATGCTGAAGCACAATCTGGTGATGAACATGAACCTAGTTATAATGTTAATGATGATGTTCAAGTTGATGCTCAACCTAGCAGTAATAATGATGTAGAAATTGAACCCGTTGTTGATCTTGATAACCCACAATCAAAGAATCAACGTTGTCATAAGAGAGACTTCGTTGCTAGGAAGCACGGTAAAGAAAGAGAACCATGGGTTCACAAACCCATGCCTTTTCCTCCTAAACCATCCAAGAAAAAGGATGATGAGGATTTTGAGTGCTTTGCTGAAATGATTAGACCTATCTTTTTGCGTATGTGTTTTACTGATTTGCTTAAAATCAATCCTTATGCTAAGTATATGAAGGATATTGTTACAAATAAAAGAAAGATACCAGAAGCTGAAATTTCCACCATGCTTGCTAATTGTACTTTTAAGGGTGGAATACCAAAGAAACTAGGAGATCCAGGAGTACCAACTATACCATGCTCGATTAAAAGAAACTATGTTAAAACTACTTTATGTGATCTTGGAGCCGGTGTTAGTGTTATGCCCCTCTCTTTATATCGTAGACTTGAATTGAATAAGTTGACACCTACTGAAATATCTTTGCAAATGGCCAATAAATCAACTGCTATACATGTCAATATTTGTGAGGATGTGCCTGTTGTGGTTGCAAACGTTATCTTAACGAACTTTGTTATTCTTGATATTCCCGGGGATGATAGTATGTCGATTATCCTTGGTAGACCCTTTTTGAATACTGCAGGGGCTGTTATTGATTGCAACAAAGGCAATGTCACTTTTAACATTAATGGTAATGAGCATACGGTACACTTCCCGAGGAAACAACCTCAAGTCCATAGTATAAACTCTATTGGAAAGATTCCAACTATTACTATTGGAGGTTTTGAATTTGCTCTTCCTACTGTCAAGAAGAAATATGATATTCTTATTGTTGGGGATGTACATATCCCCATTGAGGTAACCTAGTGTTATTCAAAAATTCTCTGGTTTCATGCAATTCGGAATGAGCTTGTTAACAAGACTTGATCAACCTTGTTAGTGGATTCCTTTTGATGAGCATGAGATGGATGAAGTTAGAAAACACAACTCTCTGTACCCTCCTTTTACTTTCTGATGTTTAGATTTAATAAAGCAAAAATAGCATTTTCTATCTATTTTCTGAATTACCCTTGCAACAAAAAATACCCCGAAAACAAAAGTTCTCCAAATGCACTGAAAATGAAATATAATTTTTTCTAGAATATTTGGCACTTAGAACACACCAGAGGGGGAAAGCACCTGGCCACGAGGGTCCAGGGCGCGCCCACCCCCCTGGGGCGCGCCCCCTGCCTCGTGGGCCCATGGTGGCCCCCCTCCACTCATTCCTGCACCTGTACACTTCTTCTTTCTCCCAAAAAATCACCAACCAGCTCAAGCACGAGTTCCAGCTCATCTTGCTGCTATTTTCGATCTCCTTGCTCAAAGCTTCATTCACAAAACTGCTTTGGGGGATTGTTCTTCGGTATGTGACTCCTCCGATGGTCCAATTAGTTTTTGTTCTAGTGCTTTATTCATTGCAAATTTTTGCTGCTAAGGTGGCCCTGTTCTTGAGCTTGCATGTTAAATTTATTTGGTCCCAAGTAGTTATAATGCATGATATAGTCTCTAGGCACTTATGGGAGTAACTGCTATCAGTTTTATTGAGTTTGGTTCACTTACATTTTGAGTTACTAAAAATTTCAGAAAATTTCAGAAAATGATAAAGATATTTTTGAGGGGCTCTTCGAGCCTAAGCTCGAAGGATAAACAAAATGAGGAGAGTAAAAAGCCCAAATTTAATCTCCCTCGCACCACGGAGGTTCGGCCATGTGAATGGCCTTGTGATGAGTTCTTGAGAGCAGCCGAGATTCATGATGATTTTTATCATTTGGCTGAGAATGCAGGCCTCACCAACTTCCTGCACGACCAGCTCGATCAGTATCTCCTACTCACTAATACTTTCGTGCAAATTTTTTACTTTCATTCTAGGAAATCACCACCTTCAGTGGAGTTTCATTTATATGATGAGGTTAAGGAGATGTTACTACATGATTTTTGTGGGGTTTGCAAGATACCCTTCGAGGGAAGCCTAGAGGAACCACATCATAGTGATGTGGATGGATTTATTGATATGATCGATGTAGGGGAAACGAGGAAGGTTTCCGATGCAATTACTAGCATGCACTTTCCTGTTCTACGTTACTTTGGAATATTTGCTAGTAGATGCTTAATTGGTCGCGAGAACTGTGGAAACCTTAGTGCCCCTGATATTGTTATTTTGTGCCATGCTTTTTTTCATGATAACACTTTTAGTTTAGGCGCTATTATTGCTAAACGATTAAGTATGAACCGTACAAAGGGCCCCATCTTTGGAGGCATCTTTGCTTCACGCCTTGCTAAACACTTTAGGATACCTATTAGGCATCATGAGAAAGAGGAAAATTTGCTGCCCTCTATTTTTCTAGATTATAAGAGTATGGTAGCACATGAATTTATTGTTAAAAATAATGAGATGATGCTTAAGTATAATTTAAGATTTAATAAAACTCAAAGTGAGACTATTATCTAGCCTGCGCCTTCCTTGTTTAACATACTTTCAGGCACGTACCTCATCTTGCGAGAAGCCGTTTATGCATACCGGATCCAGACACCAGCTCCAGAGCTTGAGCCGGAACCACCACTTGACCCTTATCGACAGTCTGTTTATCAGTGGGATTTGGAGGAGATCACCAGCCAGTGGCACTTGGATGACACTCCTCAGTACACCGGAGAGAGTAGCTTTGACCCATGGGCATAGACCAACTTAGGCCAAAAGCCTAAGCTTGGGGGAGTACGTATTTCTCACCGACATTACATTCATGTTCACACACTCATTCTAGTTGTCGGTGCTCATACTTTTTCATTGTACTACCCATGCTAGTTTATTTTCTTTTCTTGCTTTCTTCTTGTGTGTCTGAATAACCTTAAGAGAACCAAAAATAATTAGTAATAGGTTTTAGCTAGTTTACTTTCCATGCTTGTAGTAGTAGTAATTAAAAGAAAACCCAAAAAGATTTCTTGTTCTTCTTTTGCTTGTTGGGAGTTTTCCCGTGTAAATAGTTTTATTTCTATTTATTTTCTTTGGGGGTCAAAAGGAGAAGACCATGATGAAAATGTTGAGTGGCTATTTTATGCATTATTGATTGATTTAACCAAGAGCCCATATTACCTTGTCTTCTCCCTTGAATTGAATGCTTGCGGATTCCAGCTTAGTCCAATGCACGTGCACTATTATTATTATCAACACCGATCGGTTGTGTGAGTGAAAGGCAATAATGACGATATATGATGAATTGATTGAGATGAGAGAAGCTGGTATGAACTCGACCTATCTTGTTTCTGTAAATATGATTAGTTCATCATTTCTGATTCAACTTATTATGAATAAACATGTTTGCAATGACAATTAGAGATTATAGTTAATATATGATATGCTTAATTAGCAAGTAGTCTATAATGGTTTACCTTGCGTGCCAACATGCTATTAAAATGGTTCTGATGTGGTATGGTAGGGTGGTATCCTCCTTTGAATGATTCGAGTGACTTGACTTGGCACATGTTCACGCATGTAGTTGAAATAAAATCAACATAGCCTTTACGATATTTATGTTCATGGTGGATTATATCCTACTCATGCTTGCACTCAGTGTCTATTAATCTTAATGCATGTTCATGACTATTGTCGCTCTCTAGTTGGTTGCTTCCCAGTCTCTTTCTAGCCTTCACTTGTACTAAGCGGGAATACTGCTTATGCATCCACTTCCATAAACCCCAAATTTATTACATATGAGTCCACCATACCTTCATATATGCGGTATCTACCTGCCGTTCCACGTAAATTTGTATGTGCCAAACTCCAAACCTTCAAATGAAATTCTGTTTTGTATGCTCGAACAGCTCATGTATCAACTAGGGATGTCTATATCTTCCATGCTAGGTGGGTTATTCTCACGAGGAGTGGACTCCGCTCCTCACTCACGAGAAAATGGCCGGTCACCGGGATGCCCAGTCCCATGCTCAAATCAAATCAAAGTAATTGCAAACAAAACTCCCCCAGGATTTTTGTTAGTTGGGGGCACCCGTTGTTTCAGGCAAGCCATGGATTGATGATTGTTGGTGGTGGGAGAGTATAAACTTTACCATTTTGTTTGGGAACCGCCTATAATGTGTGTAGCATGGAAGATATCAAGATCTCTTGGTTTTTATGTTGACAATGAAAGTATGCCGCTCAAAATATTATTCATCTCTATTTCAAAATAGAGCTTTGGCACCTCTACAAATCCCTGCTTCCCTCTGCGAAGGGCCTATCTATTTACTTTTACGTTGAGTCAGCACCTTCTTATTAAAAAAGCACCAGTTGGGGAGCACCGCTGTCATTTGCATGCATTACTATTAATTTATATTGAGTATGACTATGACTGGATCTCTTTTACCATGAATTACAATGTTTATTCAGTCCTTGATCTTTAAAGGTGCTCTGCATTTATGTTGTGCGGTCTCAGAAAGGGCTAGTGAGATACCATCTTGTTATATCATATTATGATTGTTTTGAGAAAGTGTTGTAATCCAAGTTTTATTATTATTGCTCGCTAGTTGATTATGCCATTGATATGAGTAAACATGAGACCTATGTGTTATTGTGAATATGGTTAGTTCATAATCTTTGCTGAAAACTTGAATGCTAGCTTTACATATTTGCAACAACAAGAGCAAAATGAGTTTGTAAAAGTTTTTCTTTATCACTTTCAGTTTATCAACTGAATTGCTTGAGGACAAGCAAAGGTTTAAGCTTGGCGGAGTTGATACGTCTCCATCGTATCTACTTTTCCAAACACTTTTGGCCTTGTTTTGGACTCTAACTTGCATGATTTGAATGAAACTAACCCGGACTGACGCTTCTTTCAGCAGAACTGCCATGGTGTTATTTTGTGCACAAATAAAAGTTCTCGGAATGACCTGAAACTCCATGGAAGTTATTTTTGGAATTAATAAAAAATACTGGCGAAAGAATCAAGGCCAGGGGACCCACACCGTGTCCACGAGGGTGGGGGGTGAGCCCTCCTACCTCGTGGGCCCCCTAGAGCTCCACTGACCTCAACTCCAACTCCATATATTCACGTCCAGGGAGAAAAAAATCAGAGAGAAGGATTCATCGTGTTTTACGATACGGAGCCGCCGCCAAGCCCTAAACTCTCTCAGGAGGGCTGATCTGGAGTCCGTTCGGGGCTCTGGAGAGGGGAATCCGTCGCCGTCGTCATCATCAACCATCCTCCATCACCAATTTCATGATCCTCATTGCCGTGCGTGAGTAATTCCATCGTAGGCTTGCTGGACGGTGATGGGTTGGATGAGATTTACCATGTAATTGAGTTAGTTTTGTTAGGGTTTGATCCCTAGTATCCATTATGTTCTGAGATTGATGTCGCTATGACTTTGCTATGCTTAATGCTTGTCACTAGGGCCTGAGTGCCATGATTTCAGATCTGAACCTATTATGTTTTCATGAATATATGTGAGTTCTTGATCCTATCTTGCAAGTCTATAGTCACCTATTATGTGTTATGATCCGTTAACCCCGAAGTGACAATAATCGGGATACTTATCAGTGATGACCGTAGTTTGAGGAGTTCATGTATTCACTAAGTGTTAATGCTTTGGTCCAGTACTCTATTGAAAGGAGGCCTTAATATCCCTTAGTTTCCATTAGGACCCCGCTGCCACGGGAGGGTAGGACAAAAGATGTCATGCAAGTTCTTTTCCATAAGCGCGTATGACTATATTCGGAATACATGCCTACATTACATTGATGAACTGGAGCTAGTTCTGTGTCACCCTATGTTATAACTATTGCATGAGGAATCGCATCCGACATAATTATCCATCACTGATCCAATGCCTACGAGCTTTTCACATATTGATCTTTGCTTAGTTACTTTACCGTTGCCACTGTTACAATTACTACAAAACTGCTACTGTTACTTTTGCCACTGTTACCATTACTTCCATACTACTTTGCTACTAAATACTTTGCTGCAGATATTAAGTTATCCAGGTGTGGTTGAATTGACAACTCAACTGCTAATACTTGAGAATATTCTTTGGCTCCCCTTGTGTCGAATCAATAAATTTGGGTTGAATACTCTACCCTCGAAAACTGTTGCGATCCCCTACACTTGTGGGTTATCAAGACTCTACGTTCACATATAACGGGCAGTTTTGCACATGCATAATACTTGGGTTAAACTTGACGAGCCTAGCATGTACAGACATGGTCTCAGAACACTAGAGACCGAAAGGTCGAACGTGAGTCATATAGTAGATATGATCAACATAGAGATGCTCACCATTGATGACTACCCCATCTCACGTGATGATCAGACATGGGTTAGTTGATTTGGATCATGTAACCCTTAGATAACTTGAGGGATGTTTATTTAAGTGGGAGTTCATTAGTAATTTGATTAATTAAACTTAATTTATCACGAACTTACTCTTATAGTTTTGCACATCTATGTTGTAGATCAATGGCCCGAGCTACCGTCCCCCTGAGTTTTAATGCGTTCCTATAGAAAGCTAAGTTGAAAGATGATGGTAGCAACTAAACAGACTGGGTCCATAACTTGAGGATTATCCTCATTGATGCACAGACGAAGAATTATGTCCTTGATGCACCGCTAGGTGACAGACCTGCTACCGGAGCTAGTGCAGATGTTATGAACGTCTGGCAAGCTCGATCTAATGACTACTCAATAGTTCAGTGTGCCATGCTTTACGGCCTAGTCGGGACTTTGAAGAAGTTTTGAACATCATGGAGCATATGCAATGTTCCAAGAGTTAAAGTTAATATTTCAAGCAAATGCCCTGGTTGAGAGATATGAAGTCTCCAACAAGTTCTATAGCTGCAAGATGGAGGAGAACAGTTCTGTCAGTGAACACATACTCAAATTGTCTGGGTATCATAATCACTTGACTTAGCCGGGAGTTGATCTTCTAGTTGATAGTGTTATTGATAGAGTTCTTCAATCATTGCCACCAAGCTACAAAGGCTTTGTGATGAACTATAATATGCAAGGGATGAACAAAATGATTCCTGAGCTCTTCGCAATGTTTAAGGACGCGGAGGTAGAAATCAAGAAGGAGCATCAAGTGTTTATGGTTAACAAGATCACTAGTTTCAAGAAAAAAAGCAAGGCAAAGAAAGGGAACTTCAAGAAGAATGGCAAGCAAGTTGCCACTCCCGGGAAGAAGCCCAAAGCTAGACCCAAGCCTGAAACTGAGTGCTTCTACTACAAAGGAAGAGGTCACTGGAAGCGGAACTGCCCCAAGTATTTGGCGGATAAGAAGGATGGCAAAGTGAACAAAGGTATATTTGATATACATTTTATTGATGTGTTACTTACTAATGCTCATAGTAGCGCCTGGGTATTTGATACTGGTTCGGTTGCTCATATTTGTAACTCGAAACAGGAGATGCAGAATAAATGAAGACTGGCTAAGAACGAGGTGACGATGCATGTCGGGAATGGTTCCAAGGTCGATGTGATTGCCGTCGGCACGCTACCTCTACATCTACCTTCGGGATTATTTTTAGACCTCAATAATTGTTATTTGGTGCCAGCGTTGAGTATGAACACTATATCTGTATCTTGTTTATTGCGAGACGGTTATACATTTAAGTCAGAGAATACTGGTTGTTCTATTTATATGAATAACATCTTTTATGGTCATGCACCCTCGAAGAAGGGTCTGTTCTAGTTAAATCTCGACTATAGTGATACACATATTCATAATATTGAAGCCAAAAGATGCAAAGTTGATAATGATAGTGCAACATACTTGTGGCACTGCTGTTTAGGTCATATTGGTGTAAAGCGCATGAAGAAACTCCATGTAGATGGACTTGTGGAATCACTTGATTATGAATCATTTGATACTTGTGAACCATTCCTCATGGGCAAGATGACTAAAACTCCGTTCTCTGGAACAATGGAGCGAGCAAATGACTTATTGGAAATAATACATACCGATGTATGCAGTCCGATGAGTGTTGAAGCATGCGGCGAGTATCGTTATTTCTGACCTTCATAGATGATTTGCTTAGGTATGGGCATATCTACTTGATGAAACACAAGTCTAAAACATTTGAAAAGTTCAAAGAATTTCAAAGTGAAGTGGAGAATCATTGTAACAAGAAAATAAAGTTTCTATGATCTAACCGTGGAGGCGAATATTTAAGTTACAAGTTTGTCCTTCATTTAAAACAACGTGGAATTGTTTCACAACTCACGCCACCTGGAACACCACAGCGTAATGGTGTGTACGAGCGTCGTAACCGTACTTTATTAGATATGGTGTGTTCTATGATGTCTCTTACCAACTTACCACTATCGTTTTGGGGTTATGCATTAGAGGCAGCCGCATTCCTGTTAAATAGGGCACCATCTAAATCCATTGAGATGACACCGTATGAACAGTTGTTTGGCAAGAAACCTAAGCTATCGTTTCTTAAAGTTTGGGGTTGCTACACTTATGTCAAAAGGCTTCGGCCTGATAAGCTCGAACCCAAATCAGAGAAGTGCGTCTTAATAGGATACCCTAAGGAAACAATTGGGTACACCTTCTACCATAGATCCGAAGGCAAGATTTTTGTTGCTAAGAATGGATCCTTTCTAGAGAGGGAGGTTCTCTCGAAAGAAGTGAGTGGGAAGAAAGTATAACTTGATGAGGTAACTATACCTTCTTTTGAATTGGAAAGTATCACATCACAGAAAACCTTTCGCGTGATGCCTACACCAACTAGAGAGGAAGAAAATGATAATGATCATGAAACTTCAGATCAAGTTACTACAGAACTTCATAGGTCGACCAGAGCACGATCCACACCAGAATGGTATGGTAATCCTATCCTAGAATTTATGTTACTAGACCATGGCAAACCTACAAACTATGAAGAAGCTATGATGAGCCTTGATTCCGATAAATGGCTTGAGGCCATGAAATCTGAGATAGGATCCATGTATGAGAACAAAGTATGGACTTTGGTGGATTTGCCCGATGATCGGCAAGCCATAGAAAATAAATGGATCTTCTAGAAGATGACTGACGTTGATGATAATGTTATTGTCTACAAAGCTCAACTTGTCGCAAAAGGTTTTCGACAAGTTCAAGGAGTTGACTACGATGAGACTTTCTCACCCGTAGCGATGCTTAAGTCTGTCCGAATCATGTTAGCAATTTCCGCATTTTATGATTATGGAATCTGGCAAATGGACGTCAAAACTGCATTCCTTAATGGATTTCTTAAAGAGAGTTGTATAATGATGCAACCGGAAGGTTTTGTCGATCCTAACAAAGTGTGCAAGCTCCAGCGATCCATCTATGGACTGGTGCAAGCAGCTCAGAGTTGGAATATACGCTTTGATGAGGCTATCAAAGCATATGGTTTTATACAGAATTACAGTGAGGCCTGTATTTACAAGGAAGTAAGTGGGAGCTATGTAGCATTTTTGATATTATATGTGAATGACATATTGTTGATTGGAAATGATATAGAATTTCTGGATAACATAGAAGGATACACGAATAAGAATTTTTTTCAATGAAAGACCTCGGTGAAGCTGCATATATATCGGGCATCAAAATCTATAGGGATAGATTGAGACACTTAATAGGACTTTCACAAGGCACATACCTTGACAAATTTTTGAAGAAGTTCAAAATGGACCAGTCAAAGAAAGGGTTCTTGCCTGTGTTACAAGGTGTGAAGTTGAGTCAGACTCAAAGCCCGACCACTACAGAAGATAGAGAGAAAATGAAATTCATTCCCTATGCCTCAGCCATAGGTTCTATCATGTATGCTATGATGTGTACCAGACCTGATGTGTGCCTTGCCATAAGTTTGGTAGGGAGGTACCAAAGTAATCCAGGAGTGGATCACTGGACAATGGTCAAGAACATCCTAAAGTACCTGAAAAGGACCAAGGATATGTTTCCTGTTTATGGAGGTGACGAAGAGCTCGTCGTGAATGGTTACGTCGATGCTAGCTTCGACACTGATCCAGATGACTCTAAGTCACAAACCGAATACATATTTATATTGAATGGTGGTGTTGTCAGTTGGTGCAGTTCCAAGCAGAGCGTCATGGCGGGATCTACGTGTGAAGCGGAGTACATAGTTGCTTGGGAAGCAGCGCATGAAGGAGTCTGGATGAAGGAGTTCATATCCGATCTAGGTGTAATACCTAGTGCATCGGGTCCAATAAAAATCTTTTGTGACAAATCTGGAGCAATTGCCTTGGCGAAGGAATCCATGTTTCACAAGAGAACCAAACACATCAAGAGACACTTCAACTCCATTCATGAAAAGGTCGAGGATGGAGACATAGAGATTTGAAAAATACACACGGATCTGAATGTAGCAGACCCATTGACTAAGCCTCTTCCGTGAGCAAAACATGATCAGCACCCAGACTCCATGGGTGTTAGATTCATTACAATGTAATCTAGATTATTGACTCTAGTGCAAGTGGGATACTGAAGGAAATATACCCTAGAGGCAATAATAAAGTTTTTATTATATATTTCCTTATTCATGATGACAGTTTATTATTCATGTTAGAATTGTATTGATCAGAAACTTAAATACATGTGTGAATACATAAACAAATACCGTGTCCCTAGTAAGCCTCTACTAGACTAGCTCGTTGATCAAAGATGGTTAAGGTTTCATAACCATAGAGATGTGTTGTCATTTGATAATGGGATCACATCATTAGGAGAATGATGTGATGGACAAGACCCATCTGTTAGCTTAGCATATTGATCGTTCAGTTTATTGCTATTGCTTTCTTGATGATAAATACATATTCCTTCGGCTATGAGATTATGCAACTCCCGGATACCAGAGGAATACCTTGTGTGCTATCAAATGTCACATAATAACTGGGTGATCATAAAGATGCTCTATAGGTATCTCCGAAGGTGTTTGTTGAGTTGGCATAGATCGACATTAGGATTTGTCACTCCAAGTATCGGAGAGGTATCTCTGGGCCCTCTCAGTAATACACATCATAGAAGCCTTTCAAGCAAAGTGACTAAGGATTTAGTTGCAATATGATGCATTATGGAATGAGTAAAGAGACTTGGCGGTAATGAGATTGAACTAGGTATGAAGATACCGATGATCAAATCTCGTGCAAGTAACATACTGATGGACAAAGGGAATTACGTATTTGTCATAAGGTTTGACCAATAAAGATCTTCGTAGAATATGTAGGAGCCAATATGGGCATCCAGGTTTCGCTATTGGTTATTGACCGGAGAGGTGTCTCGGTCATGTCTACATAGTTCTTGAACTCGTAGGGTCCGCACACTTAACGTTCATTGACGATATAGTGTCATATGAGTTCTATGATTTGGTGACCAAATGTTGTTTAGACTCCCGGATGAGATCATGGACACGACGAGGAGTCTCGAAATGGTTGAGAGGTAAAGATTGATATATAGGATGTGAAGGAAATATGCCCTAGAGGCAATAATAAAGTTGTTATTTATATTTCCTTATGATAAGTGTTTATTATTCATGCTAGAATTGTATTAACCGAAAACTTAGTACATGTGTGAATACATAGATAAAAACAGTGTGTCCCTAGTATGCCTCTACTTGACTAGCTCGTTAATCAAAGGTGGTTATGTTTCCTAACCATAGACATGTGTTGTCATTTGATGAACGGGATCACATCATTAGAGAATGATGTGATGGACAAGACCCATCTGTTAGCTTAGCGTAATGATCGTTAAATTTTATTGCTATTGCTTTCTTCATGACTTATAGATGTTCCTCTGACTATGAAATTCTGCGACTCCCAAATACTGGAGGAACACCTTGTGTGCTTTCAAACGTCACAACATAACTGGGTGATTATAAAGATGCTCTACAGGTGTCTCCGAAGGTGTTTGTTGGGCTGGCATACATCGAGATTAGGATTTTTCACTCCGTGTATCAGAGAGGCATCTCTGGGACCTCTCGTTAATGCTCATCACTATAAGACTTGCAAGCAATGTGACCAATGAGTTAGTTACGGGATGATGCATTACAGAACGAGTGAAGAGACTTGCCGGTAACAAGATTGAACTAGGTATGAGGATACCGATGATCGAATCTCAGGCAAGTAACATACCGATGACAAAGGGAATAATGTAAGTTGTTATGCAATTTGACCGATAAAGATCTTCGTAAAATATGTAGGAACCAATATGAGCATATACTATTGGTTATTGAACGGCGATGTGTCTCGGTCATATCTACATAGTTCTCGAACCCGTAGGGTCTACACGCTTAATGTTCAATGACGATTTGTATTATGAGTTATGTGTTTTTGGTGACCGAAATTTGTTCAGTGTCCCGGATGAGATCACAGACATGACTAGGAGTCTCGAAATGGTCGAGAGGTAAAGATTCATATATTGGAAGGTAGTATTCGGACATCGGAGTGGTTTCAAGTGGTTCGGGTATTTTACCAGAGTACTGAGGGGTTACCGGAACCCCCCCGGAGAAGTATTGGGCCTACATGGGCCTTAGTGGAGAGAGAGGAGGGCCGCAAGGGGTGGCCACGCCCCCCATGGCATTCCGAATTGGACTAGGGGAGGGGGCGGCGCTCCCATTTCCCTCTCCCTCTCCCTCTCCTTCCTTTTCCCTCTGGTGGAAGAAAGGAAAAGGGGGGGGCGAATCCTACTAGGAGTGGAGTCCTAGTTGGACTCCCCCCCATGGTGCGCCCCTCCTGGCCGTCGGCCTCCTCCTCCCCTCCTTTATATACGGGAGCGGGGGCACCGCAAAGGCACATCGATTGTTCTCTTAGTCGTGTGCAGTGCCCCCTCCACAGTTTACACCTCCAGTCATAGTGTCATAGTGCTTAGGCGAACCCCTGCGCGGATCACATCAGCATCACCGTCATCACCCGTCGTGCTGACAAAACTCTCCCTCGACCCTCTACTGGATAAAGAGTTCGAGGGACGTCATCGAGTTGAACATGTGTTGAACTCGGAGGTGTCGTACGTTCTGTACTAGATTGGTTGGATCGTGAAGACGTTCGACTACATCAACCGCGTTAACCTAACGCTTCCGCTTTCAGTCTACGAGGGTACGTGGACACACTCTCCCCCTCTCGTTGCTATGCATCTCCTAGATAGATCTTGCGTGATCACACGAATTTTTTTGAAATTGCATGCTACGTTCCCCAACAGTGGCATTCGAGCCAGGTCTATGCGTAGATGATATGCACGAGTAGAACACAAAGAGTTGTGGGAGATAATAGTCATACTTTTTACCACCAACGTCTTACTTTGATTCGGCGGTATTGTTGGATGAAGCGGCCCAGACCAACATTACATGACTACGTTCATGAGACCAGTTCTACCGACGTGCTTTGCACACAAGTGGCTGGCGGGTGTTTGTTTCTCCAACTTTAGTTGAATCGAGTTTGACTATAGCCGGTCCTTGTTGAAGGTCAAAACAACACACATGATGAAAAATCATTGTGGTTTTGATGCGTAGGCAAGAACGGTTCTTGCTAGAAGCATGTAGCAGCCACGTGAACTTGCAACAACAAAGTAGAGGACGTCTAACTTGTTTTTGCAGGGCATGTTGTGATGTGATACGGTCTAGACATCATGTGATATAAGTTATTGTATGAGATGATCATGTTTTGTAAAAGTTATCGGCAAGTGGTAGGGGCCTTATGGTTGTCGCTTTATTGTATGAAATGCAATCGCCATGTAATTTCTTTACTTTATCACTAAGCGGTAGTGATAGTCGTCGAAGCAATAGTTGGCGAGACGACAACGATGCTACGATGGAGATCAAGGTGTCAAGCCGGTGACAATGGAGATCATGACGGTCCTTTGGAGATGGAGATCAAAGGCACAAGATGATGATGGCCATATCATGTCACATATTTTGATTACATGTGATATTTATCTTTTATGCATCTTATTTTGCTTAGTACGGCGGTAGCATTATAAGATGACCCCTCACTAAATTTCAAGGTATAAGTGTTCTCCCTGAGTATGCACTGTTGCTATAGTTCGTCGTGCAGAGACACCATGTGATGATCGGGTGTGATAAGCTCTACGTACACATACAACGGGTGCAAGACAGTTTTGCACATGCAGAACACTCGGGTTAAACTTGACGAGCCTAGCATATGCACATATGGCATCGAAACACTGAGACCAAAAGGTCGAAAGTGAATCATATAGTAGATATGATCAACATAGAGATGTTCACCACTGAAAACTACTCCATCTCACGTGATGATCGTACATGGTTTAGTTGATATGGATCACGTGATCATTTAGATGACTAGAGAGATGTCTATCCAAGTGGGAGTTCTTTGGTAATATGATTAATTGAACTTTAATTTATAATGAACTTAGTCCTGATAGTTTTTTGCGTATCTATGTTGTTGTAGATCAATGGCCCAAGCTACTGTTCCCTTGAATTTTAATGCGTTCCTAGAGAAATCTAAGTTGAAAGATGATGGTAGCAATTACACGGACTGGTTCCGTAACTTGAGGATTATCCTCATTGCTGCACAAAAGAATTACGTCCTTGAAGCACCGCTAGGTGCAAGGCCTGTTGCAGGAACATATGCTGATGTTATGAACATCTGGCAAGCTCGATCTGATGACTACTTGATAGTTCAGTGTGCCATGCTTTACGGCTTAGAACCGGGACTTCAAAGACATTTGAACATCATGGAGCATATGAGATGTTCAAAGAGTTGAAGTTTATATTTCAAGCAAATGCCCGAGTTGATAGATATGAAGTCTCCAACAAGTTCTATAGCTGCAAGATGGAGGCGAATAGTTCTGTCAGTGAACACATACTCAGAATGTCTGGGTACAATAACAACTTGACTCAGTTGGGAGTTAATCTTCCTGATGATAGTGATATTGACAGAGTTCTTCAATCACTGCCACAAAGCTATAAAGGCTTAGTGATGAACTATAATATGCAAGGGATGGAAAAGACAATTCCCAAGCTCTTCGCAATGCTCAAGGTTCTGGAGGTAGAAATCAAGAAGGAGCATCAAGTGTTGATGGTTAACAAAACTAATAGTTTCAAGAAAAAGGGTAAAGGGAAGAAAGGGAACCTCAAGAAGAATAGCAAGCAAGTGTTGGGGAACACGACAATTTCAAAAAAATTCCTACGATCACGCAAGATCTATCTATGTGATGCATAGCAATGAGAGGGAAGAGTGTGTCCACGCACCCTCGTAGACCGAAAGCGGAAGCGTTAGTTAACGCGGTTGATGTAGTCGAACGTCTTCGCGATCCAACCGATCCAAGTACCAAACATACGACACCTCCGCGTTCAGCACACGTTCAACTCGATGATGTCCCTCGTACTCTTGATCCAGTTGAGGCCGAGGGAGAGTTTTGTTAGCACCACAGCATGGCGACGGGCATGATGATGCTACCGGCTCAGGGCTTCACCTAAGCTCTACGACGATATGACCGAGGTGTGTAACTGTGGAGGGGGCACCACACACGGCTAAAAGATCAACTTCTATGTCTATGGGGTGCCCTTGGCCACGTATATAAAGGAGGGGAGGGAAGAGGTGGCCGGCCCAAGGGGGCGTGCCGTGTGTGGGGAATCCAACTAGGACTCCCTAGTCCAATTAGGATTCCCCTCCTCTTTCCTATTCCTAGTAGGAGAAGGAGGGAAGGAGGAGGAGGAGAGAAGGAAAGGGGGGCACCCCCCAACCCTAGTCCAATTTGGGGTTGGACCCTACGGGTTCGAGAACTATGTAGACATGACCGAGACACATCTCCGATCAGTAACCAATAGCGGAACCTGGATGCACGTATTGGCTCCTACATATTCTATGAAGATGTTTATCGGTCAAACCGCATCGGTATGTTACTTGCCCGAGATTCGATCATCGGTATCATCATACCTAGTTCAATCTCGTTACCGGCAAGTCTCTTTACTCGTTCCGTAATGCTTCATCCTGCAACTAACTCATTAGTGACATTGCTTGCAAGGCTTATAGTGATGAGCATTACCGAGAGGGCCCAAAGATACCTCTCTGAAACACGGAGTGACAAATCCTAATCTCGATCTATGCCAACCCAACAAACACCTTCGAAGACACCTGTAGAGCATCTTTATAATCACCCATTTACGTTGTGATGTTTGATAGCACACAAAGTGTTCCTCCGGTATTCGGGAGTTGCATAATCTCATAGTCTGAGGAACATGTATATGTGATGAAGAAAGCAGTAGTAATGAAACTGAAATGATCATAATGCTAAGCTAACGGATGGGTCATGTCCATCACATCATTCTCCTAATGATGTGATCCCGTTCATCAAATGACAACACATGTCTATGGTTAGGAGACATAACCATCTTTGATTAACGAGCTAGTCAAGTAGAGGCATACTAGGGACACTATGTTTTGTCTATGTATTCACACATGTACTAAGTTTCCGGTTAATACAATTCTAGCATGAATAATAAACATTTATCATGAAATAAGGAAATAAATAATAACTTTATTATTGCCTCTAGGGCATATTTCCTTCAGCAAGTTAATGCTCCCGGGAAGAAGCCCAAGTCTGGACCTAAGCATGAAAATGAGTGCTTGTACTGCAAAGGGACTGGTCACTGGAAGCGGAACTGCCCCAAGTATTTGGCGGATAAGAAGGATGGCAAAGTGAAAGGTATATTTGATATACATGTTATTGATGTGTACCTTACTAATGCTCATAGTAGCGCCTGGGTATTTGATACTGGTTCTATTGCTCATATTTGCAACTCGAAACAGGTGCTACGGATTAAACATAGATTGGCTAAGGACGAGGTGACGATGCGCGTCGGGAATGGTTCCAAGGTCGATGTGATCGCCGTCGGCATGCTACCTCTACATCTTCCTTCGGGATTAGTTTTAGACCTGAATAACTGTTATTTGGTGCCAGCGTTGAGCACACACATTATATCTGGATCTTGTTTGATGCAAGATGGTTATTCATTTAAATTAGAGAATAATGGTTGTTCTATTTATACGAGTAATATCTTTTATGGTCGTGCACCCTTGATGAGTGGTCTATTTTTATTGAATCTTGATCGTAGTGATACACATATTCATAATATTGAAGCCAAAAGATGCAAAGTTAGTAATGATAGTGCAACTTATTTGTGGCACCGCCGTTTAGGTCATATTGGTGTAAAGCGCAAGAAACTCCATATTGATGGGCTTTTGGAATCACTTGGTTATCAATCACATGATGTTTGCGAACCATGCCTCATGGGCAAGATGACTAAGACTCCGTTCTCTGGAACAATGGAGCGAGCCACTGACTTATTGGAAATAATACATACCGATTTATGCGGTCTGATGAGTATTGAGGCTTGCGGCGGGTATCGTTACTTTCTGACCTTCACAGATGATTTGAGAAGATATGGGTATGTCTACTCAATGAAACATAAGTCTGGAACATTTGAAAAGTTCAAAGAATTTTAGAGTGAAGTATAAAATCATCATACCAAGAAAATAAAGTTTCTATGATCTGATCGCGGAGACGAATATTTGAGTTACAAGTTTGGTCTTCATTTGAAACAATGTGGAATAGTTTCACAACTCATGCCACCTGGAACACCACAGCGTAATGGTGTGTCCGAACGTCGTAACCATAATTTATTAGATATGGTGCGGTCTATGATGTCTCTTACTGATTTACCGCTATCGTTTTGGGGTTATGCTTTAGAGACGGCAACATTCACGTTAAATAGGGCACCATCTAAATCCATTGAGACGACACCATATGAATTGTGGTTTGGCAAGAAACCTAAGATGCCGTTTCTTAAACCTGATAAGATCGAACCCAAATCAGAGAAATGTGTCTTCATAGGATACCCAAAAGAAACTGTTGGGTACACCTTCTATCACAGATCTGAAGGCAAGATATTCGTTGCTAAGAATGGATCCTTTCTAGAGAAGGAGTTTCTCTCGAAAGAAGTGAGTGGGAGGAAAGTAGAACTTGATGGGGTAATTGTACCTTCTCTCGAATTGGAAAGTAGTTCATCACATAAATCAGTTCCAGTCATTCCTACACCAATTAGTGAAGAAGCTAATGATGATGATCATGAAACTTCAGATCAAGTTACTACCAAACCTCGTAGGTCAACCAGAGTATGATCCGCACTAGATTGGTACGATAATCCTATTTTGGGAGTCATGTTACTAGACCATGATGAACCTACGAACTATGAGGAAGCGATGATGAGCCCTGATTCTGCAAAATGGCTTGAAGCCATGAAATCTGAGATGGGATCCATGTACGAGAACAAAGTGTGGACTTTGGTGGACTTGCCCGATGATCGGCAAGCCATAGAAAATAAATGGATCTTCAAGAAGAAGACTGATGCTGACGGTAATGTTACTGTCTACAAAGCTCAACTTGTTGCGAAAGGTTTTCAACAAGTTCAAGGAGTTGACTACGATGAGACCTTCTCACCCACAGCGATGCTTGAGTCTGTCCAAATCATGTTAGCAATTGCCACGTTTTATGATTATAAAATTTGACAAATGGATGTCAAAACTACATTCGTTAATGGATTCCTTAAAGAAGAGTTGTATATGATGCAACCAGAAGGTTCTGTCGATCCAAAAGGTGCTAACAAAGTGTGCAAGCTCCAGCAATCCATTTATGGACTGGTGCAAGCCTCTCGGAGTTGGAATATACGCTTTGATAATGTGGTCAAAGCATATGGTTTTATACATACTTTTGGAGAAGCCTGTATTTACAAGAAAGTGAGTGGGAGCTTTGTAGCATTTCTAATATTATATGTGGATGACATATTGTTGATTGGATATAATACAAAATTTCTGGATAGCATACAAGGATATGATGTCTACTACACAACCTTCTTCTTGTAGACGTTGTTGGGCCTGCAAGTGCACAGGTTTGTAGGACAGTAGCAAATTTCCCTCAAGTGGATGACCTAAGGTTTATCAATCCGTAGGAGGCGTAGGATGAAGATGGTCTCTCTCAAACAACCCTGCAACCAAATAACAAAGAGTCTCTTGTGTCCCCAACACACCCAATACAATGGTAAATTGTATAGGTGCACTAGTTCGGCGAAGAGATGAAGATACAAGTGCAAAATAGATGGTAGATAAAGGTATTTGTAATCTGAAATTGTAAAAACAGCAAGGTAACAAGTGGTAAAAGTGAGCGTAAATGGTATTGCAATGATAGGAAACAAGGCCTAGGGTTCATACTTTCACTAGTGCAAGTTCTCTCAATAATAATAACATAGATAGATCATATAACAAGCCCTCAACATCCAACAAAGAGTCACTCCAAAGCCACTAATAGCGGAGAACAAACGTAGAGATTATGGTAGGGTACGAAACCACCTCAAAGTTATTCTTTCGGATCGATCTATAAAAGAGTTTGCACTAGAATAACACCTTAAGACACAAATCAACCAAAACCCTAATGTCACCTAGATACTCCATTGTCACCTCAAGTATCCGCGGGCATGATTATACGATAAGCATCACACAATCTCAGATTCATCTATTCAACCAACACAAAGTACTTCAAAGAGTGCCCCAAAGCTACTACCAGAGAGTCAAGAACGTGTGCCAACCCCTATGCATAGGTTCCCAATGTCACGAAACCCGCAAGTTGATCACCAAAACATACATCAAGTGGCACATGATAACCCATTGTCACCATAGATAATCACGGCAAGACATACATCAAGTGTTCTCATAAAGACTCAATCCGAGAAGATAACTTCAAAGGGGAAACTCAATTCATCACAAGATAGTAGAGGGGGATAAACATCATAAGATCCAACTACAATAGCAAAGCTCGGGATACATCAAGATTGTGTCATAGAGGGAACACGAGAGAGAACACGAGAGAGAGATCAAACACATAGCTACTGGTACATACCCTTAGCCCCGAGGGTGAACTACTCCCTCCTCGTCATGGATAGCACCTGGATGATGAAGATGGCCTCCGGTGATGGGATCCCCCTCCGGCAGGGTGCCGGAACAGGGTCCCGATTGGTTTTTCGTGGCTCTGGAGGCTTGCGGCGGCGGAACTCCCGATCTATCTTCTGTTCTGAAAGTTTTAGGGTACAAGAGTATATATGGGTGCAGGGGGTACGTCGGAGGAGCTACGGGGGCCCCACGAGGCAGGGGGCGCGCCCCCCACCCTCGTGGGCAGCCCGTATCTCCCCTGACGTGCACTCCAAGTTCCCTGGGTTGCTTTCCTTCCAAAAATAACTTCTCCAGTTGATTTCGTTCTGTTTTGACTCCGTCTGATATTCCTTTTCCTCGAAACACTGAAATAAGCATAAAACAGCAAATCTGGGTTGGGCCTCCGGTTAGTAGGTTAGTCCCAAAAATAATATAAAAGTGGATAATAAAGCCCAATATTGCCTAAAATAGTAGATAAAGTAGCATGGAGCAATCAAAAATTATAGATACGTTGGAGACGTATCAAGCATCCCCAAGCTTAATTCCTGCTCGTCCTCGAGTAGGTAAATGATAAAAAAGAATTTTTGATGTAGAGTGATACTTTGGCATAATCTCAATGTAAATCTTCTTAATTGTAGCATGAATATTCAGATCCGAAAGATTCAAGACAAAAGTTCATTTTGACATAAAAGTAATAATACTTCAAGCATACTAATCAAAGCAATCATGTCTTCTCAAAATAACATGGTTAAAGAAAGTTATCCCTACAAAATCATATAGTCTGGCTAAGCTCTATCTTCATCACACAAAGTATTTAATCATGCACAACCCCGATGACGATCCAAGCAATTGTTTCATACTTTAATAATCTCAAACTTTTTCAACTTTCATGCAATACATGAGCGTGAGCCATGGACATAGCACTATATGTGGAATAGAATGGTGGTTGTGGAGAAGACAAAAAGGAGAAGATAGTCTCACATCAACTAGGCGTATCAACGGGCTATGGAGATGCCCATCAATAGATATTGATGTGAGTGAGTAGGGATTGCCATGCAACGGATGCACTAGAGCTATAAGTATATGAAATCTCAACAAAAGAAAAACTAAGTGGGTGTGCATCCAACTTGCTTACTCACGAAGACCTAGGGAACTTTTGAGAAAGCCCATCATTGGAATATACAAGCCGAGTTCTATAATGAAAAATTCCCACTGGTATATGAAAGTGACAACATATGAGACTCTCTATCATGAAGATCATGGTGCTACTTTGAAGCACAAGTGTGGTAAAAGGATAGTAGCATTGTCCCTTCTCTCTTTTTCTCTCATTTTTATGTTTTTTTTTTATTTTGGTGGGCTTCTTTGGCCTCCTTTTTTTTATTTGGGCTTCTTTGGCCTCTTTTATTTTTCATAAAGTCCGGAGTCTCATCCCGACTTATGGGGGAATCATAGTCTCCATCATCCTTTCCTCACTGGGACAATGCTCTAATAATGAGGATCATCACACTTTTATTTTTCTTACAACTCAAAAATTACAACTCAATACTTAGAACAAAATATGACTCTATATGAATGCCTCCGGTGGTGTACCGGGATATGCAATGAATCAAGAGTGACATGTATGAAAGAATTAGGAACGGTGGCTTTGCCACAAATATAATGTCAACTACATGTTCATGCAAAAAGCAATATGACAAAAGTAATGTGTCATATGAACAGAACGGTGGAAAGTTGCATGGCAATATATCTCGGAATCGCTATGGAAAAGCCATGATAGGTAGGTATGGTGGCTGTTTTGAGGAATCTATATGGTGGGTGTATGATACCGGCGAAAAGTGCACGGTATTAGAGAGGCTAGCAATGGTGGAAGGGTGAGAGTGTGTATAATCCATGGACTCAACATTAATCAAAAGAACCCATGCACTTGTTGCAAAAATTTAGAAGTCATCAAAAACCAAAGCACTAAACGCATACTCCTAGGGGGATAGATTGGTAGGAAAAGACCATCCCTCGTCCCCAACTGCCACTCATAAGGAAGACAATCAATAAATAAAATTGTGCTCTGACTTCATCACAAAGCGGTTCACCATACGTGCATGCTACGGGAATCACAAACTTCAACACAAGCATTCTTTAAATTCATAATCACCCCAACTAGCATTGCTTTGATATTATCACCTCCATATCTCAAAACAATAATCAAGCATCAAACTTATCTTAGTATTCAACGCACTCAAAAGAAAGTTTAACATATCTTGAATACCAAGTATATTATCTTTAAGCAAATTACCATGCTATTAACGACTCTCAAAATAATCTAATTGAAGCATGAGAGATCAATAGTTCTTTAAAACAAATCCACCACCGTGCTCTAAAATATATAAGTGAAGCACTAGAGCAAAAATTATCAAGCTCAAAAGATATAAGTGAAGCACATAGAGTATTCTAGCAAATTCCAATTTGTGTGTGGCTCTCGCTCATTAAAGAATTTCAGATCTTGATACTTCATTCAAACAGCAAGCAAAGCTAAAGAAAACTACAATGCAAGGATAGTACAACTCATGTGAAGAAGTGAAAACTTAGGCTCAACCGATACTAACCGATAGTTGTTAAAGAAGAAAGGTGGGATGCCTACACGGGCATCCCCAAGCTTAGATGCTTGAGACTTCTTGAAATATTATCTTGGGGTGACTTGGGAATCCCCAATCTTGAGCTTTTATGTCTCCTTAATTCCACTCATATCATGGTTTCTCTTCTTTTTATCAAAAGCTTCATTCACAACAAACTCAAAAAGAACTCGTGAGATAGGTTAGTATAAACCAATGCAAAACCATATCATCTTCTACTGTAACAAATCACTAACATTATTATTCAACATTGAATACTAAATGTCTCTGCATATTTAATACTCCTATCCTCAAATAGAATCATTAAACAAGCAAACATATGCAAACAATGCAAACATAACAGCAATCTGCCAAAACAGTATAGTCTGTAAAGAATGCAAGAGTATCAATACTTCCCTGACTCCAAAAATTATGAACTAAAATTCCCACTAATAAATTTATCAGAGCTTAATATGCAAAAAAGATTCAACGTTATACCATTCTCTGACTTTTCTAGGGAATTTTTGCAACAGCGGTAAACTTTCTGTTTTCAAACAGCAACATGTATACAAGCAAAATAAGCATGGCAAAGGCTATCCTTGACTTTTTATTGAAACTAAAGATGCAAAACATTATTATAACTAATAGAAAGCAAACACTAACAAAATAAAATGACGCTCCAAGCAAAACACATATCATGTGGCGAATAAAAATATAGCTCCAAGTGAAGTTACCGATGAACGAAGACGAAAGAGGGGATGCCTTCCGGGGCATCCCCAAGCTTAGTTGCTTGGTTGTCCTTAAATATTACCTTGGGGTGCCTTAGGCATCCCCAATCTTAGGCTCTTGCGACTCCTTATTCCATAGTCCATCAAATCTTTACCCAAAACTTGAAAACTTCAACCACACAAAACTCGTAAGCTCAGTTAGTATAAGAAAATAAAACCACCACTTTGATACTGTAATAAACTCATTCTAAATTCGTATTGGTGTAATATCTACTGTATTCTAACATCTCTATGGTTCATACCACTTAATACTAGCCGATGCATCAAAACAAGCAAACAACACAATGAAAACAGAATCTGTCAAAAACAGAACAGTCTGTAGTAATCTGTATCAAACGTATACCTATGGAACCCCACAAATTATGAATAAATTGCTGGACCTCAGTAATTTTCCTATTAATCATCTGCAAAAAGAATCAACCTAAAATCACTCTCCAGTAAAAAATGGCAGCCATTCTCGTGAGCGCAAAAGTTTCTATTTTCTACAGCAAGATCATATAAACTTCACCCAAGTATTCCCAAAGGTTCTACTTGGCACTTTATTGAAACAAAAGCTATAAAACATGATCACTACAGTAGCATAATCATGTGGACACACAAAAACAGTAAGGGTAAATATTGGGTTGTATCCCAACAAGCGCTTTTTCTTTAATGCCTTTCTAGCTAGGCATGATGATGACAATGATGCTCACATAAAAGATAAGAATTGAAACATAACGGGAGCATCATGAAGCATATGACTAGCACATTTAAGTCTAACCCACTTCCTATTCATAGGGATTTTGTGAGCAAACAACTTATGGGGACAATAATCAACTAGCATAGGATGGCACAACAAGCACAACTTCAATATTTTAAGCACATAGAGAGGAAACTTGACATTGTTGCAATTCCTACAAGCATATGTTCCTCCCTCATAATAATTTTCAGTAGCATCATGAATGAATTCAACAATATAACCAGCACCTAAAGCATTCTTTTCATGATCTACAAGCATAGAAAATTTATTACTCTCCATATAAGCAAATTTCTTCTCATGAATAGTAGTGGGAGCAAACTCAACAAAATAACTATCATGTGATTGAAAATTTAGATCAAGATGACACGTTTCATGATTATCATTATTCTTTAAAGCATACGTGTCATCACAATAATCATCATAGATAGGAGGCATGCTTTCATCATAGTAAATTTTCTCATCAAAGCTTGGGGGACAAAAAATATCATCTCCATCAAACATAGCTTCCCCAAGCTTGTGGCTTTGCATATCATTAGCATCATGGATATTCAAAGAATTCATACTAACAACATTTCAATCATGCTCATCAAATAAAAACATTCTATAGATTTCTTCTTCTAGCACTTGAGCACAATATTCTTTTCCATCATTCTCACGAAAGATATTAAAAAGGTGAAGCGTATGAGACAAACTTAATTCCATTTTTTTGTAGTTTTATTTTATAAACAAAACTAGTGATAAAACAAGAAACAAAAAGATTCGATTGTAAGATCTAAAGATATACCTTCAAGCGCTACCGTCCCCGGAAACGGTGCCAGAAAAGAGCTTGATGTCTACTACACAACCTTCTTCTTGTAGACGTTGTTGGGCCTGCAAGTGCACAGGTTTGTAGGACAGTAGCAAATTTCCCTCAAGTGGATGACCTACGGTTTATCAATCCGTAGGAGGCGTAGGATGAAGATGGTCTCTCTCAAACAACCCTGCAACCAAATAACAAAGAGTCTCTTGTGTCCCCAACACACCCAATATAATGGTAAATTGTATAGGTGCACTAGTTCGGCGAAGAGATGAAGATACAAGTGCAAAATAGATGGTAGATAAAGGTATTTGTAATCTGAAATTGTAAAAACAGCAAGGTAACAAGTGGTAAAAGTGAGCGTAAACGGTATTGCAATGATAGGAAACAAGGCCTAGGGTTCATATTTTCACTAGTGCAAGTTCTCTCAACAATAATAACATAGATAGATCATATAACAAGCCCTCAACATGCAACAAAGAGTCACTCCAAAGCCACTAATAGCGGAGAACAAACATAGAGATTATGGTAGGGTACGAAACCACCTCAAAGTTATTCTTTCGGATCGATCTATAAAAGAGTTCGTACTAGAATAACACCTTAAGACACAAATCAACCAAAACCCTAATGTCACCTAGATACTCCATTGTCACCTCAAGTATACATGGGCATGATTATACGATAAGCATCACACAATCTCAGATTCATCTATTCAACCAACACAAAGTACTTCAAAGAGTGCCCCAAAGCTACTACCGGAGATTCAAGAACGTGTGCCAACCCCTATGCATAGGTTCCCAATGTCACAAAACCCGCAAGTTGATCACCAAAACATACATCAAGTGGCACATGATATCCCATTGTCACCATAGATAATCACGGCAAGACATACATCAAGTGTTCTCATAAAGACTCAATCCGATAAGATAACTTCAAAGGGGAAACTCAATTCATCACAAGATAGTAGAGGGGGATAAACATCATAAGATCCAACTACAATAGCAAAGCTCGGGATACATCAAGATCGTGCCATAGAGGGAACACGAGAGAGAACACGAGAGGGAGATCAAACACATAGCTACTAGTACATACCCTCAGCCCCGAGGGTGAACTACTCCCTCCTCGTCATGGATAGCACCTGGATGATGAAGATGGCCTCCGGTGATGGGATCCCCCTCCGGCAGGGTGCCGGAACAGGGTCCCGATTGGTTTTTCGTGGCTCTGGAGGCTATAGGCGGCGGAACTCCCGATCTATCTTCTGTTCTAGAAGTTTTTGGGTACAAGAGTATATATGGGTGCAGGGGGTACGTCGGAGGAGCTACGGGGGCCCCACGAGGCAGGGGGCGCGCCCCCCACCCTCGTGGGCAGCCCGTATCTCCCCTGACGTGCACTCCAAGTTCCCTGGGTTGCTTTCCTTCCAAAAATAACTTCTCCAGTTGATTTCGTTCCGTTTTGACTCCGTTTGATATTCCTTTTCCTCGGAACGCTGAAATAGGCATAAAACAGCAAATTTGGGCTGGGCCTCCGGTTAGTAGGTTAGTCCCAAAAATAATATAAAAGTGGATAATAAAGCCCAATATTGCCTACAACAGTAGATAAAGTAGCATGGAGCAATCAAAAATTATAGATACGTTGGAGACGTATCAGGATACTTGAATAAGAATTTTTCAATGAAAGACCTCGGTGAAGCTGCTTATATATTAGGCATCAAGATCTATAGAGATAGATCAAGACGCTTAATTGGAATTTCACAAAGCACATACCTTGATAAAGTTTTGAAGAAGTTCAATTATGGATCAGTCAAAGAAAGGGTTCTTGCCTATGTTACAAGGTATGGAGTTGAGTCAGACTCAATGCCTGACCACTGCAGAAGATAGAGAGAAAATGAAAGTCATTCCCTATGCCTCAACAACAGGTTCTATCATGTATGCAATGTTGTGTACCAGACCTGATGTGTGCCTTGCTATAAATTAGCAGGGAGGTACCAAAGTAATCTAGGAGTGAATCACTGGACAACGGTCAAGAACATCCTGAAATACCTGAAAAGGACTAAGGGTATGTTTCTTTTTTATGAGGTGACAAAGAGCTTGTCGTAAATGGTTACGTCGATGCAAGCTTTGGCACTGATCCGGGTGACTCTAAGTCACAAACCGGATATGTATTTATATTGAATGGTGGAGTTGTGAGTTGGTGCAGTTCCAAGCAGAGCGTCATGGCGGGATCTACGTGTGAAGCGGAGTACATGGCTACTTCGGAAGCAGAAAATGAAGGAGTTTGGATGAAGGAGTTCATATCCGATCTAGGCGTAATACCTAGTGCATCGGGTCCAATGAAAATCTTTTGTGACAACATAGAGCAATTGCCTTGGCAAAGGAATCTAGATTTCACAAGAGAACCAAACACATCAAGAGACGCTTCAACTCCATCAGCGATCCAGTCAAGGAGGGATACATAGAGATTTGCAAGACGCATACGGATCTGAATGTTGCAGACCGGTTGACTAAGCCTCTTCCACGAGTAAAACATGATCAGCACCAAGAATCCATGGGTGTTATAATCATTAGTATGTAATCTAGATTATTGACTCTAGTGCAAGTTGGAGACTGAAGGAAATATGCCCTAGAGGCAATAATAAAGTTGTTATTGATATTTCCTTATATCATGATAAATGTTTATTGTTCATGCTAGAATTGTATTAACCGGAAACTTAGTACATGTGTGAATACATAGACAAAACAGAGTGTCCCTAGTATGGATCTACTTGACTAGCTCATTAATTAAAGATGGCTATGTTTCCTAACTATAGACATGTGTTGTCATTTCATGAACGGGGTCACATCATTAGAGAATGATGTGATGGACAAGACCCACCTGTTAGCTTAGTATAATGATCGTAAAGTTTTATTGCTATTGCTTTCTTCATGACTTATACATGTTCCTCTGACTATGAGATTATGCAACTCCCGAATACCGGAGGAACACCTTGTGTGCTATCAAACGTCACAACGTAACTTGGTGATATAAAGATGCTCTACAGGTGTCTCTGAAGGTGTTTGTTGGGTTGGCATAGATCGATATTAGGATTTGTCACTCTGTGTATCAGAGAGGTATCTCTAGGCCCTCTCGTTAATGCTCATCACTATAAGCCTTGCAAGAAATGTGACTAACGAGTTAGTTACGGGATGATGCATTACATAATGAGTAAAGAGACTTGACGGTAATGAGATTGAACTAGGTATGAGGATACCGACGATCGAATCTCGTGCAAGTAACATACCAATGACAAAGGGAATAATGTATGTTGTTATGCGGTTTGACCGATAAAGATCTTCGTAGAATATGTAGGAACCAATATGAACATCCAGGTTCCCCTATTGGTTATTGACTGGAGATGTGTCTCGGTCATGTCTACATAGTTTTCGAACCCTTAGGGTCCGCACGCTTAACATTCAATGATGATTTGTATTATGAGTCATGTGTTTTTGGTGACCGAAGTTTGTTCGGAGTCCCAGATGAGATCACGGACATGACGGGGAGTCTCGAAATGGTCGAGAGGTAAAGATTCATATATTGGAAGGTAGTATTCGGATATCAGAATGGTTTCGAGTGGTTCAGGTATTCTACCGGAGTACCAAGGGGTTATTGGAACCCCCCTGGGAAGTATTGGGCCTACATTGGCCTTAGTGGAGAGAGAGGAGGGCCGCAAGGGGTGGCCCCCCCCTATGGCAGTCAGAATTGGACCAGGGGAGGGGGTGGTGCCCCCTTTCCCTCTCCCTCTCCCTCTCCTTCCTTTTCCCTCCGATGGAAGAAAGGAAAAAGGGGGGGCTAATCCTACTAGGAGTGGAGTCCTAGTAGGACTCCCCCATGGCGTGCCCCTCCTGGCCGCCGGCCTCCTCCTCCCCTTCTTTATATACGGGGGCGGGGGGCACCCCAAAGGCACATAAATTGTTCTCTTAGCCGTGTGCGGTGCCCCCTCCACCGTTTACACCTCCGGTCATAGCGTCTTAATGCTTAGGAGAGGCCCTGTGCGGGTCACATCACCATCACCGTCATCAGGCCGTCGTGCTGACGAAATCTCCCTCGACCTTCTACTAGATCATGAGTTCGAGGGACGTCATCGAGCTGAACGTGTACTGAACTCGGAGGTGCCATACGTTCGTTACTAGATTGGTTGGATCGTGAAGACGTTCGACTACATCAACCACGTTAACCTAACGCTTCCGCTATTGGTCTACAAGGGTATGTGGACACACTCCCCCTCTCGTTGCTATGCATATCCTAGATAGATCTTGCATCATCGTAGGATTTTTTTTTGAAATTGATGCTATGTTCCCCAACAAGGCGATGGTATTCAGACACTGGAAGAGTTTCGAAGTGCACCGGGTAGTCATCGGGTCGCCAGAAGGGGTTCCCGACACCCCTGGAGAGTGTATGGGCCTAATGGGCCAGGGGGTCAAACCAGCCCACTAGGGGGCTGGCACGGCCCTCGCCTTGGCTTGCCGACCCTAGGGGAAGGAAAGGGGAGGGGTGGCCCCTCCTGCCTTTCCCTCCTCGTGAGGAAGACCCCAAGTAGGATTCATCCCTACTTGGGGCGCCCCTTGGCCTCTCCCCTCTCCCCCACCTATATATATGTGGGAGGGGGTGCCACACATAACCACGACAATTGTTTATCCGTGTGCGGCGCCCTCCTCCATCATTTACACCCTCGGTCATATTTACGTAGTGGTTAGGCGAAGCCCGGTGGAGATAGCATCACCATCACTGTCACCATGTCGTCGTCCTGCCGGAACTCATCCACTACCTCGCCGTCTTGCTGGATCAAGAAGGCGTGGACTTCACCGAGCTAAACGTGTGTTGAACGCGGAGGTGTCGTATGTTTGGTACTCGATCGATTGGATCTCGAAGAAGTTCAACTACATCAACCATGTTACTAAACGCTTCCGCTTACGATCTACGAGGGTACGTAGACACACTCTACCCCTCTCGTTGCTATGCATCTCCATGGATAGATCTTGCGAGTGCATAGAATTTTTTTCTTTTCCATGCAACGTTTCCCAACACTGGGTACCTGCAGGGATGAAGAGCGCGAATTAGACAAGAGACAACTACGAAGCAATTTTATGCTACACATATGATGCATTAATTTAAAGTACTTCCATTGATACCTCCAACAAATACATTGGGTTGCAAGGCCTTTCCTGAACCCATGACCTTACCAAACTACTCACACATGGTGATCGGTTCAGACGAAGAACTCATTGAAGAACATATCATGAAGATTGATTGATTGATAATATTTCTGAGAATATATGCCGGATGTGATACACGATTACAAAGTATGACTAGATGGCTGAGAACTATGTTGGTGATGAGGTGGTGGCTATGGAGATGGAGATGGGAAATGGCAGCTAGGGTTGATGGAGATGGCTTTTACGAAGATGATGATGTGGCGAGTTGTTCTGCTGCTCATTTGGCGTTGGGCCTTTTATAAAGATTATTTAGGTGGATGATATGCCTCGGTTGGCATGCCATACGACCATCCATACATGCGGGGATGGTCATACAGAACACCGTCTTTTCTACCGATTCCTCTACCATGCCTCCTACTTGATCTCCTCTATCTCCACTTTACTCCTTTTCATGTATTGGCTTGATTTCGTCCATAAATAGCCCATTTCCAGTGAAAAAGATAAAGATAGAATATTTGGAATCCTTTGTTGTCATTAGTCATTAGTAGATATATCGAAGCGAATATCTCAGTTTTAATGAAATATCTCGGTTTAAACTCAAGTTAGAGGAGTGTAAAAATATCACTCATCACCATGCGGGTGTCGCACACAACCAAGGGCCTGGTCACATGGGGCCCTTGTGGATCCTACGACTTCCATCTTCTGGTTCCCAGTGCCTTTTATTGCATTAAAAAATCACAAAAAAAATCAGCTCATTCCAATTTCATGATTTTTTTAACCTAAAACCTCATAAACAATATAAACCAGGAACTGACTGTTGGCACTGGATTAACAGGTTAGTCCAATAAATATTGTGATAAAAGTATAAATAAATGATGTAAATATAGTATGAATACTTCATAAATTATAGATATGTTTGAGACGTATAAATGACAAATAAGGCAAGCTCCATTTGAGCCAATGTGTGGATTATTAAGGATAGCTTTGAGAATAACAATTCCACACACCACTCGCCAAAATATGTGGACTCTACATCGGACTTGCAATTTTCATAATGGACTCCAAATTGCCAAAGGAGTGGAGCCTCCTGGTCACTCCAACGTGTTTGCATGCACCTATAAGTATGTATCCATTGTAAATGGTACGCAGTTCTCACCGAAAAAAAATCTCATTCTGTTTGGCTGCCATGCGACAAAATTATCAAATGCTTGATAGTGAAGAGGAATGTGCAAGATCCTTCGAGTGTCCACCAGATTGAAAATGTTCCTAATCACATCCCCTATCCCACTTTCTGGATCAATAAGGTCAGATACCTTGGACAAGATTGTGTGGCCCCTGGGTGTAATCACTTTTCTATCCGGGCTAGATGGAGTCCATGGATCATTCTATATCTTAGTGTTTTCTCCCATTTCGATTCTCCAAATATGTCCTCATTTAAATTTTTCTAGCCCCTTAAGAAAGCTTTGCCATGTAAATGGGGATCCATTTTTTAGAGTTGCATCCAGTAAACTTCTATTTGAATAATATTTTGTGTCTAACAACCGCGCACAAACAGAGTCTGGATCAATAACCAACCTCCGGCACTGTTTGTCAAGCATTGCTAAGTTAAAAGAGTACAGTTCCCTAAAGCCCATCCCCCCTTCGCTCTTGGGGATGCAAAACTTCCACCATGCCACCCAGTCCATCTTTTTATTTTCCTCATCACCCCCATTAGAATTGGGGAAAAATATTCGTAATTTCTTTGCATATATCCTTAGGTAAGCTGAACACACACATATCAAACACATGTATAGATTGGGCTACAACCTTTAATAAGATTTCTTTACATTATTTAATTTATATCTATTAAATATTAGAACAGAAGACAAGTAAACTATCAGATTCAGCCACATAGGCCAAAAATGTATTCTCCGCTGATCTTAATTATAACGGTTCTATTTAAAGGATATAACAGTTATGCATGATAACTGTCACGTCATAGTGTCTACTTTTCTACAATGTCAAATTGGTCTTTTTTGCATTGTGCATGTTATGTGTACATGATGCAAAACCCAAAACGATGTCTCACGTGTACATGATGGAAAGCCCAAAAGAAATGTGTTACGTGTACATGATGGAAAGACTAAGAGCAAGTATAATAAAATGACGTAAGCAGGCTATAAGGCTTTAAATAATGGACTGGGATCGTACAGTAAAGACTCCTGATCGGTTATGATGCCATGAGACGAAATCTTCCATCACCTGCACCCGGAGAGGTATTTGTAAGATCCGATGGACAGCAACTCGGTTAGCTATTTCTCTTGGCCCATCCTGTAGGGATCCGGACGATCCAAAACCGAAAAACACCACACACATCCCATCTGCATGCTGTTGCACTTTAAAAAAACCCAATACCTAGAAAACAAAAAGAAACAAAATGATAAAAACTGAAAAATCCTTGCTTTCTCTCAAAGAAAAAAAATCCTCGTTAAAAAATAACAAAAAATTGGCATGCATGTGAAACTAAAAAACATGGCATATCTTAAAAACAAAACAAGACAAAAATCAACCAATTATGTAAAAACTAGTTAGCATTTTTCCATAAGATAGAGGCAAAAAATAAATGAAAAAAAAATCATGAAACAACTCTACAAAAAATAATCAAATTTGCCATGGGATGTTTCAATCAAAAGATAAAGTTGCCATGGTGTAAAAAGGATTTTGCAAATGTTTTGTTCAAAGATCTTGTACAAAAATTGGAATTTACCAAGGTTTGTTCGGTCAAAATTTTCCATGGTCCAAGAAGAAATAAATGACCATGTTCCAACACTCAAAGTGCCATTGTCCAAAAAATATACTCCCTTCGTCCCATAATATAAGAGCGTTTTTAACACTAGTGTGGTGTCAAAAAATACTCTTATATTATGAGACGGAGGGAGTAGTCGACATGGTACAAAATAAATAAATTTGCCATGGTGCAAGTTTAAATTTTCCATAATTCAAAAATAAAATTCGTATGGTTAAAAAGAAGAGCAATGCTATTCACACGTATGAGTTCTACAAAAAATATTATGTACTAGTTCATTCTTGTGACGGTTACCAAAAATCAAGGGGGTAATTATCAAGCTGAATAAACATAACATGTAAGGATTTCGTAGCAGCTGTACTTAAGAAAAGAATTTTCGTAAAAAGGAAATTTTCCATGGTCCATATAATAAATTTGCCATGGTACTTAAAGTAAAAATGCCATGGTCCATAAGAAACTTTGACATGGCCAAAAAAATAAAGTTTGCTATGGTAAAAGAAAATTTGCCAAGGTCTAGAAATAAAAATTGCCATTAAAAAAAGATATTTAAGATGATACATAAAGTAAATTTGACATAACGTGAAATTTCCATCTCCATAAACTAATTTTCCATGCATCCACCAAAAAGAAAATTGCAATGTTTCAAAAAATAAAAATTTTGCCATGTACTAATTAATACAAATGACATAGTATAAATAATGAAATTTTCCATGATAACTAGAAATACAATATCATGGTATTTAAGTGAAAAAATCATGCCTAATTAAGTTCTTTTTGACGTGATCTAAATAATGAAATTTCCAGTCTACCTTAAAAAATACATTTGCCATGGTGCACAAAGAGAAGATTGCCATGATCCATAAAAGATGATGTTGCCATGATAAACAGACTAAGTTTACCTTGGTCCCATAGAAAACAATTTTTTCCATGTTGCATAAACAAAACAAATTTTGCCATGGTCCATGTAGTAAAATTTCCATGATCAACAAAAAATGTACTTAGCCATAGTTCATGGCTAAAGATTGCCATGGTCCGTACAGTCTTTTTCACATGATATACAAACTAGATTTGGCATCGTTACATCAAAAAAGAAATTTTGCCATGTTGCAAAAAGAAGAAACAGTAATTTGTGATGGTCATAAAAAGTAAAATTGCCGTCATCCACGTTGCCATGCTACATCGGTTAAATTGCCATGGTCCCACAAAATTAAAATTTTCCATGTTCCAAAGAAAAGAAAATTGCCATGATCGGCAAATGAGAAATTTTGCCATGCTATCTTGAAGAACAGAGTTTGCCATCGGATGTGACACAAAAAATTGCTATGTAGGTATATGAATTTGAACATCGGGTTCCATACAAACTATTTCTACCATGGCAATACTTGGAGATATGCCAATTTTTTTGTTTCTTTGAAAGAAAACATGGCAAATATAATGGAGCTGTCATGGGCAAAACGGGATTTTGTGTTCACTATAAAAAACAAGGCAAACTTATGGATGTGCCCCAAAAAAGGTTTAATGTGATAAATTTTAGACTATGCTTGTTTTCCCCTTTCCAGAAAGGGGAACCAGAATTCCAATGAACCCAAACAAGTTGGCGACGCATGATACACTAGAAGATATTTGTTCCATTGTGCTGTTTTAGCATGATATTGTCATGATAAATTGGGCTTACTGCAGGCTGTACAAATTCCTGGTATACAGAGCGACATGGAACTGACTCTGTTTTGATACAGAACAGGGTTACTAAAGCTCATGAACCAAACAAGCACAAGGGACTGCTACTGTTTTGATTCTATGTAGAGTCGGTTGCAGCCACAATTTGTATTTAATATGTGTCCACTCGGTTCGGAAACATGTCAGGAGTGTTAATTTTTCTGAACCCCCCACCCAGACGCAGCACATTGGTATACCCTTGAGCAATGCAAGAGCATCCTCCTATCATATTTTTTCTGAGAGTCAATTACACTGGTGGTGCTACAACTTGGCGTAAACGGTCACTTTGGTGCTAGAAGTTGTGGCGTACATTGAAGTGGTGCAAAAATTTGGCATTAACGTGCAAATACGGTGCTTATCTCATTTATGTACGGAGTAGGTGCTGACTAGGCGCGTGGAGCCCTCTGTCAGCCATTGCACCAGAGAGAAGGGGTGTGTGGCTTGATTTTTTGGAAAACACCCTCGAAATATTTATTTTCATAAAAAGCCCCTGTTGACGTGAGAGTGGCATTTTTTCACCTCTATGAGGAGTGGGTCCCATCTGTCAGACCAGAGTGAAAATTAAATCAAAAGGGACGCCGCCTGAAGTCGAAGCCATGTCCGACTACAAACCGCCAACACGGCTAACCAATACGCCAACAAGATCTTATGTCTAATTTGGATAAGAAAGCTATATGTACTAACCTGGCAGCATGGTGAGCTTTTACGGGCTGCACATAGTACATATAGCTTTAAACTTTATTTGTAAAACATAATTAATAAAAAATATGTTCACATATTTGTGTGATACAAATATTATACATGAAAATGATTATTAGTAAATGATAACATTTAAATATACATCCTTGCATGATATAAAAAATATTTAGTTAATATGGACATTTAATAAAATTAAAATAATTAATTAATACGTAAATATTATATAGTCACGGCTTAGATTTAAATTATAGAAAATGAATATTCATATGAGCAGTTTAAAATATAAATTATCATTATTTTTTGTTATAAAAACATTGAACTATACAAACATGCATATAATTATTGAAATGTTGTATACCTAAAATAATTTTATGAATTGTAATTTAACTTTGTAAATTGTAAATTATGAAAACACTGTTATAATTCATATATATTTTTTAAATAATATGTGAAATTTTTATAAACACAAATATTCATTCATTATTTTTATTACTGCGATTATAATTTAGATTTTTTTAAAACACTTATAATTTTGATTCTTTCTACAGAAAAATAAGAAAAACTAACAGGTGCAGAAGAAACCGCAAGATCTGCCCATTTAACCTCCACCTGCGCTGCCATTACAATAGATAAAGTTTTTACCCGTTCCGGATGAAGGAAATTGAACGGGTGCAGTGGTTTGCCGCCTCGTTTGCGTGGGCGTTGTTGTTGGTTCGATCCCCACCAGCCACATCTAGCTTTTTGTTTTCTGTATTGGGTGACATGCGGGACTCACATCTCACAGAGGTGACAAAATCTTCCCACGTCAACATGGATTTTTTTTAAATATTTCGAGGGCGTTTTTGAAAAAATCAGGCCACATGGCCCTTCTCTCTGGTCGAGCGGCTGACCACGGGCCCCATGCGCCTAGTCAGCACATACTCCGTACATAAGCGCGATAAGCACCGTATTTGCACGTTAATGTCAAGTTTTTGCACCACTTCAATGTACACCACAACTTCTAGCACCAAAGTGACCATTTACGCCAAGTTATAGCACCATCAGTGTAATTGACTCTTTTTTTGACAGACAGAAAACTACTAAAAGCACTCGCATGCATAATGCGTGTAAGTTATTATAAGCACCTTCACCTAACTGAAGTTACAAGGAGAGTATTATACTACTGCTCTGCAAGCGCAGATCGGTTAGCCCGTGATCCATGCGAATGTCAAACGTAATCTGCCAGAGTTAATGCAGCCGGTTAGTAGCTGTATAGCATATCATGCCTGCATGGAGTGGTTGTTGGCGTTGTGGGTATTTTCCATGCAATGAACAAGTCCGGCGAGGACAGGGACAGCAAGGCGGAAGCCGATCAGACGGACGACGAGCAATCAGTGATGTAAATCCCAACTTGATCCGTCGAACGTCGCCAGTCAGCCGCTTGAGCTGTCCGGCGGAGATTCGCAACGTGCTCCGCCCACGAAACGCGGCCGTGCCCATACGAACGTCATTGCCTTCGTCGTCGTCGTCGTCGTCCGGGACGACCTATAAGAATGCCACCCGTAAACCAGCCGGAGAAAACACACGAGACACACGACACGACCATCTATCCAGTTAGTGGCTAGTGCGTAAAGAAGATGGCGACTAAGCTCGCAGCCCTCGTCGTCTTGGTCGCGTTCCTCGCCGGGCCCGCAGCGTGCGAGGGCGCCTTCATTTGCTTCAACGGCTGGCTGAGGCTTCCCATCATCTGTCCTCGCGGCTCCGGCACTCCGCGGGAGCCGGTCCCTTCTACCTCGGGGTCAGGGCTCAGCTATGGCTATTACACCACCAGCTGCCCTAGCGCGGAGACGATCGTCACGGAGACCGTGAGGAAGGCCGTGGTCGTGGATAAGAACCCCGGCATTGGCGCGGGGCTCATCCGTCTCTTCTTCCACGACTGCTTCGTTCGGGTACGTACACACAGCTCGTCGATTCTACTCGCTCTGTTCCAAAATACAAGAACGTTACATCCTTGTATTATAGGACGGAGGGAGTGGCTTATCAACATTTCTTCCACGACTGCATTGTCACGTTTCACAAGATCAACATGTTCATTATTATCCAGGGGTGCGATGCGTCCGTCCTCCTCAACACGACCAACTCCAAGAACAGTGACACGGAGAGGGAAGGCCCTCCCAACAAAAACAGCCTGCGAGGGTTCGAGGTGATCTACGAGGCCAAGACAGCGATCGAGGCCGCCTGCAAGAATACAGTCTCATGCGCGGACATCGTCGCCTTCGCCGCCCGCGACGCGTCCTACTTCCTCAGCGACGGCAGCATCAATATCCCGATGCCAGGCGGCCGCTACGACGGGCGCGAGTCCTTCGCCAGCGAGACCGACCAGCTGCCCGGGCCCTTCTCCAACGTCCCGCAGCTCCAGGCGAGCTTCGCGGCCAAGGGGCTCAACCCCGTCGAGATGGTCACGCTCTCCGGCGCGCACACCATCGGCCGCGCCCGTTGCATGTTCTTCTCCAGCCGCTTCTCTGAGATGAACCAGACATATGCCGCCAGCCTCATGGCCGAGTGCGGCGACAACGGCAACACCAACGTGAACCAAGACTATGTGACCTCCAACGTCCTGGACAAGCAGTAGTACCAGAACGTGATCGACAACAAAGTGTTGTTCACCTCGGACGCCGTGCTCAACTCGACGGAAGAAACGAGAACGGAGGTGATGCAAAACGCTAACACGGCCGGGGCGTGGGAGAGGAAGTTCGAGAAAGCCATGGAGAAAATGGGAAAAATCAAAAGCGACCAGCAAAGCGTAGAGATCAGGAAGGTATATTGGAAAGTCAACAACAACTACAAATAAGGTTGGCCAGTTGTAATGCGTGGTGGCTGGCTGGCTCCATGGCGGGATCGCCTGATGCACGAGATGTAACTTCGTCTAGCTACTGTCATTGTTGGTTTTTTTGTACTAAAACTCTCTCCCTGTGTGTGTGTGAGAGAGAGAGAGAGAGTGAGTGTGTGTGTGTGTGTGTGTGTGTGTGTGTGTGTGTGAATAAAGATATAAGTATCAAGTAAATGTGTATGTTTAGTACTTCAGTTCACCTAGGACTAATTTTCTCGTTGTTTCTGGCGAGCAAAAACAGACACTGACAGGAGATCAGAAAAATGCATTCATTTTCTCATTTGGTCTTAAGAAATGATTGAACCACTAGTTGCAGTCATTTTTCGCCAAAAAAAAGCCACAAAAATTGACTTATTATTCGTCAAAGGAAAAATCCTCTCCAAATATACCCCTCTTTTTCTAGAATGCTCTCCAAATATATATACCTTTTTTAGGGGCAAACTGTTGAGTAAATAGGCAATTTCTCGATTAAATTAATCCACGAGTAAATCACTAGCATGGCATTGACTAACTTGATGACGTACTGACTTTGATCTAAACATGCACGTACTAAGCAAACAGTAGGCAAATCTACACATACTGCTAGTACTGCTAATATGAAAATAATAAGGAGCGGGATAAACGAGTTATACCCTCCAGTAGGCCATGCAGAGGCCGCGGCTTTGGTGGCAGCAGCGGCGTCCTCGGCGGCCTTCTTGTCAGCTTCAGCTTTCTCGGCGGCGGCACGGTCGGGGTCGGTGGACATGGTGATGATGAAGGCGACGCGGACGTAGAGGAAGTAGACGATCGGAAGCGAGCAGTCGCGTAATCGCTGCCCAAAAACCTATTCGCCCCTCACCCCGTACAGGAACCAGAAGGGCGTGGTTTCGGAGACCTGCTCTCCCGTCGACCGTGTACGCGGCGGACGGGATGGAGTCACCGGCGGCTAGGGTTAGGGGACACCGCACACTTATATAGACGCAGCCGCGTGGAGAGACGTGCTTGACCCACGTCCGAGTTCGTGTCAGCCCACGATCCGACGTCTCGGATCGTGGCCCTGCTGTCAGAACCTCTCCGTTAGTGACTGGCAAAAATAAGCGCATAGGTGTGAGCTCGGCTCGGCTCATTCCCGCAACCAGCAACCCGCGGCGCGGCGCGTCGTGACGAGGCGAGGCGTGGCGAGGCGGGCGGCGGAGGAGGAGCGCGCGAGGGCCTCTTCTCTTCTCAAGCTCCAATAGCATGTAGAAGAGCCACCCTTATAAACCACTCCAACTTTCCTTCCACTAGCATGGTGGGACTAAACTTCCCACCACCTTGTCATGCCACCTACATGGGCCCTTAGAGATCAAAACTGAAATTGTCATATGGGCTCTAGGCCCATCTCACATTTCAACAATCCCCCATCAGATCTCAGGGGCCCACTTTGTCCTTTGTTCCAAACACTGTTTTGATATATTAGTGTTTCAGTGAAGACCTGTTAAGGTTGAGCTTCACCTAGAGCAAGTAGCTACACTCCTTCACAACTGAACAATGGACTATGCCTTGAATTGTCAGTTTGGCGTAAAGAAATTTCACCACATGTCTTACTAGTACTGGGCTGCCGAAGGCTGACCCCTCGGGTGGAGCATATAAGTCACACTCCTGACCTATTCATGAGCTTACTAGAGATCACCCCAATCTCATAGACTGTGACTAGCAGTCGGGCTCACATATGTGTGTTCCTCCAAAGATCGCTCTGTAGGATAGCATCTTGCTTATACATATAAGCCTTGGAACACATTAAGACAGTAGTCATCCTTCCATACAGTTTCCGAGAGTATTGCATCTCCAACGGAGTGGGTTAGTAAAGTTACTCTTCTCAGTTCACCACTGGCTTGTTTCCCAGGTCCTACTTCACGGGATCTCCGATCACATAGGTTGGGTTACCACCATGGCAACTCATGTGGGTCTCATACCCATCTCCCTCGATGCACTATCTATCACGACACGTGATAGCCCTTTCGTAAAGGGATCTGCCAGATTCTTAGCCGTATGGACATAGTCCAGCGCTATCACTCCGGAGTTTCTTAATTTTCTGACAGCTTTTAATCTCATTCTTATGTGTTTGTTGGAATTCATGTTGTCCTTTGAACTCTTCACCTTGGTGATGACAGTCTGATTGTCACAGTTCATAAGGATAGTCGGAACCGGTGTATCAACCAGTGGCAAGTCCATCAAAAGATCTCGAAGCCATCCTGCTTCAACACCAGAAGTGTCTAATGCTGTTAATTCTGCTTCCATTGTCGATCTCGTTAAGATCGTTTGCTTGCAAGACTTCCAGGAAACAGCGCCACCTCCAAGAGTAAACATATACCCAGTTGTGGCCTTCATCTCATCAGCATCAGAGATCCAATTTGCATCACTATACCCTTCCAGTACCGACGGGTCTCCGGTATAGTGAAGTCCATAGTTCATAGTACCTTTCAGATAGCGCATAACTCTTTCAACAGCATGCCAATGTACATCACCCGGTTTGAAAACAAACCGGCTCAGTTTGCTCACAGCAAACGCGATGTCAGGCCTCGTTGCGCTCGCTAGGTACATCAGTGAACCAATGATTTGAGAGTATCTCAATTAATCTTTAGCCATGCCTTTGGACTTTCGAATCAACACGCTAGGATCATATGGTGTTTGAGATGGTGTGCAGTCCGAATATCCAAAACGACTCAACACCTTCTCAACATAATGGGATTGCAGAAGTGTGATCCCACCCTCATTATCTCTCAGTAGCTTGATGTTCAAGATAACATCAGCCACACCAAGGTCCTTCATCTCAAAGTTCTGAGACAGAAACGATTTGACCTCCTCAATGACTTTGAGGTTTGTTCCGAATATCAGTATGTCATCAACATACAAGCACAGTATAACTCCTTCGCCCCCACCATGGCGATAGTATACACATTTGTCAGCCTCATTAACAACGAAACCAACAGATGTCAGAGTTGTATTGAACTTATCATGCCATTGGTTAGGTGCTTGCTTTAGGCCATATAAAGATTTCAGCAACTTACACACCTTCCTTTCCTGACCATCTATCACAAAGACATCTGGCTGTTGCATGTAGATTTCCTCATTTAGCTCTCCATTCAGAAAAGTCGTCTTAACATCCATTTGATGGACGAGAAGACCATGTGAGGCCGCCAACGAGAGTAATACTCGAATGGTGGTCAGTCTAGCCACAGGTGAATAAGTATCAAAGAAATCTTCCACTTCTTTCTGGTCATAGCCCTTGGCCACAAGCCTGGCCTTGTACTTTTCAATCGTACCATCGGGCCTAAGCTTTTTCTTGAACACCCACTTACATCCCAATGGTTTGCAACCATAGGGACGCTCGGTGATCTCTCATGTCCCGTTAGCCATGATGGAATCCATCTCGCTACGAACCGCATCCTTCCAGTAGTCAGCTTCTGGAGAGGCATACGCTTCTGAGATAGAAGTGGGAGTATCATCCACGAGGTACACGAAGAAATCATCACCAAAGGTCTTTGCAGTCCTTTGTCTCTTGCCCCTACCAAGGGTTTCCTCGTCATCCTCCTCAGGATTTTCATCATATGTTCGTTCATAATATTCCATAGGAATGGCAGGCTCAGGAGTCTCCTCAAATTCCTGTCTAGTAGTGCTTTGCATATCTCTCATAGGAAAAATATCCTCAAAGAATGTAGCATCCTTAGACTCTATGATTGTACCGACCTTCTGGCCAGGTAACTCAGATTTCACTACTAGAAATCCATAGCCAACGCTGTTCTTAGCGTAGCCCAAATTAACGCAGTCCACAGTCTTGGGTCCAAGCTTACGCTTTTTGGGGATCGGCACGTTGACTTTCGCCAAACAGCCCCAAGTACGCAAGTACGAGAGTGTTGTCCTTCTCTTTGCCCATCTCTCATAGGGAGTGATATCATTATCCTTTATCGGAACTTTATTCAGGACATGACATGCCGTCAATATAGCCTCCCCCCACCATGCCTTGGATAAACCTGACGTATCTAACATGGCGTTAACCAGATCAGTTAGAGTACGATTTTTCCGCGCGGCAACCCCATTTGACTGGGTGAATAGGGAGGCGTCCTCTCATGAATAATGCCATGTTCCGCACAGAAGGAATCAAACTCACTCGAGAAGTACTCTCCACCATGATCTGAACGGAATCGTTTAATTTTCTTTTCAAGTTGATTCTCAACTTCTGCCTTATAGATTTTAAAGTAGTGTAGAGCCTCATCTTTAGTATTTAACAGATACACATAGAAATATCTAGTGGAATCAGCTATCAATGTCATGAAGTACTTCTTTCCACCTTTAGTCAATACACCGTTCATCTCACAAAGATCAGAATGTATGAGTTCTAATGGTGCCAAGTGTCTCTCCTCCGCAGCCTTGTGAGGCTGGCGAGGTTGCTTAGCTTGCACACATGACAGGCACTTAGAACCTTTGGCTAAAGTGAAACTCGGGATTAAATCCAACTTAGCTAGCCGCGTCATAACACCGAAACTTATGTGACAAAGACGTGAATGCCAAACCTCAGATTCATTAACACTCGAATGAACATGGTTCACGACTTTATTACAGAAATCTGCGAGGGAAAGGCGAAACATCCCTCCGCTCTCATAACCTTTTCCAACAAATAGTCCATACTTAGTAACAACTAATTTATTAGACTCAAATACCAACTTAAACCCTTCTCTACATAGAAGGGAGCCACTAACGAGGTTCTTCTTGATGGCGGGGACATGCTGCACGTTCTTCAGCTGCACGATCCTTCCCGAAGTAAACTTCAGATCGACCGTGCCAACACCATGAACAGAAGCACTCGCGCCATTCCCCATCAATACGGACCCGTGGCCTGTGACCTGGTAAGAAGAGAACAATGAAATGTCAGCACACACATGAACACCTGCACCTGTATCCACCCACCAATCGGTAGGCTGAAACACTGAAAAAACAGTAAATAGATTACCGTACCCAGATGCACCATTCTCATTGTTGCCCACAATCATGTTGACAGACTTGGAGTCCTGTCCTGACTTCTTAAACTTGTTTGGGCACCTGTTGGCCCAATGTTCAGTCGAACCACAAGTAAAGCAGCCCTCATCCTTCTTGTTCTTTTTGAAGGTCTTCTTACCCTTCTTCTTGAAGTCGGTATTCTGTTGGACACCGTTCTTTCCCTTGAACTTGTGGGAGTTGAGGTTCCTCTGGTTCACCATGTTGGCAACAGAAGTCCCTTCGGCCCCTTTTCCGTGCGAGTCCTTTGCCCTTGAATTCTGCTCGACACTCAGATGGCCAATGACATCCTCCACAGAGAATTCACGCCTCTGATGTTTCAGAGTGGTGGCAAAGTTCCTCCAGGAATTGGGGAGCTTAGCAATTATGCAGCCCGCGACAAACTTGCCCGGTAACTCGCACTTCAGAAGCTCAAGCTCCTTAACAATGCATATTATCTCATGAGCCTGCTCCAGTACAGGACGGTTCTCAACCATCTTGTAGTCGTGGAACTGCTCTATAATATACATCTCGCTCCCTGCATCGGCGGCCCCGAACTTAGATTCGAGCGCCTCCCACAAGTCTTTGGCGACATGCACATGTAAATATGCGTCGACCAGTTTATCTCCGATCACGCTAAGAACTGCTCCGAGAAACACAGTGGTTGCCTCCCTGAACGCCTTCTCCTGTTCAGGAGCAATCGTTCCCGTGGACACACCGGTGACCCAGAACACGTTCATAGTCGTGAGCCATAAAGTGGTCTTTGTCTGCCAACGCTTAAAATACGTACCGGTAAACTTATCCGGTTTCAGTGCTGCGGCAAAGCCACTTGCCGAAAAATTCCTACACATAATACGTTTTTGGATTGTTGAGTAAATAGGCAATTTCTCGATTAAATTAATCCACGAGTAAATCACTAGCATGGCATTGACTAAGTTGATAACGTACTGACTTTGATCTAAACATGCACGTACTAAGCAAACAGTAGACAAATCTACACATACTGCTAGTATTGCTAATATGAAAATAATCAGGAGCGGGATAAACGAGTTATACCCTCCAGTAGGCCATGCAGAGGCCGCGGCTTTGGTGGCAGCAGCGGCGTCCTCGGCGGCCTTCTTGTCGGCTTCAGCTTTCTCGGCGGCGGCACGGTCGGGGTCGGTGGACATGGTGATGATGAAGGCAACGCGGACGTAGAGGAAGTAGACGATCGGAAGCGAGCAGTCGCGTAATCGCTGCCCAAAAACCTATTCGCCCCTCACCCCGTACAGGAACCAGAAGGGCGTGGTTTCGGAGACCTGCTCTCCCGTCGACCGTGTACGCGACGGACGGGATGGAGTCACTGGCGGCAGCAACAGCAAAGGAACGATGGTGGGCGTGCGCGTAAGCAGATGTGATCTGTTCGTGGCGGCTAGGGTTAGGGTATAGACGCAGCCGCGTGGAGAGACGTGGGCTTGACCCACGTCCGAGTCCGTGTCAGCCCACGATCCGACGTCTCGGATCGTGGCCGTGCCGTTAGTGACTGGCAAAAATAAGCGCATAGGTGTGAGCTCGGCTCGGCTCATTCCCGCAACCCACAACCCGCGGCGCGGCGAGGCGGGCGGATGAGGAGGAGCGCGCGAGGGCCTCTTCTCTTCTCAAGCTCCAATAGCATGTAAAAGAGCCACCCTTATAAACCACTCCAACTTTCCTTCCACTAGCATGGTGGGACTAAACTTTCCACCACCTTGTCATGCCACCTACATGGGCCCTTAGAGATCAAAACTGAAATTGTCATATGGGCTCTAGGCCCATCTCACATTTCAACACAAACACAGTCATTTTACATTTTACATCAGAATATAAGGCACAATGCTTGTGTCACTTGGTTGTAAGAGCCAAATATGGCGACCATGCTCAGGGAAAGCCAGCTTTGTTTTACAAAATTATGTGCTTCAGTGCTTGAAGCCCTTACCTCGTGAATGAACCGGACCTCCGTAAAGGCTCCGCGGCAAGGTTCTATCTCCTGGCTGTAGACTCCTTTACCTCCTTCGTTAATTTGCCTCGTCACTTGTGATGCCTCACATGCAATGACAAGGTTTTGCACATTCAAATCAGTGGGTCAATTCTTCAGAACATGCCAGCGCTTCAAGGGTTCCAGATCCATGCAATCATCAATCACACGTGTAGAAGACGACCCCAAGTATACGCCCTTGTCATCCCGGCAACATGCTGCCACCACCCTTTCTTCTATTTTTGGCAATCCCCTTTTGTCTACATGCATGCATTGATCTTCACAAAGCCCATATATCGGTGGCGGGATCCATCTGGACAACCTTGGGGGCACCGCTGCAGCATACTTCAGTGGTCTTGCGTTAGTGATCTCTAGGTCCGCCAGGTAACGCATGATGAAGCCATGAACGGAGAGCCGATAGCGGACTCTCTGAAAAATGCTTCGTGTATTGTTTTGCGCCTGGCACTCCAAATAGCCCATAAGGTGATCAGTACATTTGTCAACTCTTCATGCGGTATCGATTCCATCATATAAAACAACCACTTCCTTGCATGCGGCCATGCGGGCACTTGTTCATGCTGTCATGCACATATGCTTAATTAGTGAGGGACTCGTTGGCAAGCGCCCATACACACCTTGCCAAGGTGCAGTCCACCATATGGAGTGATGCCATGTACCATCTGCAGCTTTACACAGTTCACAACACGGCGAGGTTGCCATTTGTTGTCGATGCAACTCTGCACTAGAAGGTACTCCCTCCGTTTCAAACGATAAGACATTTTTTGACACTAAACTAATATCAAAAAACGTCTTACATTTCGGGACGGAGGGGATAGCAGCGACCGCTGGTAAGGCGCCAAGCGAACACCCTTACCTTCAACGGTACTTTTGTCTTCCATAGCCTTGACCAAGCCTTTTCTGATCTATTGGAGCTTGTGCTCGGTTGCCCTGCTAGCCAATCCTCCTAATACTTTTTTCCTTGGGACTAACAACTTGTATGCCTTGTGATTATGTTGGACTAACGACTTAACTGAGAATATTATGAAGATATTCATAGACCAAAAAAACAACAACTTGTACGCCGACCTGAGAGAGAAGACCCGCCCTTTTTTGCATGATGCCAAGCCAGAAATCTTCGTGTTGGACAATGCTTAATGGTATATTACAAATCGCCTAATGTCCATGGGCAGGAAATATCTCGCTCGTTCTCCTCTGTTCCACCATCCCGATGTGTGGTCAATCAGTTCTGACACCATCTTTGATGGGTGATGTGTGGTCAATCAGTTCTGACGACATCTTTGATGGGTTATCTGAAACAACCGCACCGGAGTCAGTCTTTCTGTCTGAGGGATCCAGTTGTCATGCCAGACACGCGTAGACTTTCTATTGCCTATTCCGTGGATAAGTCCCAACATAAAAATATATTTTCCTTCCACCAAAGATCACCACGCCTGGAAAGGGGACGAGCCCAAAGTTGCTTGCATAATGTCAATGTTAGGAGAATAGACAGATATGAGGATCTTCGCACTAAGTAATTTTGGTGTTTGCAAAATTCTCCACACTTGATATACTAACTAGGCCAAGTTGAAAAGCTCAATCTTTACCTAATAATAAAACACGGATGGCTTCTCTCTGTCCATCGCACCTTTTTGCAGAAAGCCCCTACAGTTTGTTAAAATCAACCTGCGGTCCACGTTTTAGTCAAGCCGGACGTTTTTTTGGATTTTCTCAAAAAAAACCCTGATGTTTCAGGTAATCAACCCACCATCCATATTTAAGTTAGATGAATTGTTTTTTATGTTTTTAACAGAAAACCCCTTGATTTTTAGGTTAATCAATTCATAGTTTATCTAAAACTAATGCTTTTTAAAATAATCCATATCTTTTAAACCGTAACTCTAATTTTAACATGTTACATTTGAAATTTGATTAGAAAAATGTGTAGAATGAAAATATGATGCTATTTTTAGCTGTTACATATTTCTAAAGTATTATTTTGGTGCAACATTAATCTATAGCTCTCGGTCTGTTTTTCTTTCGTACCGGCAATGATCCGAATTGCAAATAAACATCCACTAAAACCAGATTAAAAGGAAAGAAAATATTGATAATCACGCATGCACATCTCACTAGTAGAAAACAGGGCTTTTGCCCCAGTTCGTAAGGGCCTTTAGTCTCGGTTCTTGAACCGGGACTAATAGGTCGTTACTAATGCGTCCCCCCTTTAGTCCCGGTTCTTACACGAACCGGGACAGATGGGCATCCACGTGGCCGCTACGGGCAACCCAGGTAGGGGGCCTTTGGTCCCGGTTGGTGACATAAACCGGGACCAAAAGGCATCCACGCGTTAGAAGCTGGCTGCAGTTGAGTTTTTTTGAAAATGGCTGGTTTAGGGGTTTGGGGGGTTAATTTAGGTTGTTATTATCTGGCTAATAGAGAGAAGTGTCCTCTCTTATCTTCATGCTTGGTTTACCAATGCTACTGCTATGTTCATTTCACCCGCTGATATATAATAACCCTTCATGCTCGCATCATACATCATCATATATAATAACAAGTCCTACTAATCATGCATCATCATACAACTTCTACTCGTTATTAATAACAAGTCATACGATCATCATACTCATAGTCATCGAACCCAACCCTACATAATTGTTCTTAGCACATCATCAGTATCAGGTAGACCTAAACACACTTAAGATAAAATAGCATAAAACAATATAGACCCTGACTCTCCATTATAAAGAATGGAGATCATCCTGTCTCCAATTCTTGCGCTTCGCTTCCTTTTGCTTCCAAGAAGCTCCTTACGACTGTCCATACATTTTTTCCATTTTTTGATTGTCATGTCTCCACTTCTTTTAGAAATTCGGTATGGACAGTTGAGATTCATAGGACAACCTGGTTGTATGTTCAAAACATCAAGGCGACCGTGCGTATACATCAGATGAGGCACACAATCATTCGGGATTATCTGTTGAAAAACATAGTAATAACTTCATAGTTAGCAATGATGTACTAGTTTTAGAAGTATGCAAAAAGATACACGGATGTCGTAAGAGTAAAAAAATCTTACCAGGGTATCTCCATGGTAGTTACCGTAGTTCAACACGTGCACTAGTGGCACGTATTGACCATAATGTTGAGGAGTTCGATTGTAGATATTGTAATTCTCAAGATCAGTACAAAATGGATCAGATGATTTTTCTCCTTATAAGTTAATTCGGAGCCATCGGTGTAGTGAGTTTTGTCTACCATCTTCCGCACATTCTTTGAAGAATGAAAATAAGCTGTCAATGGAAATAAGCTGTCAACTATTTTGAAATAAACAATATAAATTACTTAATAACTATGTTAAGCTCACATGGGGAAAGAATTGGAGGTGTATCTACAAGGACCCAAATGTCCATATTGTGTTGCTTGATTGTAGGATCACCAAGATCCATGGTGACAAGCATACCCTCATCAAAATCATACATCTTGCAAAGTGCTTCCCAATTTTTGCAACCAAAATGGGTTACACTCTCAGCATTGTACAACTTTACTTTAAAATCCACACTATGATGGGTCCTTAGAAGAACTTTTTTGGTTTCCATACTTTCATGGTCTTCAAAACCCATCCTCTCCAAGACATAGCATCTTGCATAGCATGGGATAAGCTAGTCGAATTGGAAAAGATGAAAATTACACGTTAAAATAGTTGAAGTCGTGCTTAATTACGAAAAAACTATTGTCGCCGTTGCGTACCGTATGAACATCGAAGGTCTCCTCGAGCTTAATGCTGAAGCGCTGATCTTCGTCCAGCTCAATGAACCTGTCGCACATACCTCGGTCGTCGTGGCACCAGTCGCACTCCCCCGGACGGTTTTCGTCGTTCGAGTACGACATTTCCGGCCTATGTTCATAATTTAAATATTAAACTTGTACAATTAAATATATGTACTAAAAAACCTAAATTAGATCATTATTATTAATCATGGGTTGACTATCGGTGATGGTACATAGCTCCTTCTTTCATTCCCGAGTGCATTATTACACCAAATTGTCTAGCACACGGGAATGAAGGAGAAGCTACCCCCACGGCGGTGTGGATGATGGAGGGGGCTCCTAGATTTCTGCATAGAGCGCTCTTCAATTTTAGCATTTAAAGTAGGAGTACTTTTCCAACATGAGCATTCAATAAGCAAAACCAAATCGTAAAATAAAGTAGTATTCAAATTAGCACGCATTCAATTATAACCAAAACTACATCATCTCTTGTGTCCGTACATCATCGAATATTATCATTAATACTCCTCGAATACTATCATACATATAGCATCGCTAATACAGCTAGAACCGTAGGGCCCGACGGGTATCGTCGCGGGCGGTGGACACCCAAAGATAAGGAACCATCATAGGATCATAGCTCCAGTGAGATCCCTGAAGAACCTGCCAGGTATTGTCGAACCTGCCCTCCAATGCAACCATGTAGCGACGGACGTGCTCGTCCTCCTCGCTGACACGGTGACGTACCACCTCCGTGGTGTCCGGAAGCCTCAGCACCGTCACTCACTACTAGAAATACCACTACTAATGGCGCACCTAATATGGCCATTAATGGCGCATCACTGGTGCGCCATTGATAGCACGCCATTAGTAATTTTTACTAATGGCGCACCAGCTGGTGCGCCATTAGTATCTGGTATACTAATGGCGCACCACCTGGTGCGCCATTAGTATATGCGAGGGTGCGCCATTAGTATGCCTCCCAGTTGGCATGTATACCCAGGTGCTTTGGCATACTAATGGCGCACCACCTCTGGATGCGCCATTAGTAACCGCAGCATACTAATGGCGCACTACCCGGTGATGCGCCATTAGTATGCACTGTCATACTAATGGCGCACTGTCGTGTGATGCGCCATTAGTATGAATATTAGGTTTTTTTTTATTTTTTTATTTTCTGTTTTTTGCACAGGTTACAAAATGTATAATTTGACAAAATATAGACAGCACACATCAACAATAGATTCATCAAATACAATAGAAGATTAGTCTTTGAATACAATTCATCATATTAGTCTCCGAATACAATTCATCATATTAGTCTCCGAATTTAAAAGACCGAACAAAGATAGAACATTATATTACAAGTCTCGAGACCACGAGTAGCGAGTTTGTCTTCGCATTACAAGTCGATATCGATCATCTAAACTACCATCACATAGAAGAGAGCTGCGGTCATCACGATGAAACTCGTCTTCAGCCGGTTCCTCCAACGCTCCCTCCCCTCTCCCGCTAGATAGCGGGCGTATCTAGATTCGGCCTCGGCCCTAGTGGTGTACCCTTTGTAACTGTTACCGCTGAATCGGTGAACCTGTCTCCGACACTCCTCCCAGTCATCGTAGACTCCGGGAACCTTACCCTTGTACACGACATACGTCGGCATCACTATGCACTAGCCAAACGAAACGTTAGTACCAATTCACAGACAATACATAAGCAATATATAATTATGCAACAGAACGATCGGAAGAGAAAAGCAAGACATTAATAGCATCGATTACATCTAAGTTGAACGACTCTCGAAACCAAAGAGACATACTACAAGTTCATTAAAGTTTAATTACAACATGAGCCAATCGATGTTTCAGAACTAGACAACTCGACTCAAGGGACCGGAGCGTGGATGAAGCCGCCGTCTATCGTGGGAGTCATCAAAGAACGGGCGTTGTCATCCTGCATTTGTAGCATTCTGTCGATGTCACTGTTGGACGGTTGATTTCTGAGGTAGAACTGCCCCGAGGTACGAAGGACATCTTGATGGATGATTTCCGCAAACTCCGACTGGATGCAAAAGAATTCTTGTCGGAGGTCCGCATCCTGGATTGCCGACACGCTCGCGGCCCAATCTTGGAGTTTACTCGGTAGCAGAAGTTGATGATGGTCCCGTACGATCGCCCGCATGTGATGGATGGCGTAGTAGGCACCCTTCTGACCGCCAGGCGGCTGCTTGACGCAGCAGAACGTCGTATTGTGGGAGAACACGTGCTTGCCGTACTTACGAATAGGCCTGGTGAAGGTGCCTCCAGATTGGGCGTAGCCGGGGAGAACATCATCAAGAACCTTCTTGACATTTGTGTAGTCTACGTTCGACTGACGGTCCGGGTCGAAATACGTGGCCATGGAATATTTGGGGCTTAGGAGGATGAGCGTGCAACGTGTGTCACTGCAGAAAATACGGAATGTTAAAAGAAAAACGATCGAAAAGTAAGAATTCATATGTTACGGGCCGGTTGAGGGGAGGACTTACTCGGGAAAGTAAGGCACGAGGAAGTTATCCTTATCTTGGTTTGCCAGAATGACGCCTTCGAGGTAAGAACTCGCGACTTGCCGGTCCCCAGCGCTGCCCAAGATCTTGGCACGCATGTAGAAGGGGTCGACTATCACGATGTCCGGGGTCTTGTCGCGAATGATCCGCATCTCCATACTCAGCGAAAATAGCCGAACGTAGGTGTAGTGCAGCGGATGAAGGTTAAACATAGCAAAGATGTCATCAAACCGCAGGACGATCGTACCCCCGATGTCGCCATCCTCAAAGCCCTTACCCTCTGGCACCTTGGCCACGAAAACCGGGTATGCCACATCCTTCTCTCTGAGACGCCGCTTCTCCAAAGAAAGAACACTGTCGTGCAGACTCCGCATAGCACCGGTTGCAGCATTGAGCATATTTGGTGGTAGCATCGCCCTACCCGCCACATGCACCCTCCTCGAGATATCCTGCGGTGAAGGTGGCCCGTCCTGAGCACGGATCGTACTCGGTGCCGGCTGGCTCGCACCCTTCTTAGTCTTTCTTTTGCGTGCCTTCTTCTTCTCCTGTAATGGGACCGAGTTCTGCTCACAGACCGCCTTCTTGAGTGTGTTGGGGCTGATAATATTTCGCACCTCGCCTATCTGAGGCTCGGTGAAGTCGGCAGCTGGAGGCGTCTCCTGAGAGCTGAACGCCAGACGGTGCCTGTTGCAACTTGGCTTCTCCGCGGTACGAGCTAGATCGCACACGTCTTTTGTTGGGTTTGGTTCTTGAGAAGGAGGCCCCATGAAGTCGCCATCGTACCCATGCTCGGCAAAGTACTGATCGACGTTGCCAAATGTATCATCGTCGTTGTCGTCGTTCTGATCCTGTGCCATATGCATGTTTGGATCCAGTGGCATAGGGATGTCCGGCACCATTACGGCGGTCTTGCCATGGGGCCGACTTGGCGCCGGCACGACTGGCGGGGTTGTCTTTGGGGTGGTGTCCCCCGCCCCCAAACGAATCTGGCTCTTCGGCCAAAGCAGGGGCCAGCTTAGGCAGGCGTTGAGGGTCATCACGTCATCATCGTCGGCCCCGACGGGTCGAATCGGAGGTAACAAGTCGTCGCAGCCTGGCAGCACCCGAACCAGTTGAACCCTAAACAAGTTGGGTGGCATCTGGGTACCGTGGAACAAGGGGTTGCCCGGTTGAACGATTTTGCCCTTGGCGACATCGACCAACTCGTTGTTCACGAAGTGGAGGAGAGTGCACGGAACGTCGGCGGCGCCCTGCGAAAACATGTAGGGCGTCAGGGATGCCCAGTCAAAGGCAAGGAGATGAAGTCCTCGGCCGAGAGAGGCTTAATTAGTTACCGTGATGATGGCGTCGAGCTCGGCTAATGTCGAGGCACCGCCAACGGCGGGCGTGCAGTTGACGGAGCGGCCGCTTGCTGAAGAGGTGCCGGCCGGCGTACACCCGGGTGCATTAAGCTCCCGTG
>NC_041385.1:566906646-566907431 GCF_002162155.2 Triticum dicoccoides
CAGCGTCGAGGTGGCGGGGACGGTGGCGTCGAGGGAGGCGGGGCGAGGGAGAGGGAAGGCGAGGAGAGGGCGAGGGAGGGAGAGGGCGAGGGAGGGAGAGGGCGAGGGCGAGGGCGAGGGCGAGGGCAGCGGCGGCGGCGGCGGTGGATCGAGAGGGAGACAACTGGCGAGGGGGAGAGGGAAGGGGGGAGAGGGCGAAGGGGGGATCGGGCGAAGGGGGATCGGGCCACAATACTAATGGCGCACCTCACTGTGGTGCGCCATTAGCATGTCCATACTAATGGCGCACCTCACCGTGGTGCGCCATTAGTACTTTTTTTTATTTCAACTCGAGCCAAAAGGTTATGTACTACCAGAACCTATCCACGTCAAGCCCACTCTAGTAGCTCGACTGGTCAGCAGCCAGTTCTCACACCAGGAGGTCCTGGGTTCGACTCCCAGGCTCCACAAATTTTTTTTATCATTTAAAAAGCTGTTTGATACTTATTTATGTTTAAATATGTTCAAACTTGTTTAAATAATAACAGTAATATTTTTTTATAAGACAGTAGCATTTAAAAAGCTGTTTGATACTTATTTTTTTTATAAGACGGTGCGCGCGGTGCGGGGGGTCGGCGGCGGCGGTTGAGTAGGCCGGGGAATCGAGGGTGCGGTGGGTCGGCGGCGGCGGCCGGTGGACTTGGGGGGTGCTCGGCGCCGAGGGGGACCGGATCTGGCGAGGTGGGATAGCGGTCGAGATGGAGGGGGATCGAGGTGGGCTCCACAAATTTTTTTTAGCATTTAAA
>NC_041385.1:566908594-566952704 GCF_002162155.2 Triticum dicoccoides
TGGGAAGCCAGTACCCATGGCTCATTTTTCGCGGTGACGTTTGCGCCCGCGGTCTTGGATTTGGCTTCGGGTATAACCATGGTGGTGAAATACCGGTCTTCTTTTATGACGTTCTTGGCCCATCTGACACGGAACATCGGGACCTTCTCTCCAGCGTAGCTCAGCTCCCAGATCTCCTCGATCCTTCCGTAGTATCTGTCCTTGTCGTTACCGGTGTAGGATTCCATCGTTACCCCGGAGTTCTGATAACCATCGCTCTTCATGTCCTTGGCCTCGGTGTAGAATGTGTAGCCGTTGATATCGTACGCCTCATAGGTCATCAGGTTGTGCTCGGCGCCCTGTGACAAGGCGAATATGAGTTGTTCTTCTGCGGAAGAATCCTCATGTAAAGGGTACGACAGAAGCTTATGCTTGAACCAACGCGTGAAACATGAGTTGTGCTCTTTGAGTATATCTCCGTCCGTCCTCTGTTGGCCTCGGTCATTGTACGTCTTTTTAATAAAGGTTTTGTGCTCTACCAACCAAGGATCGACCACATCTATGTGTTGTAGCGCGACTAGGTTTGCTCTTTCAAAGTCGGAGAGTCGACCCTCGAAGTCGACATGCATTTCGCGGCGACCCTCACGGTGACCCCATCCAGCGAGCCTGCCGAGGTGCCTGTTGACAGGCAGACCAACGGGGTTCTCGATGCCTAGATAATTCGTGCAGTAGGAGATGCACTCTTCGGTCAGAAAGCCCCTGGCTATGCTTCCTTCTGGACGTGACATGTTGCGAACGTATCCTTTGATGACACCATTCATCCTTTCGAACGGCATCATGCTGTGCAGGAACGTCGGCCCGAGTTGGATTATATCCTCCACTATATGGACCAGCAGATGCACCATAACATCGAAGAATGCGGGCGGGAAGTACATCTCAAGCTCGCATAGTATCACCACGATCTCTTCCTGTAGCCTTCTGAGTTGCCTCACGCCAATCGACTTCCGAGAGATGACGTCGAAGAAGTTGCATAGGCCAAATAGTGTTTCACGGACGTGCGCGTCCATGATCCCACGGATTGCAACTGGAAGTATCTGCGTCATCAGCACGTGACAGTCGTGAGACTTCATCCCGCTGAACTTCTGCTTCGCTGGGTCTAGGTATCTGCTTATCTTCCCCGCGTAACCGTAAGGAAGTTTTACTCCTAGGAGGCAGGTGAAAAACTGCTCGATCTCCTCCTGACTTAGAGTGAAGCACGCAGGAGGGTAGTCATTTCCGGTCTTCTTGGCCTTTTTGCCTTTGTGACGACTTTTTGTGTCCTGCTTCGCCTCATCATCATCATCATCATCATCATCATCATCATCATCATCATATATAGCGTGAAGCTCCTGCCTGATGCCCATTGATTTCAAGTCTGCCCTTGCTTTCGGCCCATCTTTGGTCCTCTCTGGCATGTTGAGCAGGGTACCAAGCAGACTCTCGCACACGTTCTTCGTGATATGCATGACATCAAGGCTGTGAGGCACACGGTGGATCTTCAAGTACGGCAAGTCCCAGAAAACAGACCTCGTTTTCCATACCTTCAGCAGCGGCTCTGGCGCCTTTCGCTTCTTTCCCGGCTCTGGCGCCTTTTGCTTCTTTCCCGGCAGTGGGCAGTCTTTCCAATTTTTCAACAGCTTGTCTATTTCCTCACCGCTCCTCGTACACGGGCGTTTTCGGGGTTCGGTTTCACCATCGAACAGATCCTTGCGTTTCCTCCACGGGTCATCGTCGCGAAGCCACCTTCGATGTCCCATGAACACGGTTTTCGAAGACCCGGGATCTCTATCTAGCTGGCGATACGTTGTGTCATCCATGCACCTTACGCATCCAGAAAATCCGTGGACTACTTGCCCCGCAAGATATCCGTAACCGAGATAGTCGTGCACCGTCGTGAGCAGTGCGGCTCTCATAGGGAAATATTGTTTCTCTGCGGCGTCCCACGTATTGGCTGGCGTTTTCCATAGCGTGTCAAGCTCCTCTTTCAGCAGCCCCAGATACAGATTGATGTCGTTCCCTGGTTGTTTCGGCCCTTCAATTAGCATACTCATGTGAATGTACTTCCTCTTCATGCACAACCAGGGGGAAGGTTGTACATCCACACAAACACAGGCCAGGTGCTATGTGTGCTTCTCTGACTGCCAAACGGATTGACTCCATCGGTGCTCGCGCCCAGCACGATGTTCCTTGGATCGTTCCCAAATTCTGGGTATTCGAAGTTCAATGCTTGCCACTGGCTCGCATCCTTAGGGTGACTCAGCATCTTGTCTTTTTTATCTATCTCCGGATCATTTGCGTCATCTTCTCGCTTCTTCTCCTCCCTATCCGCGTGCCAACGTAGGAGCTTTGCTACCTTAGGATCCGCGAAATACCGCTGCAGACGAGGAGTGATTGGAAAGTACCACACCACTTTTCGAGGAGCTTTCTTCCTCTTCTTGTATCGAGTGACACCGCACACCGGACATATTGTAGACTCCGCGTGCTCGTCCCGATAAATGATGCAATTGTTCATGCACACATGGTATTTCACGTGCGGTAAATCCAGAGGACACACGATTTTCTTCGCCTCCTCCAAACTGGTCGGGCACTTGTTCCCCTTGGGAAGACGTTCGTGCCAGAATGACATGTTCTCGTCGAAGCATGCGTCGGTCATTTTGTGTTTTACCTTCATCTCCAGGGCCATGAGCGTTACTTTCAGGCGGGTATCCTCGGGCCTGCATCCTTCATACAATGGAGTAATCGCGTCTAACTCAAGTTGATCCATCTTGGCTTTCTCTCGGGCGGCAGCTCTTGCGTTATCCGTCTGCTTGAGAAGCAGCTCTTGAATATGAGGGTCCTGCACCCAGCCCATCGATGGTCCAGCGTCGTCTGCTCCGCCGGCATCATCATCTTCATGATCATGCCCGTCGCCTGCTCCGGCATCTTCCTCATCATCATGTCCTGCATCTTCTACATGATGACTGTGTACAGCATCACAGTCGTGATCATCTCCTGGGGATTCTTCGTCTTCTCGCCCGCCCGAGCCGCGGTGGTTGTCTTGCTGCCCTTCCTCATTTCTTGCCCGGCCCGCATGGACGACTTCGTAGTCATCTTCATCACCTTGCCACCGATAGCCATCCATGAAACCATGCAACAGCAGGTGGTCCCGCACCTGCCCGGAATCCGGGTCCGTAATAAGGCTCTTCAGCTTGCATCTTCGACACGGACATCTTATCTCCGTCTCGTTCTTTTGAAGCATCTCGGCCTTCGCGGACCTCAAAAACCTATTCACGATGCCTTCGGTCATCGTGCGGACCATGGTCGCCTGCGGGGTAGAGCAAAACGATATTTTAGAACCAAACAAAAATTTGGCATGACCTTCCCTAAAAATAGGACCAAAAAGAATGCTTAATGCCAAAATTCTCGCCGAAACGGAAATGAATCAACATTCCGGCAAAATATTGGCAACTATCGCATATCAAATACCGGTACACCTCCAAACACAAACACATATGCAACACCACAAACATATGCAACACCACGAACATACATAGATCTAGCTAGGCCGTAAAAAGTGCATGTGCACATTGTTGTAAGGAGAACAACCTAAATATAGCTTCCCCCCTTACTTATCTATTAAAACAAGGTAATTTAACCACTTAATTTGAATGAATCTATGGTGGAAATGAGGTGAAAAAGAGGAGGCACCCGAGACAAGGAGGAGGTGGAGAGAATGAAGTGGGGAGAAAGTGAGTGTGTGGGTAGGAGAGGCTGTCCCAAATATCTTGTTGCTGCCCACTTACTAATGGCGCACCTCTTGCATGGTGCGCCATTAGTACTTACAACTACTAATGGCGCACTTAAGCAGGATGCGCCATTAGTATGTTTGGATAGGCGCACTAGTTAAAAAAAAAATCCTATACTAATGGCGCACCCACTGCCTGGTGCGCCATTAGTAGTTACAACTACTAATGGCGCACTTGGGCAGGATGTGCCATTAGTATGTTTGGATAGGCGCACTAGTTCAAAAAAAAAATTCTATACTAATGGCGCACCTGCTGCCTGGTGCGCCATTAGTAGTTACAACTACTAATGGCGCACTTTGCCGGGATGCGCCATTAGTATGTTTGGACAGGCGCACTAGTTAAAAAAAAATTTGATACTAATGGCGCACCCGTAGCATGGTGCGCCATTAGTTGTTTAAACTCTAATGGCGCATCAGATTGTGGTGCGCCATTAGTATATACTAATGGCGCACCATCTTTCTGGTGCGCCATTAGTGTCAATCCCATCTATAGCCATTTTCCTAGTAGTGACTGGCCCACGCGACCGCCACCAAACAAGGATCGGGTCAACAACGGGCTGCCTCCTCACCAACCTACGTCCCCCGGAAGGTAGCACCTTCCAATAACAGCCCAGCGGAGCCCAGTCCCAAACATGGCCCTGATCAAGCAGGCCTCCACCGCCGAGTCGACGACGACGAGGATGCGGGATAGGCATCGTCGATGTCGATGCGGGAACTACTTCTATATATAGTTAAATAAAGTAGTTTTATTAATTAAATCAACTAGCTCAACTACTAAGCACTTATTATAAATAAATAAAGTAGTACTTACTAAAAACAAACTATTTCTATATATAGTAAAATAAAGTAGTTTATTAAATCAACTAGCTAGTTCAACTATATATGAAGCACTTACTATAAATAAAATAAAGTAGTACTTACTAAAAATAAACTAGTTTAACTATAGTTTTATTATTTTTCTAACTAATTATATTAAACACTTTCTCTTCTTATTTTTTCCTTTTTCCTCTATTCTAAATATGAACATATTCATAAATGACTTTGATCATGCACAATTTTCCTATACATACACAATATGAACATATACATAAATTGACAAAGAAAATACTATGAACAAAAAAATCATTAAAATTCTATGAACAAAATTACAACACAAAAAATCATAAAAAATCTATGAACAGAAAAAAATCATAAAAAATTGACATATTCGATCTTTGCATATATATGAACATACAAAACATGCATATTTAACAATAATATCACCAAAAAAATGTATTAACAGAAAAAAAATCTAACACAATATGAACAAATTAATTACACAATATGAAAAAAAATCTAACAAAATACACATCTAACAAAAAAATCTATGAACTACAAAAAAATGTAACAAAAAATCTAAAAAAATCTAACAAAATCTAACTCAATTAACTACACATCTAAATTATACTACACATCTAAATTAACTATTAATAACATCAAATTAAATTAGCAAAAAATTTGCTCACGACGACGGTGTCGGGGACGACGACGGCGACGGCGACGGCGAGGTGCGGAGCGGGGCGGGGCGGCGCGGAGACGGTCGACAGTGAGGTGCGGCGTGGGATGGGACGGGGCGGCGACGGCATCGGGGCGGTGCGGGCCGGGGCGGCGCGGGACGACGCGGGGCGATGACGGCGACGGCGAGGCGGAGACGGACGGGCACCCTGGCGGCGTCGGGCGACGGGGAAGAACGAACTGAACCAAATTTTCACGGGGCTTCTTATATAGGCAGAGTATTGGTCCCGGTTCATGGCACCAACCAGGACCAATGCACCCTTTAGTCCCGGTTGGTGCCACCAACCGGGACCAAAGGCCTCTTTTCAACAGCCCAAAGGGCGGAAAACAGAGACCTTTGGTCCCGGTTGGTGCCACAAACCGGGACAAAAGAGAGGCATTGGTCCCGGTTGGTGCCACCAACCGGTACCAATGCACCCCATTAGTCCCGGTTGGTGGCACCAACCGGGACCAAAGGTCGTGTGCTGGAACTGGCGCGGTGCAGTGCTATGTTTAGTCCCACATAGCTAGCCGAGAGGGGCTCGGAGTGGTTTATAAGCCCTGTCGAACCAACCACTTCGAGCTCCTCTCTACTGCAGGCTTACGAGCCTAAAATCACTCTCTGTGCTTGTGGGCCTGTTGGGCCTACTGCGGGCCTGCACCCTGGCCCTAGTAATGGGTTTCTAGTCGTATGCAGGCCGTGGTGGCCCTGTAGGTGGCACTTTTTTTTAAAATTTTCCCATGTTTTTGCTTTCTTTTTTGTTTCTAATTACTTATTTATTTTCTATTACGATAATTCTTTTTGCTATTAAAGTTTGTAACAAAATTCTAATTATTTATTTATTTTCTTTTATGATAATTCTTTTTGATTTTAATGTTTTGAACAAAATTCTAATTACTTATTTATTTTCTTTTATGATAATTCTTTTTGCTATTAAAGTTTGTAACAAAATTCTAATTACTTATTTATTTTCTTTTATGATAATTCTTTTTGCTTTTAATGTTTTGAACTAAATTATAATTACTTATTTATTTTCTTTTATGATAATTCTTTTTGCTATTAAATTTTGTAACAAAATTCTATATAATTTTAGTTTCAATAATACTAGAGGTTTATAAAAGCTATTTAGTTGATTCCTTTAGTACCAGTTCTAAGGCTGTTACAAAGGCATTTTATTTGGTACAGGTTTTAAGGATGGGGCCCCACGAGCACCTTTTAGTACCGGTTCGTGGCATGAACCGGTAAAAGAGTTTTTTAGTTGATTCTTTCTGCAGCTGTTTTTTAGTACCACCTCGCCAAGCGAGAGGCACTCGCAGCGGTTTATAAGCCCTGAGTGTAGAGACGATGAAGGGAGAAGCGCAGTGCTCAACTGCATGTTGGCCTGAAGCTAAGCAACGTGCAGGTGAGCATTGCGCCATTCTTTTATTTTGGCATGGTATCATCATTTCATCCACATAGCATATGCAAGAAAGTTGAGAGGGTTACGGCAAAAACTGGATGCACTTTGTGTACAAAACGTACAGTCTCTTTCGAAGTATCATAATTTCATACGGAAACTTGTCTGTTACAACATGCATTTCAAATGAACTACAAAAAGGTTGAAAGTTGGCATGGTATCATCATAATAGTTGTGGAGAAAGTCTTCACTTTTTCTTCGCTTGTGTCCTTTCCTTACTGCGCCGTAACCATGAATAATCTTCATCATTTATCAGGATGCTTGGGTCAGCCTTGACTTTGAAGGGAGGAATTTCATGAAACTTTTCATAATCTTCGGACATGTCTGTCTTGCCCTCCACTCCCGCGATGTCCCTTTTTCTTGAAAGAACTATGTGGCGCTTTGGCTCATCGTATGATGTATTCGCTTCCTTATTTTTTTTTCTTTTTATCGGTTTGGTAGACATGGCCTTCACATAGATAACCTGTGCCACAGCATTGGCTAGGACGAACGGTTCGTCAGTGTACCCAAGATTGTTCAAATCCACTATTGTCATTCCGTACTATGGGTCTACCTGTACCCCGCCTCCTGACAGATTGACCCATTTGCACTTAAACAAAGGGACCTTAAAATCTACTCCGTAGTCAAGTTCCCATATGTCCACTATGTAACCATAATATGTGTCCTTTCCCCTCTCGGTGGCTGCATCAAAGCGGACACCGCTGTTTTGGTTGGTGCTCTTTTGATCTTGGGCGATCGTGTAAAATGTATTCCCATTTATCTCGTATCCTTTCCAAATCGTAACAGTCGAAGATGGTCCCCTGGACAACGAGTACAGCTCATCACAAACAGTGTTTTCATCTCTGGGATGTGTCTCCAACCAACTACTGAAAGTCCTGATGTGTTCACATGTAATCCAGTTGTCGCACTGCTCCGGGTGTTTGCAGCGTAGACTGTTCTTGTGTTCATCGACATAAGGGGTCACCAAGGTAGAGTTCTGTAGAACTGTGCAGTGTGCTTGAGACCAAGAATATCCGTCCCTGCATATTATTGTCTCCCCTGCAAGCGTGTCTTTTCCAGTCAGTCTCCCCTCATACCGTGATTTAGGGAGACCTATCTTCTTAAGGTCAGGAATGAATTCAACACAAAACCCAATGACATCCTCTGTTTGATGGCCCATGGAGATGCTTCCTTCTGGCCTAGCACGGTTACGGACATATTTCTTTAGGACTCTCATGAACCTCCCAAAGGGGTACATATTGTGTAGAAATACGGGCCCAGAATGACAATCTTGTCAACTAGATGAACTAGGACGTGCGTCATGATATTAAAGAAGGATGGTGGGAACAACAGCTCGAAACTGACAAGACATTGCACCAGATCACTCCTTAGCCTTGGTATGATTTCTGGATCGATCACCTTCTGAGAGATTGCATTAAGGAATGCACATAGCTTCACAATGGCTAATCGGACGTTTTCCGGTAGAAGCCCCCTCAATGCAACCGAAAGCAGTTGCGTCATAATCACGTGGCAGTCATGGGACTTTAGGTTTTGAAACTTTTTCTCTGCCATATTTATTATTCCTTTTATATTCGGCGAGAAGCCAGTCGGGACCTACATACTAAGCAGGAATTCAAAGAAGATTTCCTTCTCTTCTTTGGTAAGAGCGTAGCTGGCAGGACCTTCATACTGATTTGGAGGCATGACGTCTTTTTCGTGCAAACGTTGCAGGTCCTCCCGTGCCTCAGCTATATCTTTTGTCTTCCCATACACGCCCAAGAAGCCTAGCAGGTTGACGCAAAGGTTCTTCATCACGTGCATCACGTCGATCGAAGAGCGGACCTCTAGGTCTTTCCAGTAGGGTAGGTCCCAAAATATAGATTTCTTCTTCCACATGGGTGCGTGTCCCCCAGCGTCACTCAGAACAGCTAGTCCGCCGGGACCCTTTCCAAATATTACGTGTAAATCATTTACCATAGCAAGTACGTGATCACCGGTGCACATGGCGGGCTTCTTCCGGTGATCTGCCTCGCCTTTGAGATGCTTGCCTTTCTTTCGGCATTGATGGTTGGTCGAAAGAAATCGACGATGGCCCACGTACTCATTCTTCCTTCAGCTTCCCAGGTATATACTTTTGGTGTCAGCTAAACAGTGCGTGCATGCGTGGTATCCCTTGTTTGTCTGTCCTGAAAGGTTACTGAGAGAGGGCCAATCATTGATGGTTACAAACAGCAACGCGTGCAGGTTAAATTCCTCATGTTTGTGCTCATCCCATGCACATACACCGTTTCCATTCCACAGCTCTAAAAGTTCTTCAACTAATGGCCTTAGGTACACATCAATGTCGTTGCCGGGTTGCTTAGGGCCTTGGATGAGAACTGGCATCATAATGAACTTCCGCTTCATGCACATTCAAGGAGGAAGGTTATACATACATAGAGTCACGGGAAGGTGTTGTGATTGCCGCTCTGCTCCCCAAAAGGATTAATGCCATCCGCGCTTAAACCAAACCATACGTTCCTTGGGTCACGTGCAAACTCAGCGCAGTACTCTCTCTCGATTTTTCTCCACTGTGACCCGGCGGGTGCACTCAACTTCCCGTCTTTCTTACGGTCCTCACTGTGCCATCGCATCAACTTGGCATGCTCTTTGTTTCTGAACAGTCGTTTCAACCGTGGTATTATAGGAGCATACCACATCACCTTCGCAGGAACTCTCTTCCTGAGGGGCTCGCCGCCAACATCACCAGGGTCATCTCGTCTGATCTTATACCGCAATGCACCGCATACCGGGCATGCGTTCAAATCCTCGTACGCACAGCAGTAGAGGATGCAGTTATTAGGGCATGCATGTATCTTCTGCACCTCCAATCCTAGAGGGCATACGACCTTCTTTGCTGCATACGTACTGTCGGGTAATTCACTATCCTTTGGAAGCTTCTTCTTCAATATTTTCAGTACACTAGTGCAGAACCGGCCTTTAGTGCCGGTTCGTGACGGCCTTTAGTGCCGGTTCGCCAACCGGCACTAAAGAGTGGGGACTAAAGCCCCCCCCCCCTCCTTTAGTACCGGTTCGTCACGAACCGGCGCTAAAGTGCAAACACGTGGCACGAGCCAGGCCCGGTTGCGCGTAGGGCTTTAGTACCAGTTGGTAACACCAACCGGTACTAAATGTTTGGTTTTTTTATTTTTCCTTTAATTTTGTGTTTTCAATTTAATTTAGTGATTGTTTTACATTATAATGAGTTGTTAAATCCATATCCATATTATACTTGATCACCTAATTAGGTGATCAAGTATAATATATATGGATATGGCATATATATACTCTAGCTAGCTAAAAATCATCGTAGTCGTCATTATCACTATTTAATCATCATAGTCATTACCGCTATCTAATCAACACCAACACTAGCTTTAAAGAAGAAACATTCACTTGTACCAGAAGCAAAAATATCATCGAGTTCAACATGATTGTCATGATATTATAAGCGTTCATATATAACACCACAAAAGCAAATCACTCTTGGTGATTAAGTTCAGAACGAAGAACACGGACATGAAAGGACAAGTACTAAGAGCATGAACTAGCTAAATCACTCCTGCTACTCTCTCTCAGGTAAAATAGCATAGAACATGTATAGCTCTCCTGATTCATCATACTGGAGCATGCATATGAACCTGTCTCCTAATCGTGGGCTGCGCTTCTCATTGCTGCCCCTAGTACTTCTCTGCGATCGTTAACAATTTTCCTCCAATCTTTCACTATTAACCATTCATCGCTTCTAGAAATCCTGAATGCACTCATGTGCAATGCAGGATATCTTGGCCGTAAGCTAACAATTGACATGCGACCTTTAGTCTCGATCCCCTGAGGCACAACTATCATCGGGAGTCCCTGTTGAAGAACATCGTATAGTACTTAATTAATTAATATACTTAGCAATGAAAGTTTAGCAAAATAATTATGTATGCAAAAGATGCACTGAGGAAAAATAGTAAAAATCTTACCATCATTCCTAAATAGATGTGACCGTAGTTCAATACGATCACTATTGGTCGCACGTTTTGAGTACTAACATTTCTAAGTTCAGGAAGAAAATTTGTCTTGACAGTATGAAGATCCTTAAGCCATGAAACGTAATGACTTATCTCCTCGCAGTTTAGTTCAGCTCCGGGACAGTAGTAGGTCCTGTCTACCAAGCGTCGGACATGTTTGCTTGAATGGAAATAAGCTGTCAATAGAAATTAGTTGTCAATTATTTTTGAATAAGCAATATCAAAGACAAAAATATAGTTGAGAAGAACTCACATAATGGTAGAACTGGAGGCGTCTGCAAATCGACCCATATGTCTCTATTACCTTCAATATCATCTTCTGGACGAATATCAAAGGTGATAACCATATCAGGCTCAAATGCATAAGCCTTGCATAATGCTTGCCAAGTTTTGCATTCAAAATAGGTGTACGTCTTTGCATTGTATAATTTGATATTGAAAGTATAATCATGCTCAGTTTTCAGGTAAACTCTCTTTACCTTCATAGTTTCCATATCATTGAAACCTATCTTATCCAAGACAAAAATTCTTGCATGGTAGGGGATGCGCTAGTAGAATAGTGAAAATTAAAAATTATAAGTCAGGCAAATGAAGCATATATAAGTCATGCTTAATTACGAAAACAGACTTGTCGTTGTGACTTACTGTATCGAATTCGAAGGTCTCATCCAGCTTGATGCTGGATCGCCTATCATCAACAAGGAAATTTCTGTCGCACAGGCGCGCTGGTCTTCACAGTATTCGCACATAATGAAAGAATTTCCGTCGTCAGACGACATTTCATATATATGTTCATATAGGCAAAACATTAAACACTTAATAATTCAATTAATTCAATTAATTCAACTAAGCATTTACTAAAAATAAACTAGTTATATTAATTCAACTAGTTCAAATAATCTCATATACCTAAATTTTCTTACTAAAAATAAACTAGTTATATTAATTCAGCTAGTTCAAATAATCTCATATACCTAAATTTTCTTACTAAAAATAAACTAGTTATATTAATTCACTAGTTCAAATAATCTCATATACCTAAATTTTCTTACTAAACATAAACTAGTTCTATTAATTCAACTAGTTCAAATAAGCATTTACTAAAACTAAACTAGTTCTATTAATTCAACCAGTTTAAATAATCTCATATACCTATTTTTTTTAATAAAAATAAACTAGTTATATTAATTCAACTAGTTCAAATAATCTCATATACCTAAATTTTCTTACTAAAAATAAACTAGTTATATTAATTTAACTAGTACAATTAATCTCATATACCTAAATTTTCTTACTAAAAATAAACTATAAAAGAGTTTGTACTAGAATAACACCTTAAAACACAAATCAACCAAAACCCTAATGTCACCTAGATACTCCGTTGTCACCTCAAGTATCCGCGGGCATGATTATACGATAAGCATCACACAATCTCAGATTCATCTATTCAACCAACACAAAGTACTTCAAAGAGTGCCCCAAAGCTACTACCAGAGAGTCAAGAATGTGTGCCAACCCCTATGCATAGGTTCCCAATGTCACGAAACCCGCAAGTTGATCACCAAAACATACATCAAGTGGCACATGATATCTCATTGTCACCATAGATAATCACGGCAAGACATACATCAAGTGTTCTCATAAAGACTCAATCTGATAAGATAACTTCAAAGGGGAAACTCAATTCATCACAAGATAGTAGAGGGGGATAAACATCATAAGATCCAACTACAATAGCAAAGCTCGGGATACATCAAGATCGTGCCATAGAGGGAACACGAGAGAGAACACGAGAGGGAGATCAAACACATAGCTACTGGTACATACCCTCAGCCCCGAGGGTGAACTACTCCCTCCTCGTCATGGATAGCACCTGGATGATGAAGATGGCCTCCGGTGATGGGATCCCCCTCCGGCAGGGTGCCGGAACAGGGTCCCGATTGGTTTTTCGTGGCTCTGGAGGCTTGCGGCGGTGGAACTCCCGATCTATCTTCTGTTCTAGAAGTTTTTGGGTACAAGAGTATATATGGGTGCAGGGGGTACGTCGGAGGAGCTACGGGGGCCCCACGAGGCAGGGGGCGCGCCCCCCACCCTCGTGGGCAGCCCGTATCTCCCCTGACGTGCACTCCAAGTTCCCTGGGTTGCTTTCCTTCCAAAAATAACTTCTCCAGTTGATTTCGTTCCGTTTTGACTCCGTTTGATATTCCTTTTCCTCGGAACACTGAAATAGGCATAAAACAGCAAATTTGGGCTGGGCCTCCGGTTAGTAGGTTAGTCCCAAAAATAATATAAAAGTGGATAATAAAGCCCAATATTGCCTACAACAGTAGATAAAGTAGCATGGAGCAATCAAAAATTATAGATACGTTGGAGACGTATCAGGATACTTGAATAAGAATTTTTCAATGAAAGACCTCGGTGAAGCTGCTTATATATTAGGCATCAAGATCTATAGAGATAGATCAAGACGCTTAATTGGAATTTCACAAAGCACATACCTTGATAAAGTTTTGAAGAAGTTCAATTATGGATCAGTCAAAGAAAGGGTTCTTGCCTATGTTACAAGGTATGGAGTTGAGTCAGACTCAATGCCTGACCACTGCAGAAGATAGAGAGAAAATGAAAGTCATTCCCTATGCCTCAACAACAGGTTCTATCATGTATGCAATGTTGTGTACCAGACCTGATGTGTGCCTTGCTATAAATTAGCAGGGAGGTACCAAAGTAATCTAGGAGTGAATCACTGGACAACGGTCAAGAACATCCTGAAATACTTGAAAAGGACTAAGGGTATGTTTCTTGTTTATGAGGTGACAAAGAGCTTGTCGTAAATGGTTACGTCGATGCAAGCTTTGGCACTGATCCGGGTGACTCTAAGTCACAAACCGGATATGTATTTATATTGAATGGTGGAGTTGTGAGTTGGTGCAGTTCCAAGCAGAGCGTCATGGCGGGATCTACGTGTGAAGCGGAGTACATGGCTACTTCGGAAGCAGAAAATGAAGGAGTTTGGATGAAGGAGTTCATATCCGATCTAGGCGTAATACCTAGTGCATCGGGTCCAATGAAAATCTTTTGTGACAACATAGAGCAATTGCCTTGGCAAAGGAATCTAGATTTCACAAGAGAACCAAACACATCAAGAGACGCTTCAACTCCATCAGCGATCCAGTCAAGGAGGGATACATAGAGATTTGCAAGATGCATACGGATCTGAATGTTGCAGACCGGTTGACTAAGCCTCTTCCACGAGTAAAACATGATCAGCACCAAGACTCCATGGGTGTTATAATCATTAGTATGTAATCTAGATTATTGACTCTAGTGCAAGTTGGAGACTGAAGGAAATATGCCCTAGAGGCAATAATAAAGTTGTTATTGATATTTCCTTATATCATGATAAATGTTTATTGTTCATGCTAGAATTGTATTAACCGGAAACTTAGTACATGTGTGAATACATAGACAAAACAGAGTGTCCCTAGTATGCCTCTACTTGACTAGCTCATTAATTAAAGATGGCTATGTTTCCTAACTATAGACATGTGTTGTCATTTCATGAACGGGGTCACATCATTAGAGAATGATGTGATGGACAAGACCCACCTGTTAGCTTAGTATAATGATCGTAAAGTTTTATTGCTATTGCTTTCTTCATGACTTATACATGTTCCTCTCACTATGAGATTATGCAACTCCCGAATACTGGAGGAACACCTTGTGTGCTATGAAACGTCACAACGTAACTTGGTGATATAAAGATGCTCTACAGGTGTCTCTGAAGGTGTTTGTTGGGTTGGCATAGATCGATATTAGGATTTGTCACTCTGTGTATCAGAGAGGTATCTCTAGGCCCTCTCGTTAATGCTCATCACTATAAGCCTTGCAAGAAATGTGACTAACGAGTTAGGGGATGATGCATTACATAATGAGTAAAGAGACTTGACGGTAATGAGATTGAACTAGGTATGAGGATACCGACGATCGAATCTCGTGCAAGTAACATACCAATGACAAAGGGAATAATGTATGTTGTTATGCGGTTTGACCGATAAAGATCTTCATAGAATATGTAGGAACCAATATGAACATCCAGGTTCCCCTATTGGTTATCGACTGGAGATGTGTCTCGGTCATGTCTACATAGTTTTCGAACCCTCAGGGTCCGCACGCTTAACATTCAATGATGATTTGTATTATGAGTCATGTGTTTTTGGTGACCGAAGTTTGTTCGGAGTCCCAGATGAGATCACGGACATGACGGGGAGTCTCGAAATGGTCGAGAGGTAAAGATTCATATATTGGAAGGTAGTATTCGGATATCAGAATGGTTTCGAGTGGTTCAGGTATTCTACCGGAGTACCAAGGGGTTATTGGAACCCCCCTGGGAAGTATTGGGCCTACATTGGCCTTAGTGGAGAGAGAGGAGGGCCGCAAGGGGTGGCCGCCCCCCCCCTATGGCAGTCAGAATTGGACCAGGGGAGGGGGTGGTGCCCCCTTTCCCTCTCCCTCTCCCTCTCTTTCCTTTTCCCTCCGATGCAAGAAAGGAAAAGGGGGGGGGGCTAATCCTACTAGGAGTGGAGTCCTAGTAGGACTCCCCCATGGCGTGCCCCTCCTGGCCGCCGGCCTCCTCCTCCCCTTCTTTATATACGGGGGCGGGGGGCACCCCAAAGGCACATAAATTGTTCTCTTAGCCGTGTGCGGTGCCCCTCTCCACCGTTTACACCTCCGGTCATAGCGTCTTAATGCTTAGGAGAGGCCCTGTGCGGGTCACATCACCATCACCGTCATCAGGCCGTTATGCTGACGAAATCTCCCTCGACCTTCTACTAGATCATGAGTTCAAGGGACGTCATCGAGCTGAACGTGTACTGAACTCGGAGGTGCCATACGTTCGTTACTAGATTGGTTGGATCGTGAAGACGTTCGACTACATCAACCACGTTAACCTAACGCTTCCGCTATTGGTCTACAAGGGTATGTGGACACACTCCCCCTCTCGTTGCTATGCATATCCTAGATAGATCTTGCATCATCGTAGGATTTTTTTTTGAAATTGCATGCTATGTTCCCCAACAAGGCGATGGTATTCAGACACTGGAAGAGTTTCGAAGTGCACCGGGTAGTCATCGGGTCGCCAGAAGGGGTTCCCGACACCCCTGGAGAGTGTATGGGCCTAATGGGCCAGGGGGTCAAACCAGCCCACTAGGGGGCTGGCACGGCCCTCGCCTTGGCTTGCCGACCCTAGGGGAAGGAAAGGGGAGGGGTGGCCCCTCCTGCCTTTCCCTCCTCGTGAGGAAGACCCCAAGTAGGATTCAGCCCTACTTGGGGCGCCCCTTGGCCTCTCCCCTCTCCCCCACCTATATATATGTGGGAGGGGGTGCCACACATAACCACGACAATTGTTTATCCGTGTGCGGCGCCCTCCTCCATCATTTACACCCTCGGTCATATTTACGTAGTGGTTAGGTGAAGCCCGGTGGAGATAGCATCACCATCACTGTCACCATGTCGTCGTCCTGCCGGAACTCATCCACTACCTCGCCGTCTTGATGGATCAAGAAGGCGTGGACTTCACCGAGCTAAACGTGTGCTGAACGCGGAGGTGTCGTATGTTTGGTACTCGATCGATTGGATCTCGAAGAAGTTCAACTACATCAACCATGTTACTAAACGCTTCCGCTTACGATCTACGAGGGTACGTAGACACACTCTACCCCTCTCGTTGCTATGCATCTCCATGGATAGATCTTGCGAGTGCGTAGAAATTTTTTCTTTTCCATGCAACGTTTCCCAACACTGGGTACCTGCAGGGATGAAGAGCGCGAATTAGACAAGAGACAACTACGAAGCAATTTTATGCTACACATATGATGCATTAATTTAAAGTACTTCCATTGATACCTCCAACAAATACATTGGGTTGCAAGGCCTTTCCTGAACCCATGACCTTACCAAACTACTCACACATGGTGATCGGTTCAGACGAAGAACTCATTGAAGAACATATCATGAAGATTGATTGATTGATAATATTTCTGAGAATATATGCCGGATGTGATACACGATTACAAAGTATGACTAGATGGCTGAGAACTATGTTGGTGATGAAGGTGGTGGCTATGGAGATGGAGATGGGAAATGGCAGCTAGGGTTGATGGAGATGGCTTTTACGAAGATGATGATGTGGCGAGTTGTTCTGCTGCTCATTTGGCGTTGGGCCTTTTATAAAGATTGTTTAGGTGGATGATATGCCTCGGTTGGCATGCCATACGACCATCCATACATGCGGGGATGGTCATACAGAACACCGTCTTTTCTACCGATTCCTCTACCACGCCTCCTACTTGATCTCCTCTATCTCCACTTTACTCCTTTTCATGTATTGGCTTGATTTCGTCCATAAATAGCCCATTTCCAGTGAAAAAGATAAAGATAGAATATTTGGAATCCTTTGTTGCCATTAGTCATTAGTAGATATATCGAAGCGAATATCTCAGTTTTAATGAAATATCTCGGTTTAAACTCAAGTTAGAGGAGTGTAAAAATATCACTCATCACCATGCGGGTGTCGCACACAACCAAGGGCCTGGTCACATGGGGCCCTTGTGGATCCTATGACTTCCATTTTCTGGTTCCCAGTGCCTTTTATTGCATTAAAAAATCACAAAAAAAATTAGCTCATTCCAATTTCATGATTTTTTTTAACCTAAAACCTCATAAACAATATAAACCAGGAACTGACTGTTGGCACTGGATTAACAGGTTAGTCCAATAAATATTGTGATAAAAGTATAAATAAATGATGTAAATATAGTATGAATACTTCATAAATTATAGATATGTTTGAGACGTATAAATGACAAATAAGGCAAGCTCCATTTGAGCCAATGTGTGGATTATTAAGGATAGCTTTGAGAATAACAATTCCACACACCACTCGCCAAAATATGTGGACTCTACATCGGACTTGCAATTAACATAATGGACTCCAAATTGCCAAAGGGGTGGAGCCTCCTGGTCACTCCAACGTGTTTGCATGCACCTATAAGTATGTATCCATTGTAAATGGTACGCAGTTCTCACCGAAAAAAAATCTCATTCTGTTTGGCTGCCATGCGACAAAATTATCAAATGCTTGATAGTGAAGAGGAATGTGCAAGATCCTTCGAGCGTCCACCAGATTGAAAATGTTCCTAATCACATCCCCTATCCCACTTTCTGGATCAATAAGGTCAGATACCTTGGACAAGATTGTGTGGCCCCTGGGTGTAATCACTTTTCTATCCGGGCTAGATGGAGTCCATGGATCATTCTATATCTTAGTGTTTTCTCCCATTTCGATTCTCCAAATATGTCCTCATTTAATTTTTTTCTAGCCCCTTAAGAAAGCTTTGCCATGTAAATGGGGATCCATTTTTTAGAGTTGCATCCAGTAAACTTCTATTTGAATAATATTTTGTGTCTAACAACCGCGCACAAACAGAGTCTGGATCAATAACCAACCTCCGGCACTGTTTGTCAAGCATTGCTAAGTTAAAAGAGTACAGTTCCCTAAAGCCCATCCCCCCTTCGCTCTTGGGGATGCAAAACTTCCACCATGCCACCCAGTCCATCTTTTTATTTTCCTCATCACCCCCATTAGAATTGGGGAAAAATATTCGTAATTTCTTTGCATATATCCTTAGGTAAGCTGAACACACACATATCAAACACATGTATAGATTGGGCTACAACCTTTAATAAGATTTCTTTACATTATTTAATTTATATCTATTAAATATTAGAACAGAAGACAAGTAAACTATCAGATTCAGCCACATAGGCCAAAAATGTATTCTCCGCTGATCTTAATTATAACGGTTCTATTTAAAGGATATAACAGTTATGCATGATAACTGTCACGTCATAGTGTCTACTTTTCTACAATGTCAAATTGGTCTTTTTTGCATTGTGCATGTTATGTGTACATGATGCAAAACCCAAAACGATGTCTCACGTGTACATGATGGAAAGCCCAAAAGAAATGTGTTACGTGTACATGATGGAAAGACTAAGAGCAAGTATAATAAAATGACGTAAGCAGGCTATAAGGCTTTCAATAATGGACTGGGATCGTACAGTAAAGACTCCTGATCGGTTATGATGCCATGATACGAAATCTTCCATCACCTGCACCCGGAGAGGTATTTGTAAGATCCGATGGACAACAACTCGGTTAGCTATTTCTCTTGGCCCATCCTGTAGGGATCCGGACGATCCAAAACCGAAAAACACCACACACATCCCATCTGCATGCTGTTGCACTTTAAAAAAAACCAATATCTAGAAAACAAAAAGAAACAAAATGATAAAAACTGAAAAATCCTTGCTTTCTCTCAAAGAAAAAAAATCCTCGTTAAAAAATAACAAAAAATTGGCATGCATGTGAAACTAAAAAACATGGCATATCTTAAAAACAAAACAAGACGAAAATCAACCAATTATGTAAAAACTAGTTAGCATTTTTCCATAAGATAGAGGCAAAAAATAAATGAAAAAAATATCATGAAACAACTCTACAAAAAATAATCAAATTTGCCATGGGATGTTTCAATCAAAAGATAAAGTTGCCATGGTGTAAAAAGGATTTTGCAAATGTTTTGTTCAAAGATCTTGTACAAAAATTGGAATTTACCAAGGTTTGTTCGGTCAAAATTTTCCATGGTCCAAGAAGAAATAAATGACCATGTTCCAACGCTCAAAGTGCCATTGTCCAAAAAATATACTCCCTTCGTCCCATAATATAAGAGCGTTTTTAACACTAGTGTGGTGTCAAAAAATACTCTTATATTATGAGACGGAGGGAGTAGTCGACATGGTACAAAATAAATAAATTTGCCATGGTGCAAGTTTAAATTTTCCATAATTCAAAAATAAAATTCGTATGGTTAAAAAGAAGAGCAATGCTATTCACACGTATGAGTTCTACAAAAAAATATTGTGTACTAGTTCATTCTTGTGACGGTTACCAAAAATCAAGGGGGTAATTACCAAGCTGAATAAACATAACATGTAAGGATTTCGTAGCAGCTGTACTTAAGAAAAGAATTTTCGTAAAAAGGAAATTTTCCATGGTCCATATAATAAATTTGCCATGGTACTTAAAGTAAAAATGCCATGGTCCATAAGAAACTTTGACATGGCCAAAAAAATAAAGTTTGCTATGGTAAAAGAAAATTTGCCAAGGTCTAGAAATAAAAATTGCCATTAAAAAAAGATATTTAAGATGATACATAAAGTAAATTTGCCATGGACATAACGTGAAATTTCCATCTCCATAAACTAATTTTCCATGCATCCACCAAAAAGAAAATTGCAATGTTTCAAAAAATAAAATTTTTGCCATGTACTAATTAATACAAATGACATAGTATAAATAATGAAATTTTCCATGATAACTAGAAATACAATATCATGGTATTTAAGTGAAAAAAATCATGCCTAATTAAGTTCTTTTTGTCGTGATCTAAATAATGAAATTTCCAGTCTACCTTAAAAAATACATTTGCCATGGTGCACAAAAAGAAGATTGCCATGATCCATAAAAGATGATGTTGCCATGATAAACAGACTAAGTTTACCTTGGTCCCATAGAAAACAATTTTTTCCATGTTGCATAAACAAAACAAATTTTGCCATGGTCCATGTAGTAAAATTTCCATGATCAACAAAAAATGTACTTAGCCATAGTTCATGGCTAAAGATTGCCATGGTCCGTACACTCTTTTTCACATGATATACAAACTAGATTTGGCATCGTTACATCAAAAAAGAAATTTTGCCATGTTGCAAAAAGAAGAAACAGTAATTTGTGATGGTCATAAAAAGTAAAATTGCCGTCATCCACGTTGCCATGCTACATCGGTTAAATTGCCATGGTCCCACAAAATTAAAATTTTCCATGTTCCAAAGAAAAGAAAATTGCCATGATCGGCAAATGAGAAATTTTGCCATGCTATCTTGAAGAACAGAGTTTGCCATCGGATGTGACACAAAAAATTGCTATGTAGGTATATGAATTTGAACATCGGGTTCCATAAAAACTATTTCTACCATGGCAATACTTGGAGATATGCCAATTTTTTTGTTTCTTTGAAAGAAAACATGGCAAATATAATGAAGCTGTCATGGGCAAAACGGGATTTTGTGTTCACTATAAAAAACAAGGCAAACTTATGGATGTGCCCCAAAAAAGGTTTAATGTGATAAATTTTAGACTATGCTTGTTTTCCCCTTTCCAGAAAGGGGAACCAGAATTCCAATGAACCCAAACAAGTTGGCGACGCATGATACACTAGAAGATATTTGTTCCATTGTGCTGTTTTAGCATGATATTGTCATGATAAATTGGGCTTACTGCAGGCTGTACAAATTCCTGGTATACAGAGCGACATGGAACTGACTCTGTTTTGATACAGAACAGGGTTACTAAAGCTCATGAACCAAACAAGCACAAGGGACTGCTACTGTTTTGATTCTATGTAGAGTCGGTTGCAGCCACAATTTGTATTTAATATGTGTCCACTCGGTTCGGAAACATGTCAGGAGTGTTAATTTTTGTGAACCCCCCACCCAGACGCAGCACATTGGTATACCCTTGTGCAATGCAAGAGCATCCTCCTATAATATTTTTTCTGAGAGTCAATTACACTGGTGGTGCTACAACTTGGCGTAAACGGTCACTTTGGTGCTAGAAGTTGTGGCGTACATTGAAGTGGTGCAAAAATTTGGCATTAACGTGCAAATACGGTGCTTATCTCATTTATGTACGGAGTAGGTGCTGACTAGGCGCGTGGAGCCCTCTGTCAGCCATTGCACCAGAGAGAAGGGGTGTGTGGCTTGATTTTTTGGAAAACACCCTCGAAATATTTATTTTCACAAAAAGCCCCTGTTGACGTGGGAGTGGCATTTTTTCACCTCTATGAGGAGTGGGTCCCATCTGTCAGACCAGAGTGAAAATTAAATCAAAAGGGACGCCGCCTGGAGTCGAAGCCATGTCCGACTACAAACCGCCAACACGGCTAACCAATACGCCAACAAGATCTTATGTTTAATTTGGATAAGAAAGCTATATGTACTAACCTGGCAGCATGGTGAGCTTTTACGGGCTGCACATAGTACATATAGCTTTAAAATTTATTTGTAAAACATAATTAATAAAAAATATGTTCACATATTTGTGTGATACAAATATTATACATGAAAATGATTATTAGTAAATGATAACATTTAAATATACATCCTTGCATGATATAAAGAATATTTAGTTAATATGGACATTTAATAAAATTAAAATAATTAATTAATACGTAAATATTATATAGTCACGGCTTAGATTTAAATTATAGAAAATGAATATTCATATGAGCAGTTTAAAATATAAATTATCATTATTTTTTGTTATAAAAACATTGAACTATACAAACATGCATATAATTATTGAAATGTTGTATACCTAAAATAATTTTATGAATTGTAATTTAACTTTGTAAATTGTAAATTATGAAAACACTGTTATAATTCATAAATATTTTTTAAATAATATGTGAAATTTTTATAAACACAAATATTCATTCATTATTTTTATTACTGCGATTATAATTTAGATTTTTTTAAAACACTTATAATTTTGATTCTTTCTACAGAAAAATAAGAAAAACTAACAGGTGCAGAAGAAACCGCAAGATCTGCCCATTTAACCTCCACCTGCGCTGCCATTACAATAGATAAAGTTTTTACCCGTTCTGGATGAAGGAAATTGAACGGGTGCAGTGGTTTGCCGCCTCGTTTGCGTGGGCGTTGTTGTTGGTTTGATCCCCACCAGCCACATCTAGCTTTTTGTTTTCTGTATTGGGTGACATGCGGGACTCACATCTCACAGAGGTGACAAAATCTTCCCACGTCAACATGGATTTTTTTTAAATATTTTGAGGGCGTTTTTGAAAAAATCAGGCCACATGGCCCTTCTCTCTGGTCGAGCGGCTGACCACGGGCCCCATGCGCCTAGTCAGCACATACTCCGTACATAAGCGCGATAAGCACCGTATTTGCACGTTAATGTCAAGTTTTTGCACCACTTCAATGTACACCACAACTTCTAGCACCAAAGTGACCATTTACGCCAAGTTATAGCACCATCAGTGTAATTGACTCTTTTTTTGACAGACAGAAAACTACTAAAAGCACTCGCATGCATAATGCGTGTAAGTTATTATAAGCACCTTCACCTAACTGAAGTTACAAGGAGAGTATTATACTACTGCTCTGCAAGCGCAGATCGGTTAGCCCGTGATCCATGCGAATGTCAAACGTAATCTGCCAGAGTTAATGCAGCCGGTTAGTAGCTGTATAGCATATCATGCCTGCATGGAGTGGTTGTTGGCGTTGTGGGTATTTTCCATGCAATGAACAAGTCCGGCGAGGACAGGGACAGCAAGGCGGAAGCCGATCAGACGGACGACGAGCAATCAGTGATGTAAATCCCAACTTGATCCGTCGAACGTCGCCAGTCAGCCGCTTGAGCTGTCCGGCGGAGATTCGCAACGTGCTCCGCCCACGAAACGCGGCCGTGCCCATACGAACGTCATTGCCTTCGTCGTCGTCGTCGTCGTCCGGGACGACCTATAAGAATGCCACCCGTAAACCAGCCGGAGAAAACACACGAGACACACGACACGACCATCTATCCAGTTAGTGGCTAGTGCGTAAAGAAGATGGCGACTAAGCTCGCAGCCCTCGTCGTCTTGGTCGCGTTCCTCGCCGGGCCCGCAGCGTGCGAGGGCGCCTTCATTTGCTTCAACGGCTGGCTGAGGCTTCCCATCATCTGTCCTCGCGGCTCCGGCACTCCGCGGGAGCCGGTCCCTTCTACCTCGGGGTCAGGGCTCAGCTATGGCTATTACACCACCAGCTGCCCTAGCGCGGAGACGATCGTCACGGAGACCGTGAGGAAGGCCGTGGTCGTGGATAAGAACCCCGGCATTGGCGCGGGGCTCATCCGTCTCTTCTTCCACGACTGCTTCGTTCGGGTACGTACACACAGCTCGTCGATTCTACTCGCTCTGTTCCAAAATACAAGAACGTTACGTTCTTGTATTATAGGACCGAGGGAGTGGCTTATCAACATTTCTTCCACGACTGCATTGTCACGTTTCACAAGATCAACATGTTCATTATTATTCAGGGGTGCGATGCGTCCGTCCTCCTCAACACGACCAACTCCAAGAACAGTGACACGGAGAGGGAAGGCCCTCCCAACAAAAACAGCCTGCGAGGGTTCGAGGTGATCTACGAGGCCAAGACAGCGATCGAGGCCGCCTGCAAGAATACAGTCTCATGCGCGGACATCGTCGCCTTCGCCGCCCGCGACGCGTCCTACTTCCTCAGCGACGGCAGCATCAATATCCCGATGCCAGGCGGCCGCTACGACGGACGCGAGTCCTTCGCCAGCGAGACCGACCAGCTGCCCGGGCCCTTCTCCAACGTCCCGCAGCTCCAGGCGAGCTTCGCGGCCAAGGGGCTCAACCCCGTCGAGATGGTCACGCTCTCCGGCGCGCACACCATCGGCCGCGCCCGTTGCATGTTCTTCTCCAGCCGCTTCTCTGAGATGAACCAGACATATGCCGCCAGCCTCATGGCCGAGTGCGGCGACAACGGCAACACCAACGTGAACCAAGACTATGTGACCTCCAACGTCCTGGACAAGCAGTACTACCAGAACGTGATCGACAACAAAGTGTTGTTCACCTTGGACGCCGTGCTCAACTCGACGGAAGAAACGAGAACGGAGGTGATGCAAAACGCTAACACGGCCGGGGCGTGGGAGAGGAAGTTCGAGAAAGCCATGGAGAAAATGGGAAAAATCAAAAGCGACCAGCAAAGCGTGGAGATCAGGAAGGTATGTTGGAAAGTCAACAACAACTACAAATAAGGTTGGCCAGTTGTAATGCGTGGTGGCTGGCTGGCTCCATGGCGGGATCGCCTGATGCACGAGATGTAACTTCGTCTAGCTACTGTCATTGTTGGTTTTTTTGTACTAAAACTCTCTCCCTGTGTGTGTGTGAGAGAGAGAGAGAGTGAGTGAGAGTGTGTGTGTGTGTGTGTGTGTGTGTGTGTGTGTGAATAAAGATATAAGTATCAAGTAAATGTGTATGTTTAGTACTTCAGTTCACCTAGGACTAATTTTCTCGTTGTTTCTGGCGAGCAAAAACAGACACTGACAGGAGATCAGAAAAATGCATTCATTTTCTCATTTGGTCTTAAGAAATGATTGAACCACTAGTTGCAGTCATTTTTCGCCAAAAAAAAGCCACAAAAATTGACTTATTATTCGTCAAAGGAAAAATCCTCTCCAAATATATCCCTCTTTTTCTAGAATGCTCTCCAAATATATATACCTTTTTTAGGGGCAAACTGTTGAGTAAATAGGCAATTTCTCGATTAAATTAATCCACGAGTAAATCACTAGCATGGCATTGACTAAGTTGATGACGTACTGACTTTGATCTAAACATGCACGTACTAAGCAAGCAGTAGACAAATCTACACATACTGCTAGTACTGCTAATATGAAAATAATCAGGAACGGGATAAATGAGTTATACCCTCCAGTAGGCCATGCAGAGGCCGCGGCTTTGGTGGCAGCAGCGGCATCCTCGGCGGCCTTCTTGTCGGCTTCAGCTTTCTCGGCGGCGGCACGGTCGGGGTCGGTGGACATGGTGATGATGAAGGCGACGCGGACGTAGAGGAAGTAGACGATCGGAAGCGAGCAGTCGCGTAATCGCTGCCCAAAAACCTATTCGCCCCTCACCCCGTACAGGAACCAGAAGGGCGTGGTTTCGGAGACCTGCTCTCCCGTCGACCATGTACGCGGCGGACGGGATGGAGTCACCGGCGGCTAGGGTTAGGGGACACCGCACACTTATATAGACGCAGCCGCGTGGAGAGACGTGGGCTTGACCCACGTCCAGTCCGTGTCAGCCCACGATCCGACGTCTCGGATCGTGGCCCTGCTGTCAGAACCTCTCCGTTAGTGACTGGCAAAAATAAGCGCATAGGTGTGAGCTCGGCTCGGCTCATTCCCGCAACCCGCGTCGCGTCGCGTCGCGTCGCGTCGCGTCGGGACGAGGCGAGGCGTGGCGAGGCGGGCGGCGGAGGAGGAGCGCGCGAGGGCCTCTTCTCTTCTCAACCTCCAATAGCATGTAGAAGAGCCACCCTTATAAACCACTCCAACTTTCCTTCCACTAGCATGGTGGGACTAAACTTCCCACCACCTTGTCATGCCACCTACATGGGCCCTTAGAGATCAAAACTGAAATTGTCATATGGGCTCTAGGCCCATCTCACATTTCAACAATCCCCCATCAGATCTCAGGGGCCCACTTTGTCCTTTGTTCCAAACGTTGTTTTGATATATTAGTGTTTCAGTGAAGACCTGTTAAGGTTGAGCTTCACCTAGAGCAAGTAGCTACACTCCTTCACAACTGAACAATGGACTATGCCTTGAATTGTCAGTTTGGCGTAAAGAAATTTCACCACATGTCTTACTAGTACTGGGCTGCCGAAGGCTGCCCCCTCGGGTGGAGCATATAAGTCACACTCCTGGCCTATTCATGAGCTTACTAGAGATCACCCCAATCTCATAGACTGTGACTAGCAGTCGGGCTCACATAGGTGTGTTCCTCCAAAGATCGCTCTGTAGGATAGCATCTTGCTTATACATATAAGCCTTGGAACACATTAAGACAGTAGTCATCCTTCCATACAGTTTCCGAGAGTATTGCATCTCCAACGGAGTGGGTTAGTAAAGTTACTCTCCTCAGTTCACCACTGGCTTGTTTCCCAGGTCCTACTTCACGGGATCTCCGATCACATAGGTTGGGTTACCACCATGGCAACTCATGTGGGTCTCATACCCATCTCCCTCGATGCACTATCTATCACGACACGTGATAGCCCTTTCGTAAAGGGATCTGCCAGATTCTTAGCCGTATGGACATAGTCCAGCGCTATCACTCCGGAGTTTCTTAATTTTCTGACAGCTTTTAATCTCATTCTTATGTGTTTGTTGGAATTCATGTTGTCCTTTGAACTCTTCACCTTGGTGATGACAGTCTGATTGTCACAGTTCATAAGGATAGCCGGAACCGGTTTATCAACCAGTGGCAAGTCCATCAAAAGATCTCGAAGCCATCCTGCTTCAACACCAGAAGTGTCTAATGCTGTTAATTCTGCTTCCATTGTCGATCTCGTTAAGATCGTTTGCTTGCAAGACTTCCAGGAAACAGCGCCACCTCCAAGAGTAAACATATACCCAGTTGTGGCCTTCATCTCATCAGCATCAGAGATCCAATTTGCATCACTATACCCTTCCAGTACCGACGGGTCTCCGGTATAGTGAAGTCCATAGTTCATAGTACCTTTCAGATAGCGCATAACTCTTTCAACAGCATGCCAATGTACATCACCCGGTTTGGAAACAAACCGGCTCAGTTTGCTCACAGCAAACGCGATGTCAGGCCTCGTTGCGCTCGCTAGGTACATCAGTGAACCAATGATTTGAGAGTATCTCAATTAATCTTTAGCCATACCTTTGGACTTTCGAACCAACACGCTAGGATCATATGGTGTTTGAGATGGTGTGCAGTCCGAATATCCAAAACGACTCAACACCTTCTCAACATAATGGGATTGCAGAAGTGTGATCCCACCCTCATTATCTCTCAGTAGCTTGATGTTCAAGATAACATCAGCCACACCAAGGTCCTTCATCTCAAAGTTCTGAGACAAAAACGATTTGACCTCCTCAATGACTTTGAGATTTGTTCCGAATATCAGTATGTCATCAACATACAAGCACAGTATAACTCCTTCGCCCCCACCATGGCGATAGTATACACATTTGTCAGCCTCATTAACAACGAAACCAACAAATGTCAGAGTTGTATTGAACTTATCATGCCATTGCTTAGGTGCTTGCTTTAGGCCATATAAAGATTTCAGCAACTTACACACCTTCCTTTCCTGACCATCTATCACAAAGACATCTGGCTGTTGCATGTAGATTTCCTCATTTAGCTCTCCATTCAGAAAAGTCGTCTTAACATCCATTTGATGGACGAGAAGACCATGTGAGGCCGCCAACGAGAGTAATACTCGAATGGTGGTCAGTCTAGCCACAGGTGAATAAGTATCAAAGAAATCTTCCTCTTCTTTCTGGTCATAGCCCTTGGCCACAAGCCTGGCCTTGTACTTTTCAATCATACCATCGGGCCTAAGCTTTTTCTTGAACACCCACTTACATCCCAATGGTTTGCAACCATAGGGACGCTCGGTGATCTCCCATGTACCGTTAGCCATGATGGAATCCATCTCGCTACGAACCGCATCCTTCCAGTAGTCAGCTTCTGGAGAGGCATACGCTTCTGAGATAGAAGTGGGAGTATCATCCACGAGGTACACGAAGAAATCATCACCAAAGGTCTTTGCAGTCCTTTGTCTCTTGCCCCTACCAAGGGTTTCCTCGTCATCCTCCTCAGGATTTTCATCATATGTTCGTTCATAATATTCCATAGGAATGGCAGGCTCAGGAGTCTCCTCAGATTCCTGTCTAGTAGTGTTTTGCATATCTCTCATAGGAAAAATATCCTCAAAGAATGTAGCATCCTTAGACTCTATGATTGTACCGACCTTCTGGCCAGGTAACTCAGATTTCACTACTAGAAATCTATAGCCAACGCTGTTCTTAGCGTAGCCCAAATTAACGCAGTCCACAGTCTTGGGTCCAAGCTTACGCTTTTTGGGGATCGGCACGTTGACTTTCGCCAAACAGCCCCAAGTACGCAAGTACGAGAGTGTTGTCCTTCTCTTTGCCCATCTCTCATAGGGAGTGATATCATTATCCTTTATCGGAACTTTATTCAGGACATGACATGCCGTCAATATAGCCTCCCCCCACCATGCCTTGGATAAACCTGACGTATCTAACATGGCGTTAACCAGATCAGTTAGAGTATGATTTTTCCGCTCGGCAACCCCATTTGACTGGGTGAATAGGGAGGCGTCCTCTCATGAATAATGCCATGTTCCGCACAGAAGGAATCAAACTCACTCGAGAAGTACTCTCCACCACGATCTGAACGGAATCGTTTAATTTTCTTTTCAAGTTGATTCTCAACTTCTGCCTTATAGATTTTAAAGTAGTGTAGAGCCTCATCTTTAGTATTTAACAGATACACATAGAAATATCTAGTGGAATCAGCTATCAATGTCATGAAGTATTTCTTTCCACCTTTAGTCAATACACCGTTCATCTCACAAAGATCAGAATGTATGAGTTCTAATGGTGCCAAGTGTCTCTCCTCCGCAGCCTTGTGAGGCTGGCGAGGTTGCTTAGCTTGCACACATGACAGGCACTTAGAACCTTTGGCTAAAGTGAAACTCGAGATTAAATCCAACTTAGCTAGCCGCGTCATAACACCGAAACTTATGTGACAAAGACGTGAATGCCAAACCTCAGATTCATTAACACTCGAATGAACATGGTTCACGACTTTATTACAGAAATCTGCGAGGGAAAGGCGGAACATCCCTCCGCTCTCATAACCTTTTCCAACAAATAGTCCATACTTAGTAACAACTAATTTATTAGACTCGAATACCAACTTAAACCCTTCTCTACATAGAAGGGAGCCACTAACGAGGTTCTTCTTGATGGCGGGGACATGCTGCACGTTCTTCAGCTGCACGATCCTTCCCGAAGTAAACTTCAGATCGACCGTGCCAACACCATGAACAGAAGCACTCGCGCCATTCCCCATCAATACGGACCCGTGGCCTGTGACCTGGTAAGAAGAGAACAATGAAATGTCAGCACACACATGAACACCTGCACCTGTATCCACCCACCAATCGGTAGGCTGAAACACTGAAAAAACAGTAAATAGATTACCGTACCCAGATGCACCATTCTCATTGTTGCCCACAATCATGTTGACAGACTTGGAGTCCTGTCCTGACTTCTTAAACTTGTTTGGGCACCTGTTGGCCCAATGTTCAGTCGAACCACAAGTAAAGCAGCCCTCATCCTTCTTGTTCTTTTTGAAGGTCTTCTTACCCTTCTTCTTGAAGTCGGTATTCTGTTGGACACCGTTCTTTCCCTTGAACTTGTGGGAGTTGAGGTTCCTCTGGTTCACCATGTTGGCAACAGAAGTCCCTTCGGCCCCTTTTCCGTGCGAGTCCTTTGCCCTTGAATTCTGCTCGACACTCAGATGGCCAATGACATCCTCCACAGAGAATTCACGCCTCTGATGTTTCAGAGTGGTGGCAAAGTTCCTCCAGGAATTGGGGAGCTTAGCAATTATGCAGCCCGCGACAAACTTGCCCGGTAACTCGCACTTCAGAAGCTCAAGCTCCTTAACAATGCATATTATCTCATGAGCCTGCTCCAGTACAGGACGGTTCTCAACCATCTTGTAGTCGTGGAACTGCTCTATAATATACATCTCGCTCCCTGCATCGGCGGCCCCGAACTTAGATTCGAGCGCCTCCCACAAGTCCTTGTCGATATGCACATGTAAATATGCGTCGACCAGTTTATCTCCGATCACGCTAAGAACTGCTCCGAGAAACACAGTGGTTGCCTTCCTGAACGCCTTCTCCTGTTCAGGAGCAATCGTTCCCGTGGACACACCGGTGACCCAGAACACGTTCATAGCCGTGAGCCATAAAGTGGTCTTTGTCTGCCAACGCTTAAAATACGTACCGGTAAACTTATCCGGTTTCAGTGCTGCGGCAAAGCCACTTGCCGAAAAATTCCTACACATAATACCTTTTTGGATTGTTGAGTAAATAGGCAATTTCTCGATTAAATTAATCCACAAGTAAATCACTAGCATGGCATTGACTAAGTTGATGACGTACTGACTTTGATCTAAACATGCACGTACTAAGCAAACAGTAGACAAATCTACACATACTGCTAGTACTGCTAATATGAAAATAATCAGGAGCGGGATAAATGAGTTATACCCTCCAGTAGGCCATGCAGAGGCCGCGGCTTTGGTGGCAGCAGCGGCGTCCTCGGCGGCCTTCTTGTCGGCTTCAGCTTTCTCGGCGGCGGCACGGTCGGGGTCGGTGGACATGGTGATGATGAAGGCAACGCGGACGTAGAGGAAGTAGACGATCGGAAGCGAGCAGTCGCGTAATCGCTGCCCAAAAACCTATTCGCCCCTCACCCCGTACAAGAACCAGAAGGGCGTGGTTTCGGAGACCTGCTCTCCCGTCGACCGTGTACGCGACGGACGGGATGGAGTCACTGGCGGCAGCAACAGCAAAGGAACGACGGTGGGCGTGCGCGTAAGCAGATGTGATCTGTTCGTGGCGGCTAGGGTTAGGGTATAGACGCAGTCGCGTGGAGAGACGTGGGCTTGACCCACGTCCGAGTCCGTGTCAGCCCACGATCCGACGTCTCGGATCGTGGCCGTGCTGTCAGAACCTCTCCGTTAGTGACTGGCAAAAATAAGCGCATAGGTGTGAGCTCGGCTCGGCTCATTCCAGCAACCCGCAACCCGCGGCGCGGCGCGTCGTGGCGAGGCGGGCGGATGAGGAGGAGCGCGCGAGGGCCTCTTCTCTTCTCAAGCTCCAATAGCATGTAAAAGAGCCACCCTTATAAACCACTCCAACTTTCCTTCCACTAGCATGGTGGGACTAAACTTCCCACCACCTTGTCATGCCACCTACATGGGCCCTTAGAGATCGAAACTGAAATTATCATATGAGCTCTAGGCCCATCTCACATTTCAACACAAACACAGTCATTTTACATTTTACATCAGAATATAAGGCACAATACTTGTGTCATTTGGTTGTAAGAGCCAAATATGGCGACCATGCTCAGGGAAAGCCAGCTTTGTTTTACAAAATTATGTGCTTCAGTGCTTGAAGCCCTTACCTCGTGAATGAACCGGACCTCCGTAAAGGCTCCGCGGCAAGGTTCTATCTCCTGGCTGTAGACTCCTTTACCTCCTTCGTTAATTTGCCTCGTCACTTGTGATGCCTCACATGCAATGACAAGGTTTTGCACATTCAAATCAGTGGGTCAATTCTTCAGAACATGCCAGCGCTTCAAGGGTTCCAGATCCATGCAATCATCAATCACACGTGTAGAAGACGACCCCAAGTATACGCCCTTGTCATCCCGGCAACATGCTGCCACCACCCTTTCTTCTATTTTTGGCAATCCCCTTTTGTCTACATGCATGCATTGATCTTCACAAAGCCCATATATCGGTGGCGGGATCCATCTGGACAACCTTGGGGGCACCGCTGCAGCATACTTCAGTGGTCTTGCGTTAGTGATCTCTAGGTCCGCCAGGTAACGCATGATGAAGCCATGAACGGAGAGCCGAGAGCGGACTCTCTGTAAAATGCTTCGTGTATTGTTTTGCGCCTGGCACTCCAAATAGCCCATAAGGTGATCAGTACATTTGTCAACTCTTCATGCGGTATCCATTCCATCATATAAAACAACCACTTCCTTGCATGCGGCCATGCGGGCACTTGTTCATGCTGTCATGCACATATGCTTAATTAGTGAGGGACTCGTTGGCAAGCGCCCATACACACCTTGCCAAGGTGCAGTCCACCATATGGAGTGATGCCATGTACCATCTGCAGCTTTACACAGTTCACAACACGGCGAGGTTGCCATTTGTCGTCGATGCAACTCTGCACTAGAAGGTACTCCCTCCGTTTCAAACCATAAGACATTTTTTGACACTAAACTAATATCAAAAAACGTCTTACATTTCGGGACGGAGGGGATAGCAGCGACCGCTGGTAAGGCGCCAAGCGAACACCCTTACCTTCAACGGTACTTTTGTCTTCCATAGCCTTGACCAAGCCTTTTCTGATCTATTGGAGCTTGTGCTCGGTTGCCCTTCTAGCCAATCCTCCTAATACTTTTTTCCTTGGGACTAACAACTTGTATGCCTTGTGATTATGTTGGACTAACGACTTAACTGAGAATATTATGAAGATATTCATAGACCAAAAAAACAACAACTTGTACGCCGACCTGAGAGAGAAGACCCGCCCTTTTTTGCATGATGCCAAGCCAGAAATCTTCCTGTTGGACAATGCTTAATGGTATATTACAAATCGCCTAATGTCCATGGGCAGGAAATATCTCGCTCGTTCTCCTCTGTTCCACCATCCCGATGTGTGTTCAATCAGTTCTGACACCATCTTTGATGGGTGATGTGTGGTCAATCAGTTCTGACGACATCTTTGATGGGTTATCTGAAACAACCGCACCGGAGTCAGTCTTTCTGTCTAAGGGATCCAGTTGTCATGCCAGACACGCGTAGACTTTCTATTGCCTATTCCGTGGATAAGTCCCAACATAAAAATATATTTTCCTTCCACCAAAGATCACCACGCCTGGAAAGGGGACGAGCCCAAAGTTGCTTGCATAATGTCAATGTTAGGAAAATAGACAGATATGAGGATCTTCGCACTAAGTAATTTTGGTGTTTGCAAAATTCTCCACACACATATACTAACTAGGCCAAGTTGAAAAGCTCAATCTCTACCTAATAATAAAACACGGATGGCTTCTCTCTGTCCATCGCACCTTTTTGTAGAAAGCCCCTACAGTTTGTTAAAATCAACCTGCGGTCCACGTTTTAGTCAAGCCGGACGTTTTTTTGGATTTTCTCAAAAAAAAACCTGATGTTTCAGGTAATCAACCCACCATCCATATTTAAGTTAGATGAATTGTTTTTTTTATGTTTTTAACAGAAAACCCCTTGATTTTTAGGTTAATCAATTCATAGTTTATCTAAAACTAATGCTTTTTAAAATAATCCATATTTTTTAAACCGTAACTCTAATTTTAACATGTTACATTTGAAATTTGATTAGAAAAATGTGTAGAATGAAAATATGATGCTATTTTTAGCTGTTACATATTTCTAAAGTATTATTTTGGTGCAACATTAATCTATAGCTCTCGGTCTGTTTTTCTTTCGTACCGGCAATGATCCGAATTGCAAATAAACATCCACTAAAACCAGATTAAAAGGAAAGAAAATATTGATAATCACGCATGCACATCTCACTAGTAGAAAACAGGGCTTTTGCCCCAGTTCGTAAGGGCCTTTAGTCTCGGTTCTTGAACCGGGACTAATAGGTCGTTACTAATGCGTCCCCCCTTTAGTCTCGGTTCTTACACGAACCGGGACAGATGGGCATCCACGTGGCCGCTGCGGGCAACCCAGGTAGGGGGCCTTTGGTCCCGGTTGGTGACATAAACCGGGACCAAAAGGCATCCACGCGTTAGAAGCTGGCTGCAGTTGAGTTTTTTTGAAAGTGGCTGGTTTAGGGGTTTGGGGGGTTAATTTAGATTGTTATTATCTGGCTAATAGAGAGAAGTGTCCTCTCTTATCTTCATGCTTGGTTTACCAATGCTACTGCTATGTTCATTTCACCCGCTGATATATAATAACCCTTCATGCTCGCATCATACATCATCATATATAATAACAAGTCCTACTAATCATGCATCATCATACAACTTCTACTCGTTATTAATAACAAGTCATACGATCATCATACTCACAGTCATCGAACCCAACCCTACATAATTGTTCTTAGCACATCATCAGTATCAGGTAGACCTAAACACACTTAAGATAAAATAGCATAAAACAATATAGACCCTGACTCTCCATTATAAAGAATGGAGATCATCCTGTCTCCAATTCTTGCGCTTCGCTTCCTTTTGCTTCCAAGAAGCTCCTTACGACTGTTCATACATTTTTTCCATTTTTTGATTGTCATGTCTCCACTTCTTTTAGAAATTCGGTATGGACAGTTGAGATTCATAGGACGACCTGGTTGTATGTTCAAAACATCAAGGCGACCGTGCGTATACATCAGATGAGGCACACAATCATTCGGGATTATCTATTGAAAAACATAGTAATAACTTCATAGTTAGCAATGATGTACTAGTTTTAGAAGTATGCAAAAAGATGCACGGATGTCGTAAGAGTAAAAAAATCTTACCAGGGTATCTCCATGGTAGTTACCGTAGTTCAACACGTGCACTAGTGGCACGTATTGACCATAACGTTGAGGAGTTCGATTGTAGATATTGTAATTCTCAAGATCAGTACAAAATGGATCAGATGATTTTTCTCCTTATAAGTTAATTCGGAGCCATCGGTGTAGTGAGTTTTGTCTACCATCTTCCGCACATTCTTTGAAGAATGAAAATAAGCTGTCAATGGAAATAAGCTGTCAACTATTTTGAAATAAACAATATAAATTACTTAATAACTATGTTAAGCTCACATGGGGAAAGAATTGGAGGTGTATCTACAAGGACCCAAATGTCCATATTGTGTTGCTTGATTGTAGGATCACCAAGATCCATGGTGACAAGCATACCCTCATCAAAATCATACATCTTGCAAAGTGCTTCCCAATTTTTGCAACCAAAATGGGTTACACTCTCAGCATTGTACAACTTTACTTTAAAATCCACACTATGATGGGTCCTTAGAAGAATTTTTTTGGTTTCCATACTTTCATGGTCTTCAAAATCCATCCTCTCCAAGACATAGCATCTTGCATAGCATGGGATAAGCTAGTCGAATTGGAAAAGATGAAAATTACACGTTAAAATAGTTGAAGTCGTGCTTAATTACGAAAAAACTATTGTCGCCGTTGCGTACCGTATGAACGTCGAAGGTCTCCTCGAGCTTAATGCTGAAGCGCTGATCTTCGTCCAGCTCAATGAACCTGTCGCACATACCTCGGTCGTCGTGGCACCAGTCGCACTCCCCCGGACGGTTTTCGTCGTTCGAGTACGACATTTCCGGCCTATGTTCATAATTTAAATATTAAACTTGTACAATTAAATATATGTACTAAAAAACCTAAATTAGATCATTATTATTAATCATGGGTTGACTATCGGTGATGGTACGTAGCTCCTTCTTTCATTCCCGAGTGCATTATTACACCAAATTGTCTAGCACACGGGAATGAAGGAGAAGCTACCCCCACGGTGGTGTGGATGATGGAGGGGGCTCCTAGATTTCTGCATAGAGCGCTCCTCAATTTTAGCATTTAAAGTAGGAGTACTTTTCCAACATGAGCATTCAATAAGCAAAACCAAATCGTAAAATAAAGTAGTATTCAAATTAGCACGCATTCAATTATAACCAAAACTACATCATCTCTTGTGTCCGTACATCATCGAATATTATCATTAATACTCCTCGAATACTATCATACATATAGCATCGCTAATACAGCTAGAACCGTAGAGCCCGACGGGTATCGTCGCGGGCGGTGGACACCCAAAGATAAGGAACCATCATAGGATCATAGCTCCAGTGAGATCCCTGAAGAACCTGCCAGGTATTGTCGAACCTGCCCTCCAATGCAACCATGTAGCGACGGACGTGCTCGTCCTCCTCGCTGACACGGTGACGTACCACCTCCGTGGTGTCCGGAAGCCTCGGCACCGTCACTGGCCCACGCGACCGCCACCAAACAAGGATCGGGTCAACAACGGGCTGCCTCCTCACCAACCTACGTCCCCCGGAAGGTAGCACCTTCCAATAACAGCCCAGCGGAGCCCAGTCCCAAACATGGCCCTGATCAAGCAGGCCTCCACCGCCGAGTCGACGACGACGAGGATGCGGGATAGGCATCGTCGATGTCGATGCGGGAACTACTTCTATATATAGTTAAATAAAGTAGTTTTATTAATTAAATCAACTAGTTCAACTACTAAGCACTTATTATAAATAAATAAAGTAGTACTTACTAAAAACAAACTATTTCTATATATAGTAAAACAAAGTAGTTTATTAAATCAACTAGCTAGTTCAACTATATATGAAGCACTTACTATAAATAAAATAAAGTAGTACTTACTAAAAATAAACTAGTTTAACTATAGTTTTATTATTTTTCTAACTAATTATATTAAACACTTTCTCTTCTTATTTTTTCCTTTTTCCTCTATTCTAAATATGAACATATTCATAAATGACTTTGATCATGCACAATTTTCCTATACATACACAATATGAACATATACATAAATTGACAAAGAAAATACTATGAACAAAAAAATCATTAAAATTCTATGAACAAAATTACAACACAAAAAAATCATAACAATTCTATGAACAGAAAAAAATCATAAAAAATTGACATATTCGATCTTTGCATATATATGAACATACAAACATGCATATTTAACAATAATATCACCAAAAAAATCTATGAACAGAAAAAAAATATAACACAATTTGAACAAATTAATTACACAATATGAAAAAAATCTAACAAAATACACATCTAACAAAAAAATCTATGAACTACAAAAAAATGTAACAAAAAATCTAAAAAAATCTAACAAAATCTAACTCAATTAACTACACATCTAAATTATACTACACATCTAAATTAACTACTAATAACATCAAATTAAATTAGCAAAAAATTTGCTCACGACGACGGTGTCGGGGACGACGACGGCGACGGCGACGGCGAGGTGCGGAGCGGGGCGGCGCGGCGCGGAGACGGTCGACAGTGAGGTGCGGCGTGGGACGGGGCGGGGCGGCGACGGCATCGGGGCGGTGCGGGCCGGGGCGGCGCGGGACGACGCGGGGCGATGACGACGACGGCGAGGCGGAGACGGACGGGCACCCTGGCGGCGTCGGGCGGCGGGGAAGAACGAACTGAACCAAATTTTCGCGGGGCTTCTTATATAGGCAGAGTATTGGTCCCGGTTCATGGCACCAACCAGGACCAATGCACCCTTTAGTCCCGGTTGGTGCCACCAACCGGGACCAAAGGCCTCTTTTCAACAGCCCAAAGGGCGGAAAACAGAGACCTTTGGTCCCGGTTAGTGCCACAAACCGGGACAAAAGAGAGGCATTGGTCCCGGTTGGTGCCACTAACCGGTACCAATGCACCCCATTAGTCCCGGTTGGTGGCACCAACCGGGACCAAAGGTCGTGTGCTGGAACTGGCGCGGTGCAGTGCTATGTTTAGTCCCACATCGCTAGCCGAGAGGGGCTCGGAGTGGTTTATAAGCCCTGTCGAACCAACCACTTCGAGCTCCTCTCTACTGCAGGCTTACGGGCCTAAAATCACTCTCTGTGCTTGTGGGCCTGTTGGGCCTACTGCGGGCCAGCACCCTGGCCCTAGTAATGGGTTTCTAGTCGTATGCAGGCCGTGGTGGCCCTGTAGGTGGCACTTTTTTTTAAATTTTCCCATGTTTTTGCTTTCTTTTTTGTTTCTAATTACTTATTTATTTTCTATTACGATAATTCTTTTTGCTATTAAAGTTTGTAAGAAAATTCTAATTATTTATTTATTTTCTTTTATGATAATTCTTTTTGATTTTAATGTTTTGAACAAAATTCTAATTACTTATTTATTTTCTTTTATGATAATTCTTTTTACTATTAAAGTTTGTAACAAAATTCTAATTACTTATTTATTTTCTTTTATGATAATTCTTTTTGCTTTTAATGTTTTGAACTAAATTATAATTACTTATTTATTTTCTTTTATGATAATTCTTTTTGCTATTAAATTTTGTAACAAAATTCTATATAATTTTAGTTTCAATAATACTAGAGGTTTATAAAAGCTTTTGAGTTGATTCCTTTAGTACCAGTTCTAAGGCTGTTACAAAGGCATTTTATTTGGTACAGGTTTTAAGGATGGGGCCCCACGAGCACCTTTTAGTACCGGTTCGTGGCATGAACCGGTAAAAGAGTTTTTTAGTTGATTCTTTCTGCAGCTGTTTTTTAGTACCACCTCGCCAAGCGAGAGGCACTCGCAGCGGTTTATAAGCCCTGAGTGTAGAGACGATGAAGGGAGAAGCGCAGTGCTCAACTGCATGTTGGCCTGAAGCTAAGCAACGTGCAGGTGAGCATTGCGCCTTTCTTTTATTTTGGCATGGTATCATCATTTCATCCACATAGCATATGCAAGAAAGTTGAGAGGGTTACGTCAAAAACTGGATGCACTTTGTGTACAAAACGTACAATCTCTTTCGAAGTATCAGAATTTCATACGGAAACTTGTCTGTTACAACATGCATTTCAAATGAACTACAAAAAGGTTGAAAGTTGGCATGGTATCATCATAATAGTTGTGGAGAAAGTCTTCACTTTTTCTTCGCTTGTGTCCTTTCCTTACTGCGCCGTAACCATGAATAATCTTCATCATTTATCAGGATGCTTGGGTCAGCCTTGACTTTGAAGGGAGGAATTTCATGAAACTTTTCATAATCTTCGGATATGTCTGTCTTGCCCTCCACTCCCGCGATGTCCCTTTTTCCTGAAAGAACTATGTGGCGCTTTGGCTCATCGTATGATGTATTCGCTTCCTTATTTTTTTTTCTTTTTATCGGTTTGGTAGACATGGCCTTCACATAGATAACCTGTGCCACAGCATTGGCTAGGACGAACGGTTCATCAATGTACCCAAGATTGTTCAAATCCACTATTGTCATTCCGTACTATGGGTCTACCTGTACCCCGCCTCCTGACAGATTGACCCATTTGCACTTAAACAAAGGGACCTTAAAATCTACTCCGTAGTCAAGTTCCCATATGTCCACTATGTAACCATAATATGTGTCCTTTCCCCTCTCGGTGGCTGCATCAAAGCGGACACCGCTGTTTTGGTTGGTGCTCTTTTGATCTTGGGCGATCGTGTAAAATGTATTCCCATTTATCTCGTATCCTTTCCAAATCGTAACAGTCGAAGATGGTCCCCTGGACAACGAGTACAGCTCATCACAAACAGTGTTTTCATCTCTGGGACGTGTTTCCAACCAACTACTGAAAGTCCTGATGTGTTCACATGTAATCCAGTGGTCGCACTGCTCCGGGTGTTTGGAGCGTAGACTGTTCTTGTGTTCATCGACATAAGGGGTCACCAAGGTAGAGTTCTGTAGAACTGTGCAGTGTGCTTGAGACCAAGAATATTCGTCCCTGCATATTATTGTCTCCCCTGCAAGCGTGCCTTTTCCAGTCAGTCTCCCCTCATACCGTGATTTAGGGAGACCTATCTTCTTAAGGTCAGGAATGAATTCAACACAAAACCCAATGACATCCTCTGTTTGATGGCCCATGGAGATGCTTCCTTCTGGCCTAGCACGGTTACGGACATATTTCTTTAGGACTCTCATGAACCTCCCAAAGGGGTACATATTGTGTAGAAATACGGGCCCCAGAATGACAATCTTGTCAACTAGATGAACTAGGACGTGCGTCATGATATTGAAGAAGGATGGTGGGAACAACAGCTCGAAACTGATAAGACATTGCACCACATCACTCCTTAGCCTTGGTATGATTTCTGGATCGATCACCTTCTGAGAGATTGCATTAAGGAATGCACATAGCTTCACAATGGCTAATCGGACGTTTTCCGGTAGAAGCCCCCTCAATGCAACCGAAAGCAGTTGCGTCATAATCACGTGGCAGTCATGGGACTTTAGGTTTTGAAACTTTTTCTCTGCCATATTTATTATTCCTTTTATATTCGGCGAGAAGCCAGTCGGGACCTACATACTAAGCAGGAATTCAAAGAAGATTTCCTTCTCTTCTTTGGTAAGAGCGTAGCTGGCAGGACCTTCATACTGATTTGGAGGCATGACGTCTTTTTCGTGCAAACATTGCAGGTCCTCCCGTGCCTCAGCTGTATCTTTTGTCTTCCCATACACGCCCAAGAAGCCTAGCAGGTTGACGCAAAGGTTCTTCGTCACGTGCATCACGTCGATCGAAGAGCGGACCTCTAGGTCTTTCCAGTAGGGTAGGTCCCAAAATATAGATTTCTTCTTCCACATGGGTGCGTGTCCCCCAGCGTCACTCAGAACAGCTAGTCCGCCGGGACCCTTTCCAAATATTACGTGTAAATCATTTACCATAGCAAGTACGTGATCACCGGTACACATGGCGGGCTTCTTCCGGTGATCTGCCTCGCCTTTGAGATGCTTGCCTTTCTTTCGGCATTGATGGTTGGTCGGAAGAAATCGACGATGGCCCACGTACTCATTCTTCCTGCAGCTTCCCAGGTATATACTTTTGGTGTCAACTAAACAGTGCGTGGATGCGTGGTATCCCTTATTTGTCTGTCCTGAAAGGTTACTGAGAGAGGGCCAATCATTGATGGTTACAAACAGCAACGCGTGCAGGTTAAATTCCTCCTGTTTGTGCTCATCCCATGCACATACACCGTTTCCATTCCACAGCTCTAAAAGTTCTTCAACTAATGGCCTTAGGTACACATCAATGTCGTTGCCGGGTTGCTTAGGGCCTTGGATGAGAACTGGCATCATAATGAACTTCCGCTTCATGCACATTCAAGGAGGAAGGTTATACATACATAGAGTCACGGGAAGGTGTTGTGATTGCCGCTCTGCTCCCCAAAAGGATTAATGCCATCCGCGCTTAAACCAAACCATACGTTCCTTGGGTCACGTGCAAACTCAGCGCAGTACTCTCTCTCAATTTTTCTCCACTGCGACCCGGCGGGTGCTCTCAACTTCCCGTCTTTCTTACGGTCCTCACTGTGCCATCGCATCAACTTGGCATGCTCTTTGTTTCTGAACAGTCGTTTCAACCGTGGTATTATAGGAGCATACCACATCACCTTCGCAGGAACTCTCTTCCTGAGGGGCTCGCCGCCAACATCACCAGGGTCATCTCGTCTGATCTTATACCGCAATGCACCGCATACCGGGCATGCGTTCAAATCCTCGTACGCACAGCAGTAGAGGATGCAGTTATTAGGGCATGCATGTATCTTCTGCACCTCCAATCCTAGAGGGCATACGACCTTCTTTGCTGCATACGTACTGTCGGGTAATTCACTATCCTTTGGAAGCTTCTTCTTCAATATTTTCAGTACACTAGTGCAGAACCGGCCTTTAGTGCCGGTTCGTGACGGCCTTTAGTGCCGGTTCGCCAACCGGCACTAAAGAGTGGGGACTAAAGCCCCCCCCCCTTTAGTACCGGTTCGTCACGAACCGGTGCTAAAGTGCAAACACGTGGCACGAGCCAGGCCCGGTTGCGCGTAGGGCTTTAGTACCAGTTGGTAACACCAACCGGTACTAAATGTTTGGTTTTTTTATTTTTCCTTTAATTTTGTGTTTTCAATTTAATTTAGTGATTGTTTTACATTATAATGAGTTGTTAAATCCATATCCATATTATACTTGATCACCTAATTAGGTGATCAAGTATAATATATATGGATATGGCATATATATACTCTAGCTAGCTAAAAATCATCGTAGTCGTCATTATCACTATTTAATCATCATAGTCATTATCGCTATCTAATCAACACCAACACTAGCTTTAAAGAAGAAACATTCACTTGTACCAGAAGCAAAAATATCATCGAGTTCAACATGATTGTCATGATATTATAAGCGTTCATATATAACACCACAAAAGCAAATCACTCTTGGTGATTAAGTTCAGAACGAAGAACACGGACATGAAAGGACAAGTACTAAGAGCATGAACTAGCTAAATCACTCCTGCTACTCTCTCTCAGGTAAAATAGCATAGAACATGTATAGCTCTCCTGATTCATCATACTGGAGCATGCATATGAACCTGTCTCCTAATCGTGGGCTGCGCTTCTCATTGCTGCCCCTAGTACTTCTCTGCGATCGTTAACAATTTTCCTCCAATCTTTCACTATTAACCATTCATCGCTTCTAGAAATCCTGAATGCACTCATGTGCAATGCAGGATATCTTGGCCGTAAGCTAACAATTGACATGCGACCTTTAGTCTCGATCCCCTGAGGCACAACTATCATCGGGAGTCCCTGTTGAAGAACATCGTATAGTACTTAATTAATTAATATACTTAGCAATGAAAGTTTAGCAAAAAAATTATGTATGCAAAAGATGCACTGAGGACAAATAGTAAAAATCTTACCATCATTCCTAAATAGATGTGACCGTAGTTCAATACGATCACTATTGGTCGCACGTTTTGAGTACTAACATTTCTAAGTTCAGGAAGAAAATTTGTCTTGACAGTATGAAGATCCTTAAGCCATGAAACGTAATGACTTATCTCCTCGCAGTTTAGTTCAGCTCCGGGACAGTAGTAGGTCCTGTCTACCAAGCGTCGGACATGTTTGCTTGAATGGAAATAAGCTGTCAGTAGAAATTAGTTGTCAATTATTTTTGAATAAGCAATATCAAAGACAAAAATATAGTTGAGAAGAACTCACATAATGGTAGAACTGGAGGCGTCTGCAAATCGACCCATATGTCTCTATTACCTTCAATATCATCTTCTGGACGAATATCAAAGGTGATAACCATATCAGGCTCAAATGCATAAGCCTTGCATAATGCTTGTCAAGTTTTGCATTCAAAATAGGTGTACGTCTTTGCATTGTATAATTTGATGTTGAAAGTATAATCATGCTCAGTTTTCAGGTAAACTCTCTTTACCTTCATAGTTTCCATATCATTGAAACCTATCTTATCCAAGACAAAAATTCTTGCATGGCAGGGGATGCGCTAGTAGAATAGTGAAAATTAAAAATTATAAGTTAGGCAAATGAAGCATATATAAGTCATGCTTAATTACGAAAACAGACTTGTCGTTGTGACTTACTGTATCGAATTCGAAGATCTCATCCAGCTTGATGCTGAATCGCCTATCATCAACAAGGAAATTTCTGTCGCACAGGCGTGCTGGTCTTCACAGTATTCGCACATAATGAAAGAATTTCCGTCGTCAGACGACATTTCATATATATGTTCATATAGGCGAAACATTAAACACTTAATAATTCAATTAATTCAATTAATTCAACTAAGCATTTACTAAAAATAAACTAGTTATATTAATTCAACTAGTTCAAATAATCTCATATACCTAAATTTTCTTACTAAAAATAAACTAGTTATATTAATTCAACTAGTCAAATAATCTCATATACCTAAATTTTCTTACTAAAAATAAACTAGTTATATTAATTCACTAGTTCAAATAATCTCATATACCTAAATTTTCTTACTAAACATAAACTAGTTCTATTAATTCAACTAGTTCAAATAAGCATTTACTAAAACTAAACTAGTTCTATTAATTCAACTAGTTTAAATAATCTCATATACCTAATTTTTTAATAAAAATAAACTAGTTATATTAATT
>NC_041385.1:566953175-566968963 GCF_002162155.2 Triticum dicoccoides
TGACGACGGGTGGCGGGGGTGGCGGGGACGGCGACGACATGCGGTGGGGGCGGCGATCGAGGGCGGCGGGGGCGACGGCGCGGCGGCACGGCGGCGTCGGCGATAGATGTCGTCGCGCGAGAGAAGTGGAGACGAAGTGTCGATGGAACTGATTTTTCGTAAGTGCCATATATATAGGAGGGGCCTTTAGTACCGGTTGGAGCCACGAATCGGTACTAAAGGTCTGTTTTGGCCAGCCCAAGCGGCGGGAAACGAAGGCCTTTAGTACCGGTTGGTGGCTCCAACCGGTACTAAAGGCCAACCATTAGTACCGGTTGGAGCCACCAACCGGTACTAAAGGCCGTGCGCTGCCACGTCACGGTACGCTATTTTTAGTCCCACCTCGCCGAGCGAAGGGCAGCCGCACTGATTTATAAACCCACCCGCGGCTGCCCTTTCGAACTCCTCTATATAGCAGGCTTCTGGGCCTAACTCTGGCGCGCTGCCCTGTGAGCCTGCTGGTCCTTATGGGCCTGAATTTGCACACCCTGGGTCTGGCAGGCCCACTGGGCAGCGCCCCAACAATTTTTTAAATATTTTTTCTTTTCTGCATTATTTATTTTCTTGTATTTATTTTTGAGTAATTTTTTATATAGTTTTTTCTTTTCTGCTTTATTTGTTTTCTTCTATTTATTTCTGAATAGTTTTTTTGCTGTATTTAGTTTCTTTGTGAATATTTTTGCTTTATATAATTTTTTTCTTTTCTGCATTATTTATTTTCTTGTATTTATTTTTGAGTAAATTTTTATATAGTTTTTTCTTTTCTGCTTTATTTGTTTTCTTCTATTTATTTTTGAGTAATTTTTTTATATAGTTTTTTCTTTTTTGCCATGACCCTCTCTACTCTTTCGCACATGCTATACGGGTGAAATGATGATACCTTCAACATTTTCAGAGTTTGTTTTGTAGTGATTTTCATTTTCACGGTCATTTAGCTCTGATCTAAACAAATCGGTGACTGAAAAACAGCAAATGATGTCAGAACGTGTTGGAAGACCAAATGCTACTGAACATAAAAAAAATACATTGATCAGTACCGCCTTTCAGCCAAAACGCGCTACTGCTACATAGAAGTACTTAAAAAAAATACATTGATCATCCGAAACCGGCCCTGATACTTCGAAAGAGATTGTCCACAAGAAGTCCGGAGTTCTAATAAGTTATTAAAAATGAAAAAAGGCGCAATGCTCGTTAATTAGCTTCAAGCCTTTCAGAATAGGGTAGACTACACTGCACATAGCTCCGTGCAATCTAATCTATTCCGAAAGGCTTGAAGCTAAGCAACCTGCAGGTGAGCATTGCGCCTCTCCCTCATTGTCTCTGCACTCATGGCTTATAAACCGCTCCTACTACCTCTCTCCTAGCAAGGTGGGACTAAAAATCAGCTAAACAAGAAACTCTAGTACCGGTTCATGCCATGAACCGGTACTAAAGGTGTTTGTGGGGCCCACAGCCTGACACAACATCATTAGTACGGGTTCATGGCATGAACCGGTACTAATTGTTGCCCATGAACCGATACTAATGATCTCCGCCCGCCTAGCCGTTGGAACCAGCACTAATGGCCACATTATTGCCGGCTCAAGTTCAAACCGGCACTAATGTGCTTCACATTTGACCCTTTTTTTTACTAGTGGTAGCTTCTCAAATCCTTTGTCAAGCACAGCATTCTCTGCCTTCCACTGCAGCAATTCCAGTACGGTACCCAGCTTTGTGTTGCCATCTTCACAATTGGGGTACAACTTTTTTTTGTGATCCTCTAACATGCGATCGAACTTCAGCTTCTCCTTTTGACTTTCGCATTGCGTCCTTGCATCGACAATGACCCGGCGGAGATCATCGTCGGGCACATCGTCTGGTTTATCTTGATCTTCAGCAGCTTCCCCCGTTGCAACATCATCGGGCACATCGTCTGGTTCCTCTTGATCTTCAGCAGCTCCCCCCGTTGCAGCATCACCGTATTCAGGGGGCACATAGTTGTCATCGTCCTCTTCTTCTTCGCCGTCTTCCATCATAATCCCTATTTCTCCGTGCCTCGTCCAAACATTATAGTGTTGCATGAAACCCTTGTAAAGGAGGAGGGTGTGAAGGATTTTCCGGTCAGAGTAAGACTTCGTATTCCCACATTTACTGCATGGACAACACATAAAACCATTCTGCTTGTTTGCCTCAGCCACTTCGAGAAAAATATGCACGCCCTTAATGTACTCGGAGATGTGTCTGTCACCATACATCCATTGCCGGTTCATCTGCGTGCATTACATATAATTATGTGTGTCAAAATTGAGAAAATCAGACAAATATCTATCTAAAGTAAAAAAATTAGACAAGTATCATAAAGAAGATAAGAACAAGAGGCTCACCACGGTGGTGCCGGCGACGAGATCGGCGCGGGCGATCAACGACGGTGAAAACAGGGACGGGGCATGACGGACCCCTAAATCTAGAGAAATCTCGAAAAAATGGAGCTCCTAGGTCGAGCTTAGAGAGGAGAAAGCTTAACTAGTGTGGCTCGGACATTTCATCGAACACCTCATGTGCATAGGAGGTGAACTATAGCACCCAAATGCCCTCTCCTCGCCGGATTGAAAAAACAGAGCACTGTGGAGTGCTTTGCCGCGGCGGTGGGTATATATAGGCAAGTTATTTGTCCCGGTTCGTGGCATGAACCGGGACTAAAGCCACCCCTTCTGTCCCGGTTCATGCCACAAACCGGACCAATGGTTGTGGGCCAGCAGCGAGGACCATTGGTCCCGGTTCGTGGCTCGAACCGGGACAAATGCCCACGAGGCCCCGGCCGGCCCCCTGGGCTCACGAACCGGGTCTAATACCCCCCATTGGTCCCGGTTCTTGAAGAAACGGGACTAATGGGCTGGCCAGGGCCGAATGGTAGCCCTGTTTTCTACTAGTGTCTCTAAAAATATTCTTGGGAAAGAAAAATATATTTCGTGCAAACTTAATCTATAGTGCACGGTTTGTTTTTCTTTCGTACTGGCGCCAATCCGGATTGCAAATAAACACCAATTAAGACCAAATTGAGAGGAAGGAAAACATCGATAACCACGCATGCACACCTCTGAAAAACCTCTCGGGGAAATATAACATATTTCTCATCTTATTACGAGCGAGTGCGCTTGCGCGTACACGCGCACAGAGAGAGAGAGAGAGAGAGAGAGAGAGAGAGAGAGAGAGAAACCTGAGGACTATCACATTCAAACGCGTTTTCGTTGTGTCAGCACTGAGACCACCGTCGGTAACACAAATGTGATGCCATTTTAAAATAAAGGACATGAACCTATTAGGGTCTTGAGTCATGGTAATTGGGCTCAGAGCATGTGTTATTTTCTCTCTCATTGCAACTCATGGGCTCTTTTGCTATGTCTCTAAAGCCTAAGCCGCCATGTACTTTGGCATCGTGAGTGTGTCCTATCACACCAAGTGAGGCTTGCACTTTCCTTGCTTGTTGCCCCACCAGAAACTTCTTATAAATGAGTTAATATTCTCACAAAGTCCCCATAGCAATTGAAAAACGGCTATTGATTAAGTAAGAATTGCAAAGGCCGTTGATTTTATGAACACATCTTTCCCTCCGGCCGAAAGGAACTGTTTGATCCATCCTTGAATTTTGTTCCAACCAGATCTTTCAAGTACTTGAAAGTTTCATTTTTGCTTGTACCCACATCTTAGGGTAGACCAAGGTAGCGATCATTAAGGGGCGGTTGGAACCTCTAGTACAAGCTTCATGGCCTCTCTTGTACTGTTTGGGCACCCTTTACTAAAATGGAACGAGCTCTTAGCAAGGTTTACACGTTAACCAAATGCCTGACAATAGATATCAATTACCTCTCATATCTCCGCTGCTCCTTCTGTATATGCCTTTGCAAATAGCAAGCCGTCGTTTGCAAGTAAAAGATGATTGACTGCATGTGTTATAGGGGGCACTACGATGCCAGATAAATTTTCTGAGTTTCCCTTGCCCCTCAACAGGCAAGATAGGACTTAAGCTACCAAAAAAATACGACGAGATGGGGTCCCCCTGACGGACCCCCTAGTGGGTTTGAAAACCTCCGTATGTTCAATATTAAAAGCATCGAAATAGAGACTGATGTGTCAAATCTCATGATAGACGACATCATTCATCTCTCACTAAAGCCCAACTTCAACATAATTGCTCAAAGGTAATTCCACTCGACCCTGTCATGGGCCTTCAATGTGGAGTTTTAGAGCACAATACTATGAGTTTCTTCTCTTCTTCTTCATAAAGTGTTAGCAATCGTACATAGTCAAAATATTATCTGTGATTAATTTTTTCGGGACAAATGTTGATTACTCTTCTTATTTTTTCTGTAACACCTCCTTTAGTCTATTAGCTTGCACTTTAGAGACGATTTTTATGACAATGTTGCATAAACTAACTGGTCTAAATTGGGAAAGAGAAGATGGCCCAAGAACTTTTGGAATCAGGACGAGCAACGTCAGTTTACCTCTCCTAATTCTGCGCATACACTCACCCCTATGAACGCACAAATGCACACCATACCCCTATATATGAGCACCTCCAAAAGACTGAGCCGGCATCACCAGGACTTGAATCCTGATGGGCTAGGAATACCACAGTCCCTCTAACCATCCAACCACAGGTTGGTTCGCTTCTTGAACGCCATTAGGATATTCAATATTGTCCTCTACATTTGTCTCTTTACTTCCTCTTGACAAATGTCCCAATGATGTTGGAAATAATGGGCCACAAAACTGTCTAGTCCTGGTGACTTATCAGGTACATTTGAAAGAGTGCAGTTTGACCTCTTCAGCTATGTACGGAGCCTCTAGTCGTGCATTCTTTGCCACGTCACCTTCTGCTGAACGGGAGAAAGAATGTCGTCTATCGTCACCGTTCCTTCTGTGCTCTATAGATTCTTATAAAACCAACTACATGATCCCGCAACGGTTGGACTTCCTCACAATAAGAACCATCAGGTAGCTGAAGCCTTTCAATTCTATCGTTCTTTCTCCTCAGAGATGCTCACCGCTGAAAGAAAATTGTGCTACTCTCCTCTTCAGAGAGCCATTGTATATTTGATTTTTTTTTGGCATAATTTCCTTCATATGGTTACTGCCGTTATTTTTTTTGCTATTTTTCATTTCCTTTCTTCGAAAAGGTAATACACTAATACCAGTATTTTATTAGGAAACTTCATTATTTTAATTTTAAACTTTATTTTTTCTTCTTAAAAGGTAATACCAAAGCCACTAATTCATTTGTTAGAAAAGTTCATTATTTTGATTTTTCTTTAGTTTTTTTTTCATTTTCTTTCTTCTTTAATGGTAATACCAACCCACTAATTCATTCCATCTCAAGATGTTTTTGTGAACAAATCATTATCATATGCTTATTCTATCACACTATAAAGAAGTGAAATTTTGGTGTACATTGTGTGCCATTTTTTCATTATTTCTTTTAATTTTTTGAAGGGTAATATAAATACCACTAATTAATTCTTCTTTAGAAAACTTCATTATCTTGATTTTGTTATTGTTTTTTCTCTTCTTAAATGGGTAGTACTAATGCTACTAATTCACTCATTCTTAGATAACTTCGTTTTTGCAGAAAATTTCACTATATATACCTGTTCTTCAATGTTATAAAAGAAACTTTATTCCTGTATAAATTCTGCGAAAGAAGTTATTATATATTTTAATTTTTCTTTCTTGTCGAACCATAATACCAATACCACTAATTTATTTTCCCATGGAAAACTTCCTTTTTCCATTACATTTTTTAAATTAGTTTTTATTTCATTTATTTTTCTTCAAGGGCAATACCAATACCCCTAAATTAGTCCTTCTTAGATAAATTTTTATGCAAAAGTTCCACCATTACAAGGTTATTCCTGCATATTATTAAAAAAATCTGTGTAAACTGTGCGCACATTTTTTCATTAGTTTGTTTTCATTTTCTCTCTTCTGAAGGGTCATACCAATGCCACTATTCATGATCTCTTAGAAAGCTTCATTTTGTTTTTCTTTATTTTTTATTGTATTTTTAGTTTTTCTTTCGCTTATTTTTATTTAAGAGTAATAATGATTTCGCTAACTTATTCCTTCTTAGATAGTTTTTTTTCTGCAAAAATCTATTACATGCTTATTCTTCATATTATAAAAAAGCATGATTTTTTTCTTAATTGTGCACAAATTTTGTCATTATTTTTGTTTTTGTTTTCTTTCTTCTTGAAGGGCAATACAAATGCCATTGATTCATTCTTCCTTAGAAATCCAGTTTTATTGTGTAAGGTGACACCGCCACATAATTTCAAGCAACTGATCTTTTCTTCTTATGGTTACCGGGTTAACTGAACTTGCCTCCTCCCAAGAACTATCGAGTTGATGGGTTCGTGTTGTGCCTAATTTTGTGTTACGAACTTAAAATGTAATTCATACATTAATTGTTTTGCTATTTCTTTGGTCACCAGAAAACCTTTTAAATTTTGGTCGATTTTTCTTGTCTGGTTTGAAGCAGCCCACCAACAAAGGCATGAACGACACTAGACTAGGGCAGCCCGTAATCCGCGTACAAAACGAGTTGGGCTTCCAAGTATTGGACTGGAGCAGCTCATGGTCCATATACAATTCCTATCGATTAATGAACTAGCTAGAATGCTTGAACAAATCCATCTACAAACAATGCTTGAGCAAATCGACTAAAAGAAATTGGTGGTCATACCTTTTCTTAAAAAAAGGAGGAGACCTCCGGCTTCTGCATCCGGACGATGCAAGCAGCCATTTTATTAATTATTCACACAAGATCTTATATAGTCATACAATAGTAAGACTAAAGCCAACGTCTAGGCAACATCTGTCGCTACTCCTATTCAGTTGATGAAGGGATGCTGTTAGTCTAGGCCTAATACCATACAGACCTCGCAGCCAAACCTAACATCTAAGACCTGAGATCCCAACTAGGACGCCTGCTAGGTATGGGGCACCCACCGGTCCGGCGCACTCCTCAACCAGGACGCCTGCCGGGTATGAGGCCGCCGCAGCCACCTGCCACCAAACCATCTTCAGAGCTGTACTGCTGCATCTACCTTGTCCGGTCTAGCTGTCGTCGGCGCCACCACGACGCCAGACAGCGTCACCCTCCTGCGCGAGTCCATATCCGCACATCGGGCGCCGAGTCTCCACTGCGCCACGCTACCGAGATCCACCGTCCTCTATGGGCAAGATGAAGTACCCCTCCTCCTCTTGTCCCCTTCAGCCAACACTTACTCCAAAACGATGCCCGCAGGAGGGAGAACGACACCGAAAGCGCCGTCATCGTCCAAACCGGTAGACCCAGATCTAGGGTTTCCCCCGGAACCTCCCGATCATGTTGACATGACCTGCACTGACGATGCCACGAGAAGGGAACGGCGTCCGAGACGCCGCCATCGTCCGCCATGACCGCAGTCAGGCGCGAATTTCATCGGAAGCCACGTCGTCCCGATCGCGTGGCTGACTGGAACCGAACGAAACCTCGCCACGAAGACGTACGCCGCTGTCGTTACTCTGGCAGAGATGCGTCATCTCCTCACCAGTCCCTCCATGCGCCGTTGGTCGGCGCGAGGCCACCCCGCGACGGATCCAATCGGGGCGTTGGATCCGCAGCCACCGCCATCACCATCTCCGCACAGATCAGCCAACCCCGTCGGATGGGGCGCTGCCACTGCCGCCGTCCATCTCAGGGCGGCCGCTCCGCCGGCTATGGGTCGTCGGTCACTGCCGCACGGCATAGGGTCGCCGCCCTAGCCGCCGCCTTTGGAGTCCCACAAGAGGTGCCACCCCTCCGCCTCAGATGGGATCTGGCAGCATCCATCCGCCCAGGTGCCTTCGACGCTGGGCCCGCCTCCACCGCGGCCCACACCAGCAGCGGCGGCAGGAGGAGGTGCAGGGGGCGGCCTGCCGCGCTAGGGTTCAAGGGGCCTGCAGTGGTGAAGCCACGTACAAGATGGGTAGTCAATTGACTACCCAGCTTTTTGGTGAAATTAGCATATAGGTTGAAACAAACTTGTATAAATTTTTATATTTGACTATACAATTTCAAATTGACTACAGAAGACAATATTTCTGACACCGTCACTGAGCCCCTGGCGTCGCCCAAGGAGAGGGGACGCGAGGGGGTACGAGGACTCGATTGATTCGTGGTCATACCTGAGTACTACACACAATAAAACAGTGCAGTTTTCCTCGGTGAGCTAGCTGTAGATGGTCAGTTGTACTGACCACTTATCACTACTGGACGCTATACAGCGCTATACTGTTCCTGACTTGTTAAAAAAATAGCGTGTTATAGCGCCGCTAATAGCACACTATAGCATTATGAGCAATGTCTCGCTACATTAATTAATGTACAATGTCTTGCTAATAACACATTATAGCGTGATATATGATGCTAATAGCGTATTTTAAGAATCATCCTATTTTTTCATTGTTCATTGTTGCTGACCAAATGGCAGTATGCCATGATTGTGCATGGTTAGGTGCTAGTAACGAAACTGTATGATATTATATCGAGATCATGGACACTTAATGCCGGAGAAAGTTGTAATGACGTTCGACATCCGTGCTTGAACGTGTATAACCCAGATCAACTGAAAGGAAATGGTCAGTTCACTAACTGAAAAACAGAAAACAGTTAACTTGTAGTACTACGTAGTCAATCCCGTGCGTACTTAGTAAGTGTCCACTCGATTCGCTAACAGGTTAACACGTGCAGCATGCTCACATCCCCTTGAGCAATGCAAAAGCATACCCTGTTGTATTTGTGTGGAATTGTTATTTGGTGAACATTTTGCCACGAGGCTGGTGCCAGCAAACGAATCTTGGAGCAAATCCGACGCCACGTTAGAGCATCTCCAGCCACGCCCCCAACACGGCCTCTGATGAGGATATAGACTTAGGGTAGGATCATAGGCCTGACCTACGTGTCCTACCCAAAGTCATTACCCTAGAAGCAAAGAAGTTCAAGAGATAACAAAGAGTACCCAAGGAAGACGTCGAGTGCAATTCACTCGACCAATCATTTCACTCGGGTATCCCAACTTTCCGAAGGTCACTCGACCATACAAGAAATCACTCAACCTATGAAGACCAGGAGTCAAAAGAAACTACAACGGTCGGACATTCACTCTGTGGTCTTCATGGACATTAATGACACTTAAGGCTGACGCTCTCAGTAATGCCCCTCCATTATGTACATTGATCCTTTGTAACGGAGGGGAGCTGGGGTCCTGGCGCACTCTATATAAGCCACCCCCCTCCTTTGGGACAAGGGTTCGCACCCCTTATAACACACACGCATATACCGAAATCCAGTCGACCGCCTCCGGGCACCGAGACATAGGGCTTTTACCTCCTCCGAGAGGGATCTGAACTCGTAAACACTTGCGTACAACCTCACCGTAGCTAGGACCTTGTCTCCTCCTACGTACCCCCTATTCTTACTGTCAGTCTTAGTACCAAGACAGTTGGCGCCCACCGTGGGGCAAAGCGTCTTAGCGACTTTCGGCGAGGTTCCAATTTCTTCAGTCTTCATCGACATGTTTTCCGGCGGCAGTTTGATCATGGGCCACGAGTTCCGACTCGGAGCGCTCACGTTCGTCGCTGACGATTCGGCCTGGCTCCAGGAAGCCCCGTCGATGTCGACGCATTGCCAATTCGAGGTTCGTTCACTTCCGTGCGAGCGCCCGTGGCGTGCTCCTCCGGCAGCCGTCGACTCCGTACCAGTCGACGCCCGTGTCGACTTCTCGCTCCGCCGGACGCAGCCCCAAGCGGTCGGGCCGCTCACGACTCAAGCGGTGGGTGAAGCAAGCGCTGGCTCGGCAGGTGTTCACCCCTCAGGTCGCGGCGATCGAGCCCGACGTATATCCCTGCGGTCCAGTCGACCCGTCGACTGCCTTCGCAGACACACTTTCCGAGAGCGGGAGTTGTGACCCCGCGGCGGAGGTTCTCATGGTCGACTCCCATCCCAACCCGCCTGGTTCCCGTCGCAGCGGCAAGAACCGGGTCGGCGATGAGTCGCTCGGCCACGAGGAGTACCAGCCTCAACCTCTCAGTTCACTTCAGAGGGAGGAGCTGCGTCGCCGCAACGAGGAGGCTCTCCATACCCCCATCATAGGGGAAACGGCAGAGGCTTGGGCCTTGGAGGACGTGCACCTGGCCACGTTGGCTGAGCGCGCTCGTTTGGATAATCTCCAGCATTCTCTCGATGAACGTGCCCATCGACTGATCCCTGGATCCAGTCGGCACACGCGACAACTGTTTCCACCGGAAACCCAGGTATTCCGCACACCAATCCAGAATCTCGCAGCGGCTGTGCGTATTGCGGAGTCCATCCATCCGTCCCGCTCGGAGGCTGGAAGAGGCCTGGAACAGATGAGAGCGTTGCTCCATGCAGCAGGAGATCAGAACTCCGCGGTGTCCCAATCACGGAACAAAATTCACAGTCGGTCGGTAAGGACAGAAACCGTTCAGTTGGCACACAGTCCTAGATCGCCGTTGAGGCAAAGAGATCGTGAGCATCGTCAGGATCGACATTTGGGAAGAGCTCACGAAAATGGTGACCGTGAGTTCGCCCGTGACAACTACCGTCGAGTGCCTTCTACCCTCCCGAGGGGCGGGTCATACGCGCCCCGGCGGTATGACGACATGCATCCATTTGGTAATGACCGCAGGGTTCCATTCTGTAATGACCGCAGCGATGAGGTGGCCATGAAGCACCTCCCTTTGATGCTTGAAGGTTCTGCCAAAGCTTGGCTTAATCAGTTGGCCCCTGGGGGTATTTTGAGTTGGGATGAGTTGGCCTGAGTGTTCACCAGAACATTCGAGGGCACCTGAGACCAGCCAGTCTACCGGAGTTGCAACATTGTGTGCAGAAGCCAAATGAAACCTTGAGAGACTATATCCAGAGATGGATCACTCTGCACCACACAATGGAGAATGTGTTAGATCACCAAACAGTTTGTGCCTTCAAGGAAGGCGTTCGCTACAGAGAGACTCTGACTCGTATGATGGAGATTGCCACCAAATATGCTAACGGTGAAGAGGAGGACCGACTCCGGAGTGGCAAGCATAAGATAGTCGCCCAGGACACCGGAGGAGGAAATTCCAGTCAGAAGCAGAAGCGAAAGGCTGAGGCAGCAGGACCTGCCGAGGCAGCAGTGTTAAATCAAGAGAAGTTCAAGGGGAAGCCCAAAGGGCCCTGGAATCCCAAGAAAGTGAAAGATCAAGATGGGAACGATGTGATGGATTTGCCGTGTCATATTCACACCAAGAAGGATGAAGAGGGGAATATGATCCTCCCCAAGCATACCACTCGACAATGTCGACTCCTGATCCAGAGCTTCCAGAAGAAGGGTCAGGCCAGTGAAAAGGATAAGGATTCTGAAAAGGAGGAAGACAAAGAAGAAGAAGAGGATGGGTACCCTCAAGTTAATGCCACCCTGGTGATTTTTGCCGATGTCGAGAGCAGAAGTCGACTGAAAGTCATTAACCGAGAAGTGAACATGGTCGCTCCGGTGACACCCAAGTATCTGAAATGGTCAAAGACTCCTATCACATTCGATCAGTCGGACCACCCGCCACGAGTGGCTACCCCGGGGCGGCAGGTGCTGGTGGTCGACCCAGTTGTTGGAGGCACGCGATTGACCAAAGTTCTGATGGATGGTGGCAGTGGCCTCAATATTCTGTATGCCGAAGCTCTTAAAGGGATGGGCATTCCGATGTCTAAACTGAGTGAGAGTAACATGAGGTTCCACAGAGTCATCCCTGGAAAGAAAGCTGAGTCACTCGGTCAGATAGCTATCGATTTGGTTTTCGGCGATGAGAAGAATTACCGCAAAGAGAAGTTGACGTTTGAAGTTGTGGATTTTGAAAGTGCGTATCACGCCATTCTGGGCAGACCTTCCTATGTCAGCTTCATGGCTCGACCATGCTACGTGTACCTCAAAATGAAGATGCCTGGCCCCAAAGGCGTGATTACCGTCCGTGGTAACCGGAAGAAAGCGGAGGATTGCCTCCAAGATGGTGCAAAGATAGCAGATGAGCAGATGGCAGCGGTGGAGTTCCAAGAGCACAAAAGGACGACAGATCCAAGTGATTTGCTACGTGCCAAGAGGCTAGCCTTGGAGTCCACGTTCCAGTCGGCCGGGGAAACCAAACCGGTTCACATCCACCCGACCGACCCCAATGTTGCTCCGACTCATATTTCCACAATGCTCGACAACAAATAGGAAGCCGCGCTCACCCAGTTCCTCCGTGAACTGGGACATCTTCGCATGGAGGCCGTCTGACATGCCAGGTGTACCCAGGGGACTGGCTGAGCACCGTTTGCGCGTCGACTCGAAAGAGAAACCGGTCAAAGAGCATCTCCGTCGGTCCGCCACGGAGAAAAGGAAAGCCATTAGCGAAGAAGTGGCTCGACTCCTGGCCACAGAGTTCATTCGCGAGATCTACCACTCCGAGTGGCTCGCCAATGTTGTTATGGTTCCTAAGAAAGACAAATCACTACGAATGTGCATTGACTTCAAGCACATCAATCGGGCCTGCCCGAAGGATCATTTCCCGCTGCCCCGCATCGACCAGATAGTCGACTCGACTCCGGGGTGCAAGCGGGTGTCCTTCCTAGACGCCTATTCTGGGTACCATCAGATCCGACTGTTTGGGCTCGATGAGATCAAGAATGCCTTCATCACCCCGTTCGGGTGCTTTTGTTATGTCACCATGCCCTTTGGCCTCAAGAACGCTGGCGCCATGTTTATTCGCATGATCCAGAAGTGCCTGCTCACTAAGATCAGTCAGAACATGGAAGCTTACATGGATGACATCGTGGTTAAGTCACGCAAAGGTTCCAACCTACTGACTGACCTCGTTGAAACCTTTGCCAACCTGAGAAGGTACGATATCAAGCTCAATCCATCAAAATGCACATTCAGAGTCCCAGGCGGAAAGTTACTCGGTTTTCTCGTTTCTGAAGGAGGAATCGATGCAAATCCAGAGAAGATTGGCACAATCCTCCGAATGAAACGCCCAGTGCGAGTGCATGATGTTTAGAAGCTCACTGGTTGCTTGACCGCATTGAGTCGATTCATCTCACGACTCGATGAAAAGGCATTGCCTCTTTACTGACTGATGAATAAGTTTGACAAGTTCGAGTGGAATGATGAAGCCGAAGAAGTATTTGAAGAGCTCAAAGCCCTGCTTTCCACCCAGCCGGTGCTTGCTGCTCCAATCAGCAAGGATCCTCTTTTGCTTTACATCGTAGCCACAGGACAAGTTGTCAGCACAGTGCTCACCATCGAGCGGGCAGAAGAAGGCAAAGCTTTCAAAGTTCAGTGCCCAGTATATTACATTTCAGAAGTTTTGACCCCATCCAAGCAGAGATACCCTCACTATCAGAAGCTTGTTTATGGGATTTACTTAACCATGAAAAAAGTTGCACACTACTTCTCTGATCATTCAGTTTTAGTCGTCAGCGGCGCTCCTTTGTCAGAGATTCTGAATAACAGAGATGCAACTGGTCGAGTGGCTAAATGGGCGATTGAACTTTTTCCATTGGATATCAAGTTTGAGGCAAAGAAGGCCATCAAGTCTCAAGCAATTGCAGACTTCCTCGCGGAATGGACAGAACAACAACTGCCGACTCAAATCCAGTTGGAACATTGGACCATGTTCTTTGATGGGTCCAAAATGTTGAATGGCTCTGGCGTGGGAGTGGTTTTAGTATCCTCACGAGGAGACAAGCTCAGTTATGTCCTTCAGATTCACTTCGATTCTTCCAACAATGAAGCTGAATATGAAGCACTTTTATATGGATTGCGTATGGCCATCTCACTCGGCGTCCGGCGCTTGATGGTATACGGTGACTCAGATTTAGTAGTCAATCAAGTGATGAAAGAATGGAACGTTAGGAGCCCTACGATGACTGGTTACTGCAATGCAGTGAGAAAGTTGGAGAAGAAGTTTGAGGGGTTAGAGCTCCACCACATACCCCGACTCAAGAATCAAGCGGCGGATGATTTGGCCAAGATAGGTTCCACTCGGAAGCCTATCCCCACCAATGTGTTCTTGGAACATCTACATACCCCGTCCATACAAGAGGATCCCTTCAAGGAAGAACCCCTGCAACCGATAAGTTCAACCAACCCGGCTGAGATAGAGATTCCAGCCATGGTCGACCTGATCATGGAAGTCCTAGTGATCACGCCCGACTGGACAGTGCCGTACATTGCATACATTCTCAGAAAGGAGATCCCAGAAGATGAAGACGAAGCCCGTCAGATAGTCCATCAATCCAAAGCCTTTACAGTGATGAAAGATCAGCTTTACAGAGAAAGTGTCACAGGAGTAGCCCATCGCTACATCACCCCTGAAGAAGGTCGAATGATCTTAAACAATATGCACTCGAGGACGTGTGGTCACCATGCGTCCTCTCGGACCATCGTGGCCAAAGCATACCGAGCGAGATTCTATTGGCCTCGGGCAAACGAAATGGCGAAGGATATAGTCAACAAGTGTGCAGGCTGCCAGTTCTATTCCAACATGTCCCACAAGCCGGCATCTGCCTTGAAGACTATCCCTCTTGTCTGGCCGTTCGCAGTCTGGGGATTGGATATGGTCGGCCCCTTCAAGACCGGCGCGAGTGGTTTCACCCATGTGCTCGTGGCAGTTGACAAGTTCACCGAGTGGATTGAAGCTAAACCCATCATGAACCTCGGCGCGAGCACTGCTGTCAGTTTCGTCAGAGAGTTGATATTCAGATATGGAGTCCCTCACAACATTATCACGGATAATGGCTCCAACTTTGATTCTGATGAGTTCACGGTGTTCTACCCAACACAAGGCACTCCAGTCAATTATGCATCTGTTGCACATCCTCAGTCGAATGGACAAGCAGAGAGGGTGAACGGTTTGATCCTCCAAGGTTAAAACCCCGCCTGATGCATGATCTCAAGCATGTCGCTGGAGCCAAGGTAACCGAGTTGCCTTCCGTCTTATGGGGGCTGACAACAACACCGAATCGGTCTACTGGACGGACTCCTTTCTTCTTGGTGTACGATGCAGAGGCCGTGCTCCCGAGTGATTTACTGCACAATGCCCCAAGAGTGGAACTCTTCACAGAAGCCGAGGCAGAACAAGCGCGGGAAAACGCCGTTGATCTCTTGGAGGAAGAGCGCGAGATGGCTTTGATCCGCTCGACCATTTACTAGCAAGATCTGCGTTGACTCCACGCCCAAAACGTCAGAGGACGGGCATTCCAAGAGGGAGACCTGCTTCTTCGAGTGGATCAGAAGCGACCTCACAAACTTGCCCCGCCTTGGGAAGGCCCCTTCATCATCACCAAGGTGCTTCAAAATGGAGCCTACCACATCTACAACATAGCCAAGAAGATAGACGAGCCACGAGCATGGAAGGCAGAGCTGCTCCGTCACATCTACACATAGATCACTCGACCTGACAAGTTGTAATAAAAGTGTTTCAGTTTGCTTTCCGAAGACAAGATTTTTGCAATATCATAATGATCAGTTTCCTATGAGCATCTGTGTCTAAAATCCCCCAGTGGGTGACTTAGCCGCGAATCCGATTCGCCTAAGTTAAAAAACACTCCGAGTGGAGAACAATCCTCCCACTCGGGGGCTTAGCTGCGACCCCGTAATCGCCTAAGTTAAAAAACACTCCGAGTGGAGAGCAATCCTCCCACTCGGGGGCTTAGCTGC
>NC_041385.1:566970480-566977197 GCF_002162155.2 Triticum dicoccoides
GACCCCGTAATCGCCTAAGTCGAAAAACACTTTGAGTGGAGAGCAATCCTCCCACTCGGGGGCTTAGCTACGACCCCGTAATCGCCTAAGTCAAAAAACACTCCGAGTGGAGAGCAATCCTCCCACTCGGGGGCTTAGCTGTGACCCCATAATCACCTAAGTCAAAAAACACTCCAAGTGGAGAGCAATCCTCCCACTCGGAGGCTTAGCTGTGATCCCGTAATCGCGTAAGTGAAAAAACAATCCGAGTGGAGAGCAATCCTCCCACTCGGGGGCTTAGCTGCGACCCCGTAATCACCTAAGTCCAAAAACACTCTGAGTGGAGAGCAATCCTCCCACTCGGGGACTTCACCACTACAGAGTACCACGTGCGTTCCATCCCTATCCGCAGGGACGACAAGGTGTCGATTGAACACCTCTGAACTACGCCACAAATACAACGTGCATTCTATCCCTATCCGCAGGGACGACGAGGTGTCGGTTGAACACCTCTGAGCTACACCACAAATACAATGTTCCGTCTCTACCCGCGAGGACGACAAGGTGTCGACTGAACACCGCGACTGAGCTCCCTCACAAGTACAATGTTCTTTCATTCGGCAAAGGGTGAGAAGATCAAATCCACTCGGAACCGAGGGACAATCAAGAACAGTGTAAGAAGGAGAGCAAAAGCTAGATACTCAATGAAATCCAATTTCGAATAAGCCCTGCAAAAGTTCAGAACCGCAGCGGGAAAGAGTACTCGGGCATCAAGCCCGAAAGAGTTGAACGGTTACATGGTCACTCGGCATTCCGAGGCAAATGAATGTGGTACATAATGTTTTTCGGTCACTCGTCAAGAGAAGGGCTGGCTGGATGACAGAAACTGTCAAGGTCAATGCTGTCTGCAATACGAGTGGCAGCCTCGAGGAAGGTGTCCATGAAGGACTGGAAGGTGTGCTTCTTGGTGTTCGCAACTTTGAGGGCCGCCAGCTTGTCCTCTCTGGCGTCTTTGCAGTGAACTCGGACCAATGACAAGGCAACATCAGCACCACATCGGGCGGATGATTTCTTCCATTCCTGCACTCGGCCAGGGATCTGGTTTAGTTGAGTCATCAATGACTCGAGATCTTGTGAAAGTTCCGCCTGGGGCCAGAGTTCAGCATCAACCCAAGTCATCGCCGCCTTCAGTCGAGCCAGATAAGCAACATCATTGTCCATTCGTGATTCCAACAGCAACAAGCTCATCGCAACATCATCTTTAATCGGACAATTAATGGGGTCGAGACCCATCTCAACCCACCCAGTCTCAGCCTCAAAGTCCTGGCAAAGTTCTGCATAATCAAGGAAAATGGTGAGTCGATAGTATAACGAGGCATTCCAATTGACGGCAACCAATCAGTCGAATGATGACACCTTCAAGCTTCAGGACCAGTTTTGCAGCAAGTTGTCCCAGATAGGACTCCAGGTCGCCCGTCTTGGCTTTGAGGCTTCCGACTTCATTGGTCAGGTTCTCCTTGTCCTTCTTCAGTTGCTCAACCTCCTGATTGGCATCAGAGATGGCGGTCTTCAACTTCGAGTTCTCCTCTTCCAATTTGCTGACCGAAGCCAGCTTCTTGTCCGTAAGCGCCATCTTCTCTCGCGCCTCCTTCTGAGCAGCAGCGAGGTCCAGATCCTTCTTCTCTAGAGCTTCCTTCATTCTCTCTAAAGAAACAACACTCTTCAGACGAGCTTGAAGCTGACGGTTTTCACTATGCACATCTGTTCGTTGAAGTCACTCGGTTCAAAGAGACTGAAAGAAAAAACATTGAAAGGTGCGAGCCACAAGGTGGACAAGTGTCGATTGGTTACCTCCCATGATGGTCGTTTCTTCCTGAGAAGTCTTGAGGTTCTTCTTCGCCAGTTCAAGGTCAAGATGGAGGCTGATTTGCTGCTTGTTCAACTCAGAAATTTGAGCCCCAAGATCACAAGACCTCTGCAGTAAGCGAGGGAGACATATCAGTCGACAGAAAGACAATCACAGTGAAAGTTACTCTAAGACTACTACCGAATCAAACTTTCAACAGTAGTCTCGGGGACTACACCCAGTGGGTGCACTTAGCGTGCCCCCACTAGTTTGGATCTACACTCGGGATGGTCTGCCCAGCTTGAGTAAAAAAAAGGCTCAGACCCCAGTCGACTGCCAGCAGTCGACCGTGGTCTCGGGGACTACACCCAGTGGGTGCACTTAGTGTGCCCCCACCGGTTTGGATCAACACTCGACTCACCAACAGTCGAGTGGAGTGGAAGACATATTAGACTTCAAGACAAGCACACCCCAGTGGGTGATCGGATACGAAACACAGACCCATGATAGTAGATGCACACACAGGCAACAAAGCAACAATGACAGTTTTTATGATTCAAAAGTTTAGTCGGGAGTTAACTGACCTTGACATTGGTCTGCAGAGCGGTGTTGGCGTTATAGGCCACCTGACCGGCCTCGTGCATCACCTTCACTTGTTCCATAACAAGATCCACCTGACGAAGAGCCTCCCTGACGGCACTCGGTGAGTCGTCTAAGGTTTGGTACACAACAAAGAGTGATGGCGCCAAGGCGGCCGAAGCAGCCACTGGGTCGGACGCATGGAGTTGCATTGGAGCAGCAGGAGCTGGAACCGTCGACCCTCATGGGCGATCCGTCGTCAGCGGGTCGGCGAATGTGATGTTGGTCCGAACCGGATCTCCGGATCGCTTGACCAACATCTTAAGCACCGGCGTCGACTGAGGGGCTTGAACCTCAAGCACTCTCCCGCTCGAGCCCTTGCCTTTCCTCCTCCTCTCCCTCAGAGGCACTTCTTCTTCTTCATCATCAGGAAGCACAATAACGTCTCGTGGAACTGCAGCAAAAAGGGAAAAACAGAAGTTCAACTGACAGGCAATTCAATCAATGAAATAAGTTTAAATCAAGCGGACTTACCAGCTCTGGAGGTGGCAACGTCGTCGGTTTCCTCATCTCCTCGGGCCTTGTCACTGTCCATATCAGTTGCAGCAGAGGTTGGGCTGGAAAGATGCACGATCCACTTGGTAACCAACAGAAAGGCCAATCGGAAGAAAGGGATGCAGAAAGATGAAATTCTCACCCTAAGGCAACTGGAACGTCCATCTTGATCCTCGGAAGAGTCTTCCGAGTCTTCTGGGGCACGACCTTGGGCTGCTTTGCCACCTTCTCAGTCGGCTCCGGAGTCGACGTTCGAGTCCGCTTCTGCGTTTGGGTACTTGGGGCCACGTTCTTACCGTGCCCGCCCGCTGGGTCATGGTGTTGCTTGGATCGACATTCCGAGCGGGGCGGCGAGTCGACTGCTTCTTCATCATCCGACTCGTCGCTTTCCTCTTCGTCTTCCTCTTCAGAGGTTTCCCAATCACCGCTCTCCTCCGTGCTGTCCCCACCCTCTTGACCTTGCTCCAGAACTGTTCTCCATTGGGCATGGAGTACATCTCAGTAAAAACCTACAGGACAAGAAGTCGAGTAAAAGTCAGTCGGACTCAGAGGCAATCGGAATATGTACCCAAAAGCAGCCGGAGATAAAAGACACACCTTGTCTGGCTGATTCTCGTCACTGAAGGGCACGACTCTCCTGGATCCTCTGGGGTTGTCCTTGTTGCTTGTGATGCTCTTCAACCATAGGGCCACCGTTTTAGCTGGTACTTCCTCTGGATGAACCCGAGCAGTGTCGTCAGCCCCAGAGTACATCCACATAGGATGGTCACGAGCCTGGAGAGGCTAGATGCATCGACTAAGAAATACTTCCAGCAGATCCATGCAAGTGACGCCCTGGTTGATTAGTGGGACCACCCTCTCAACTAGCATGTTCGTCTCCATGCTCTCAGCAGCAGTTACTTTTAACGAAGAAGGAGTCTGAACACGATCAAAAGTGAAGTGGGAGAGTCCGGTCGACTGGCCTGGGGTTGCAAGGTCCTGGCGGTAGAACCAGGTCGACTGCCAGCCCCTGGCCAATTCGGGGAGAGTCATGGAAGGGAAAGAGCTCCTCTACCTCTTCTGGATACCCAAACCCCCACACATCTGAATGACATGTGTTTTCTCATCACTCGCGTTTGCTTTCTTCATCGACTGAGAACGGATGATGAAGATATGCTTAAAAAGACCCCAGTGCGGAAAACACCCCAGAAAATTCTTGCACATGAACACGAATGCGGCGATATATGTGATGGTATTGGGAGAAAAGTGGTGGAGTTGGGCGCCGAAGAAGTTTAAGAAACCATGGAAAAAGGGGTGCTGAGGAAGTGAGAAGTCTCGGTCGACATGGTTGGCGAGCAGAACAACTCACCCGGTCGCGGCTGTGGCTCCATCTCCCCCTCCGACAACCTCACTGCACCCTTGGCGATCAGCCCGGACTCAACCAGCTCGTCCAGATCTTCCTGCCGAAGCGAAGACCGAATCCAATCACCATGGATCCAGCCCGGCGGCAACGCCGACCGCGACGACGACCCCCGCTGAGTCTTCTTTCCCTTCACCGCTCCTGTCGCCTTCTTCGCGCGTTCCAGCGCTGCCGTCTTTTCCTTCACCATTGCGGCGGAGCGACAGTGTCGAGAGCGGAGGAGCTGGGCGCGGTGGAGAAGCAAGGAGAAAGGGAGAGATTGGGAGCGCACAGTGCAACGCCTCGGCCTCGTCGCCGTTTAAAGGCCCACTTCCGAGTGGCTGACGCACGGGCCCGGGCAATCCTGTCAAATCCCCGCAGCAGTCGCGCCCCGAATACATGGCAAAAAAGGTGGCATGGGGATCGAGGCATTCCTACTTATCCGTCCCGATTTCCGCAGCATGCTCCGCCCCGTGCGCTTCCCCGAAATTTTGAATCCCGCTGAATCCGGGGTATGTGATAACCAATCGCGCCGGAGATCTTGCAACGGAAGACAACAATCGACAAATGATGCTACTAATTCACTTGACAACTTCTTAATCGATCGAGGCGACTGAAACGAAGCTTAAGGTCCAACGCGAACCTCCCATTCAACGCAGGCACTCGTGAAGCACAAAGGTTGAAGCAAAAACCCCTTCAATCTTATTTCCACTCGGTCCTCAATCCATTCGGGGGCTAGTGATGAGGATATAGACCTAGGGTAGGGTCATAGGCCTGACCTACGTGCCCTACTCAAGGTCATTACCCTAGAAGCAAAGAAGCTCAAGAGATAACAGGGAGTACCCAAGGAAGACGTCGAGTGCAATTCACTCGACCAGTCATTTCGCTCGGGTATCCCAACTTTCCAATGGTCACTCGACCATACAAGAAATCACTCGACCTATGAAGACCAGGAGTCAAATGGAACTACAACGGTCGGACATTCACTCCATGGTCTTCATGGACATTAATGAAACTTAAGGCTGACGTTATCAGTAACGCCCTTCCTTTATGTACATTGAACTCTTTGTAACGGAGGGGAGCTGGGGTCCTGGCGCACTTTATATAAGCCACCCCCCTCCTCTAGGACAAGGGTTCGCACCCCCTGTAACACACATGCATATACCGAAATCCAGTCGACCGCCTCCGGGCACCGAGACGTAGGGCTTTTAACTTCTCCGAGAGAGGCCTGAACTCGTAAACACTTGTGTACAACCTCACCGTAGCTAGGACCTTGCCTCCTCCTATGTACCACCTATTCTTACTATTAGTCTTAGTACCACGACAGCCTCCCCAGGCGATTTTTTCGCGCCGACGCCGAAAAAACGGGCCAGTCGTGCCCCCAGGAGCCCGTTTTTCGTCGGCTTGGGCCTAAATCAGCGCCATCGGACCCAGGCCAAATCCGGCGCACTGGGGGCGCCGGGGAGAGTGTTTTGGCGCAAAAAGGCAGCGGGCCCGCCGAGTCAGCGAGACGGCCGCTTTGTCATCCTCATCGTCTCGGTTCTCGCGGGAATCAATGCCAAGGCTGCCACCGTCAGTCAACCTTGCCATTGATTCCTCATCACGGGCGGCGTGTCATGGGGCGGCGTAGTGACGCCTCCCCTCACGCCACGCATACACACGGGCGCGGCTATATAAGCCGGTGGCCTCCCTCGCCTCTGGCCACACCATCCCTAGCCGCCGAGCTCTCCCTCTCCTGTGCACCACGGCTGACGCTTCTTCCCTCCCTTTCCCTCACTCCGACACCCGATGGCCGTGCGTTTCCCCAGCGATGCGGCGGCGGCCAACGGCTTCGGCCGCCGCTCACTCCATGAGTGGGAGTTGTGGCTCCTGTCCGAGGCCAACATCCCGCCGCCGCCAGACATGCGCGCCGGGCCGACGGGGTGGAGGCTCAGCAATGGGGGAGTGCCCATTCCCCCGTTGCCCGACGTCGAGGCGCGCCCCGCCTACTTCGCTGCCGAGATCGACAGCGTGCACGCCTCCCTCACCGATGAGCAGCTCGCCCTTCCCCAGTACGCCGCCGACAACCACGCGGCGTGGACGGCGTACTTCGAGCGCCGCCAGGAGTGGAGGCTGGCGTGCACCAATGGCGCGCCGGTGGTGGGCGGCGCGAAGAACAGCAAGGTGCGCCGCGTGTGGTGGGGCGCCCCCGGACGCACGCTCGACGGTGTGCTGTCGTACCTTGAGGGCGGCAACGAACTGCCGCTGGCATACCCTCCCACGGCGGCCGTCCCGGCCCACCGCCGGTGCGCGGGCAATGGATGCCCAGGAGGTTTGCTTCCTCCTCGTCTTCCTCCTCGCACTCCTCCTCACACTCTTCTTCCCACTCCTCCGTCTCTCC
>NC_041385.1:567031733-567073800 GCF_002162155.2 Triticum dicoccoides
CGGGTGCTCGTCGGCGGCGGTGGAGCGGGGGAGGGTTGCGGTGGGTCGTCGTCGGTGGTGGAGCTAGCGGGGGAGGGTGCGGGTGGGATCGAGATCGAGATCAAAAAGTGTCCATGAAAATATACATGGTGCGCCATTAGCAGTTTTGCAAAAAAGTAAAAAAAATATATACTAATGGCACATTGCTTACAAGGTGCGCCATTACTTGGTAGAACTAGTAATGGCGCACTTTGGCACCATGCGCCATTAGAGTGTATGGAAAAATGGAAAAAAAAAATTCAATACTAGTGGCGCACTGTGTGCCTGGTGCGCCATTAGTGTCTTCCACACTAATGGCGCACCTCCAACCGGTGCGCCATTAGTATATAGTAGTGGCGCACTACTTACCTGACGCGCCATTAGTATCAATCCTATCTATAGCCCTTTTCCTAGTAGTGTGGCCTTTTGCAGTCCATCATGAACAAGGTTATCTATCAAGGTCTCTTTACATCACCTCTACATTTCAACTCTTGCCCTGATTTCCCTATGGTGCAGTATGTTGATAACACTTTGATTCTTATGAAAGCTGATGTATTGAGATGGCAGTCTTGAACTTCGAGTTCTCCTCTTCCAATTTGCTGACTGAAGCCAGCTTCTTGTCCGCCAGCGCCATCTTCTCTCGCGCCTCCTTCTGAGCAGCAGCGAGGTCCAGATCCTTCCTTCATTCTCTCTAAAGAAACAACACTCTTCAGACGAGCTTGAAGCTGACGGTTTTCACTATGCACATCTGTTCATGTGAAGTCACTCGGTTCAAAGAGACTGAAAGAAAAAACACTGAAAGGTGCGAGCCACAAGGTGGACAAGTGTCGATTGGTTACCTCCCATGATGGCCGTTTCTTCCTGAGCAGACTTGAGGTTCTTCTTTTCCAGTTCAAGATCAAGATGGAGGCTTATTTGCTTCTTGTTCAACTCAGAAATTTGAGCCCCAAGATCACAGGACCTCTGCAGTAAGCGAGGGAGACATATCCGTCGACAGAAAGACAATCACAGTGAAAGTTACTCTAAGACTACTACCGAATCAAACTTTCAACAGTAGTCTCGGGGACTACACCCAGTGGGTGCACTTAGCGTGCCCCCACTAGTTTGGATCTACACTCGGCATGGTCCGCCCAGCTTGAGTAAAAAAAGGCTCAGACCCCAGTCGACTGCCAGCAGTCGACCGTGGTCTCGGGGACTACATCCAGTGGGTGCACTTAGTGTGCCCCACCGGTTTGGATCAACACTCGACTCACCAACAGTCGAGTGGAGTGGAAGACATATTAGACTTCAAGACAAGCACACCCCAGTGGGTGATCGGATACGAAACACAGACCCATGATAGTAGATGCACACACAGACAACAAAGCAACAACGGCAGTTTTTATGATTCAAAAGTTCAGTCGGGAGTTAACTGACCTTGACATTGGTCTGCAGAGCGGTGTTGGCGTTATAGGCCACCTGACTGGCCTCGTTCATCACCTTCACTTGTTCCATAACAATATCCACCTGACGAAGAGCCTCCCTGGCTGCACTCGGCGAGTCGTCTGGGGTTTGGTACACAACAAAGAGTGATGGCGCCAAGGCGGCCGAAGCAGCCACTGGGTCGGACGCATGGAGTTGCACTGGAGCAGCATGAGCTAGAACAGTCGACCCTGATGGGCGATCCATCGTCAGCGGGTCAGTGAATGTGACGTTGGTCCGAACCGGATCTCCAGATCGCTCGACCAACATCTCAAGCACCGGCGTCGACTGAGGGGCTTGAACCTCAAGTACTCTCCCAATCAAGCCCTTGCCTTTCCTCCTCCTCTCCCTCAGAGGCACTTCTTCTTCATCATCATCAGGAAGCATAGCAACGTCTCGTGGAACTGCAGCAAAAAGGGAAAAACAGAAGTTCAACTGACAGGCAATTCAATCGATGAAATAAGTTTAAATCAAGTGGACTTACCAGCTCTGGAGGTGGCAACGTCGTTGGTTTCCTCATCTCCTCGGGCCTTGTCAATGTCCATATCAGTTGCGCAGAGGTTGGGCTGGAAAGATGCACGATCCACTCGGTAACCAACAGAAAGGCCAATCGGAAGAAAGGGACGCAGAAAGATGAAATTCTCACCCTAAGGCAACTGGAACGTCCATCTTGATCCTCGGAAGAGTCTTCCGAGTCTTCTGGGGCACGACCTTGGGCTGCTTGGCCACCTTCTCAGTCGGCTCCGGAGTCGACGTCCGAGTCCGCTTCTGCGTTTGGGTACTTGGAGCCACATTCTTACCGTGCCCGCCCGCTGGGTCATCGTGTTGCTTGGATCGATGTTCCGAGCAGGGCGGCGAATCGACTGCTTCTTCGTCGTCCGACTCGTCGCTTTCCTCTTCGTCTTCCTCTCCAGAGGTTTCCCAATCACCGCTTTCCTCCGCGCTGTCCCCACCCTCTTGACCTTGCTCCAGAACTGTTCTCCATTGGGCATGGAGTACATCTCAGTAAAAACCTACAGGACAAGAAGTCGAGTGAAAGTCAGTCAGATTCAGAGGCAATCGGAATATGTACCCAAAAGCAGCCGGAGATAAAAGACACACCTTGTCTGGCTGATTCTCGTCACTGAAGGGGACGACTCTCCTGGATCCTCTGGGGTTTTCCTTGTTGCTTGTGATGCTCTTCAACCACAGGGCCACCGTTTTAGCTGGTACTTCCTTTGGATGAACCCGAGCAGTGTCGTCAGCCCCAGAGTACATCCACATAGGATGTCACGAGCCTGGAGAGGCTAGATGCATCGACTAAGGAATACTTCCAGCAGATCCATGCGAGTGACGCCCTGGTTGATTAGTTGGACCACCCTCTCAACTAGCATGTTCGTCTCCATGCTCTCAGCAGCGGTTACTTTTAGCGAAGAAGGAGTCTGAACACGATCAAAAGTGAAGTGGGAGAGTCCGGTCGACTGGACTGGGGTTGCAAGGTCCTGGCAGTAGAACCAGGTCGACTGCCAGCCCCCGGCCAATTCGGGGAGAGTCATGGAAGGGAAAGATCTCCTCTACCTCTTCTGGATACCCAAACCCCCACACATCTGAATGACATGTGTTTTCTCGTCACTCGCGTTTGCTTTCTTCATCGACTGAGAACGGATGGTGAAGATATGCTTAAAAAGACCCTAGTGCGGAAAACACCCCAGAAAATTCTCGCACATGAACACGAATGCGGCGAGATATGTGATGGTATTGGGAGAAAAGTGGTGGAGTTGGGCGCCGAGGAATTTTAAGAAACCGCGGAAAAAGGGGTGTTGAGGAAGTGAGAAGCCTCGGTCGACATGGTTGGCGAGCAGAACAACTCACCCGGTCGCGGCTGTGGCTCCGTCTCCCCCTCCGACAACCTCGCTGCACCCTTGGCGATCAGCCCTGACTCAACCAGCTCGTCCAGATCTTCCTGCCGAAGCGAAGACCGAATCCAATCGCCCTGGATCCAGCCCGGCGGCAACGCCGACCACGACGACAACCCCCGCTGAGTCTTCTTGCCCTTCACCGCTCCCGTCGCCTTCTTCGCGGTTCCAGCGCCGCCGTCTTTTCCTTCACCATTGCGGCGGAGCGGCGGCGTCGAGAGCGGAGGAGCTGGGCGCGGTGGAGAAGCGAGGAGAAAGGAAGAGATTGGGAGCGCATAGTGCAACGCCTCGGCCTCGTCGCTGTTTAAAGGCCCACTTCCAAGTGGCTGATGCACGGGCCTGGGCAATCCTGTCAAATCACCGCAGCAGTCGCGCCCCGAATACGTGGCGAAAAAGGTGGCATGGGGATCGAGGCATTCCTACTTATCCGTCCCGATTTCCGCAGCACGCTCCGCCCCGTGCGCTTCCCCGAAATTTCGAATCCCGCTGAATCCGGGGTATGTGATAACCAATCGCGTCGGAGATCTTGCAACGGAAGACAACAATCGACAAATGATGCTACTAATTCACTTGACAACTTCTGAATCGATCGAGGCGACTGAAACAAAGCTTAAGGTCCAACACGAACCTCCCATTCAACGCAGGCACTCGTGAAGCACAAAGGTTGAAGCAAAATCCCCTTCAATCTTCTTTCCACTCGGTCCTCAATCCATTCGGGGGCTAGTGATGAGGATATAGACCTAGGGTAGGGTCATAGGCCTGACCTACGTGCCCTACCCAAGGTCATTACCCTAGAAGCAAAGAAGCTCAAGAGATAATAGGGAGTACCCAAGGAAGATGTCGAGTGCAATTCACTCGACCAGTCATTTCACTCGGGTATCCCAACTTTCCGAAGGTCCAAAGCTACTACCAGAGAGTCAAGAACGTGTGCCAACCCCTATGCATAGGTTCCCAATGTCACGAAACTCGCAAGTTGATCACCAAAACATACATCAAGTGGCACATGATATCCCATTGTCACCATAGATAATCACGGCAACACATACATCAAGTGTTCTCATAAAGACTCAATCCGATAAGATAACTTCAAAGGGGAAACTCAATTCATCACAAGATAGTAGAGGGGGATAAACATCATAAGATCCAACTACAATAGCAAAGCTCGGGATACATCAAGATCGTGTCATAGAGGGAACACGAGAGAGAACACGAGAGAGAGATCAAACACATAGCTACTGGTACATACCCTTAGCCCCGAGGGTGAACTACTCCCTCCTCGTCATGGATAGCACCTGGATGATGAAGATGGCCTTCGGTTATCGGATCCCCCTCCGGCAGGGTGCCGGAACAGGGTCCCGATTGGTTTTATTGGCTCTGGAGGCTTGCGGCGGCGGAACTCCCGATCTATCTTCTGTTCTGGAAGTTTTAGGGTACAAGAGTATATATGGGTGCAGGGGGTACGTCGGAGGAGCTACGGGGGCCCCACGAGGCAGGGGGCGCGCCCCCCACCCTCGTGGGCAGCCCGTATCTCCCCTGACGTGCACTCCAAGTTCCCTAGGTTGCTTTCCTTCCAAAAATAACTTCTCCAGTTGATTTCGTTCTGTTTTGACTCCGTCTGATATTCCTTTTCCTCGAAACACTGAAATAGGCATAAAACAGCAAATCTGGGTTGGGCCTCCGGTTAGTAGGTTAGTCCCAAAAATAATATAAAAGTGGATAATAAAGCCCAATATTGCCTAAAATAGTAGATAAAGTAGCATGGAGCAATCAAAAATTATAGATACGTTGGAGACGTATCAAGCATCCCCAAGCTTAATTCCTGCTCGTCCTCGAGTAGGTAAATGATAAAAAAGAATTTTTGATGTAGAGTGATACTTTGGCATAATCTCAATGTAAATCTTCTTAATTGTAGCATGAATATTCAGATCCAAAAGATTCAAGACAAAAGTTCATATTGACATAAAAGTAATAATACTTCAAGCATACTAATCAAAGCAATCATGTCTTCTCAAAATAACATGGTTAAAGAAAGTTATCCCTACAAAATCATATAGTTTGGCTAAGCTCTATCTTCATCACACAAAGTATTTAATCATGCACAACCCCGATGACGAGCCAAGCAATTGTTTCATACTTTAATAATCTCAAACTTTTTCAACTTTCATGCAATACATGAGCGTGAGCCATGGACATAGCACTATATGTGGAATAGAATGGTGGTTGTGGAGAAGACAAAAAGGAGAAGATAGTCTCACATCAACTAGGCGTATCAACGGGCTATGGAGATGCCCATCAATAGATATTGATGTGAGTGAGTAGGGATTGCCATGCAACGGATGCACTAGAGCTATAAGTATATGAAAGCTCAACAAAAGAAACTAAGTGGGTGTGCATCCAACTTGCTTGCTCACGAAGACCTAGGGCACTTTTGAGAAAGCCCATCATTGGAATATACAAGCCGAGTTCTATAATGAAAAATTCCCACTGGTATATGAAACTGACAACATATGAGACTCTCTATCATGAAGATCATGGTGCTACTTTGAAGCACAAGTGTGGTAAAAGGATAGTAGCATTGTCCCTTCTCTCTTTTTCTCTCATTTTTTATGTTTTTTTTATTTTGGTGGGCTTCTTTTGCCTCCTTTTTTTTATTTGGGCTTCTTTGGCCTCTTTTATTTTTCATAAAGTCCGGAGTCTCATCCCGATTTATGGGGGAATCATAGTCTCCATCATCCTTTCCTCACTGGGACAATGCTCTAATAATGAGGATCATCACACTTTTATTTTTCTTACAACTCAAAAATTACAACTCAATACTTAGAACAAAATATGACTCTATATGAATGCCTCCGGTGGTGTACCGGGATATGCAATGAATCAAGAGTGACATGTATGAAAGAATTAGGAACGGTGGCTTTGCCACAAATATAATGTCAACTACATGTTCATGCAAAAAGCAATATGACAAAAGTAATGTGTCATATGAACGGAACGGTGGAAAGTTGCATGGCAATATATCTCGGAATCGCTATGGAAAAGCCATGATAGGTAGGTATGGTGGCTGTTTTGAGGAAGCTATATGGTGGGTGTATGATACCGGCGAAAAGTGCACGGTATTAGAGAGGCTAGCAATGGTGGAAGGGTGAGAGTGCGTATAATCCATGGACTCAACATTAATCAAAAGAACCCATGCACTTGTTGCAAAAATTTAGAAGTCATCAAAAATCAAAGCACTAAACGCATACTCCTAGGGGGATAGATTGGTAGGAAAAGACCATCGCTCGTCCCCGACTGCCACTCATAAGGAAGACAATCAATAAATAAAATTGTGCTCTGACTTCATCACAAAGCGGTTCACCATACGTGCATGCTACGGGAATCACAAACTTCAACACAAGCATTCTTTAAATTCATAATCACCCCAACTAGCATTGCTTTGATATTATCACCTCCATATCTCAAAACAATTATCAAGCATCAAACTTATCTTAGTATTCAACGCACTCAAAAGAAAGTTTAACATATCTTGAATACCAAGTATATTATCTTTAAGCAAATTACCATGCTATTAACGACTCTCAAAATAATCTAATTGAAGCATGAGAGATCAATAGTTCTTTAAAACAAATCCACCACCGTGCTCTAAAATATATAAGTGAAGCACTAGAGCAAAAATTATCGAGCTCAAAAGATATAAGTGAAGCACATAGAGTATTCTAGCAAATTCCAATTTGTGTGTGGCTCTCGCTCATTAAAGAATTTCAGATCTTGATACTTCATTCAAACAGCAAGCAAAGCTAAAGAAAACTACAATGCAAGGATAGTACAACTCATGTGAAGAAGTGAAAACTTAGGCTCAACCGATACTAACCGATAGTTGTTAAAGAAGAAAGGTGGGATGCCTACACGGGCATCCCCAAGCTTAGATGCTTGAGACTTCTTGAAATATTATCTTGGGGTGCCTTGGGCATCCCCAAGCTTGAGCTTTTATGTCTCCTTAATTCTACTCATATCATGGTTTCTCTTCTTTTTATCAAAAGCTTCATTCACAACAAACTCAAAAAGAACTCGTGAGATAGGTTAGTATAAACCAATGCAAAACCATATCTTCTTCTACTGTAACAAATCACTAACATTATTATTCAACATTGAATACTAAATGTCTCTGCATATTTAATACTCCTATCCTCAAATAGAATCATTAAACAAGCAAATATACGCAAACAATGCAAACATAACAGCAATCTGCCAAAACAGTATAGTCTGTAAAGAATGCAAGAGTATCAATACTTCCCTGACTCCAAAAATTATGAACTAAAATTCCCACTAATAAATTTATCAGAGCTTAATATGCAAAAAGATTCAACGTTATACCATTCTCTGACTTTTCTAGGGAATTTTTGCAACAGCGGTAAACTTTCTGTATTCAAACAGCAACATGTATACAAGCAAAATAAGCATGGCAAAGGCTATCCTTGACTTTTTATTGAAACTAAAGATGCAAAACATTATTATAACTAATAGAAAGCAAACACTAACAAAATAAAATGACGCTCCAAGCAAAACACATATCATGTGGCGAATAAAAATATAGCTCCAAGTGAAGTTACCGATGAACGAAGACGAAAGAGGGGATGCCTTCCGGGGCATCCCCAAGCTTAGTTGCTTGGTTGTCCTTAAATATTACCTTGGGGTGCCTTAGGCATCCCCAAGCTTAGGCTCTTGCGACTCCTTATTCCATAGTCCATCAAATCTTTACCCAAAACTTGAAACTTCAACCACAGAAAACTCGTAAGCTCAGTTAGTATAAGAAAATAAAACCACCACTTTGATACTGTAATAAACTCATTCTAAATTCATATTGGTGTAATATCTACTGTATTCTAACATCTCTATGGTTCATACCACTTAATACTAGCCGATGCATCAAAACAAGCAAACAACACAATGAAAACAGAATCTGTCAAAAACAGAACAGTCTGTAGTAATCTGTATCAAACGTATACCTCTGGAACCCCACAAATTATGAATAAATTGCTGGACCTCAGTAATTTGTCTATTAATCATCTTCAAAAAGAATCAACCTAAAATCACTCTCCAGTAAAAAATGGCAGCCATTCTCGTGAGCGCAAAAGTTTCTATTTTCTACAGCAAGATCATATAAACTTCACCCAAGTCTTCCCAAAGGTTCTACTTGGCACTTTATTGAAACAAAAGCTATAAAACATGATCACTACAGTAGCATAATCATGTGGACACACAAAAACAGTAAGGGTAAATATTGGGTTGTATCCCAACAAGCGCTTTTTCTTTAATGCCTTTCTAGCTAGGCATGATGATGACAATGATGCTCACATAAAAGATAAGAATTGAAACATAACGGGAGCATCATGAAGCATATGACTAGCACATTTAAGTCTAACCCACTTCCTATTCATAGGGATTTTGTGAGCAAACAACTTATGGGGACAATAATCAACTAGCATAGGATGGCACAACAAGCACAACTTCAATATTTTAAGCACATAGAGAGGAAACTTGACATTATTGCAATTCCTACAAGCATATGTTCCTCCCTCATAATAATTTTCAGTAGCATCATGAATGAATTCAACAATATAACCAGCACCTAAAGCATTCTTTTCATGATCTACAAGCATAGAAAATTTATTACTCTCCATATAAGCAAATTTCTTCTCATGAATAGTAGTGGGAGCAAACTCAACAAAATAACTATCATGTGATTGAAAATTTAGATCAAGATGACACGTTTCATGATTATCATTATTCTTTAAAGCATACGTGTCATCACAATAATCATCATAGATAGGAGGCATGCTTTCATCATAGTAAATTTTCTCATCAAAGCTTGGGGGACAAAAAATATCATCTCCATCAAACATAGCTTCCCCAAGCTTGTGGCTTTGCATATCATTAGCATCATGGATATTCAAAGAATTCATACTAACAACATTTCAATCATGCTCATCAAATAAAAACATTCTATAGATTTCTTATTCTAGCACTTGAGCACAATATTCTTTTCCATCATTCTCACGAAAGATATTAAAAAGGTGAAGCGTATGAGACAAACTTAATTCCATTTTTTTGTAGTTTTCTTTTATAAACAAAACTAGTGATAAAACAAGAAACAAAAAGATTCGATTGTAGGATCTAAAGATATACCTTCAAGCGCTAACGTCCCCGGAAACGGTGCCAGAAAAGAGCTTGATGTCTACTACACAACCTTCTTCTTGTAGACGTTGTTGGGCCTGCAAGTGCACAGGTTTGTAGGACAGTAGCAAATTTCCCTCAAGTGGATGACCTAAGGTTTATCAATCCGTAGGAGGCGTAGGATGAAGATGGTCTCTCTCAAACAACCCTGCAACCAAATAACAAAGAGTCTCTTGTGTCCCCAACACACCCAATATAATGGTAAATTGTATAGGTGCACTAGTTCGACGAAGAGATGAAGATACAAGTGCAAAATAGATGGTAGATAAAGGTATTTGTAATCTGAAATTGTAAAAACAGCAAGGTAACAAGTGGTAAAAGTGAGCGTAAATGGTATTGCAATGATAGGAAACAAGGCCTAGGGTTCATACTTTCACTAGTGCAAGTTCTCTCAACAATAATAACATAGATAGATCATATAACAAGCCCTCAACATGAAACAAAGAGTCACTCCAAAGCCACTAATAGCGGAGAACAAACGTAGAGATTATGGTAGGGTACGAAACCATCTCAAAGTTATTCTTTCGGATCGATCTATAAAAGAGTTCGTACTAGAATAACACCTTAAGACACAAATCAACCAAAACCCTAATGTCACCTAGATACTCCATTGTCACCTCAAGTATACATGGGCATGATTATACGATAAGCATCACACAATCTCAGATTCATGTATTCAACCAACACAAAGTACTTCAAAGAGTGCCCCAAAGCTACTACCGGAGATTCAAGAACGTGTGCCAACCCCTATGCATAGGTTCCCAATGTCACGAAACCCGCAAGTTGATCACCAAAACATACATCAAGTGGCACATGATATCCCATTGTCACCATAGATAATCACGGCAAGACATACATCAAGTGTTCTCATAAAGACTCAATCCGATAAGATAACTTCAAAGGGGAAACTCAATTCATCACAAGATAGTAGAGGGGGATAAACATCATAAGATCCAACTACAATAGCAAAGCTCGGGATACATCAAGATCGTGCCATAGAGGGAACACGAGAGAGAACACGAGAGGGAGATCAAACACATAGCTACTGGTACATACCCTCAGCCCCGAGGGTGAACTACTCCCTCCTCGTCATGGATAGCACCTGGATGATGAAGATGGCCTCCGGTGATGGGATCCCCCTCCGGCAGGGTGCCGGAACAGGGTCCCGATTGGTTTTTCGTGGCTCTGGAGGCTTGCGGCGGCGGAACTCCCGATCTATCTTCTGTTCTAGAAGTTTTTGGGTACAAGAGTATATATGGGTGCAGGGGGTACGTCGGAGGAGCTACGGGGGCCCCACGAGGCAGGGGGCGCGCCCCCCACCCTCGTGGGCAGCCCGTATCTCCCCTGATGTGCACTCCAAGTTCCCTGGGTTGCTTTCCTTCCAAAAATAACTTCTCCAGTTGATTTCGTTCCGTTTTGACTCCGTTTGATATTCCTTTTCCTCGAAACACTAAAATAGGCATAAAACAGCAAATTTGGGCTGGGCGTCCGGTTAGTAGGTTAGTCCCAAAATTAATATAAAAGTGGATAATAAAGCCCAATATTGCCTACAACAGTAGATAAAGTAGCATGGAGCAATCAAAAATTATAGATACGTTGGAGACGTATCAGGATACTTGAATAAGAATTTTTCAATGAAAGACCTCGGTGAAGCTGCTTATATATTAGGCATCAAGATCTATAGAGATAGATCAAGACGCTTAATTGGAATTTCACAAAGCACATACCTTGATAAAGTTTTGAAGAAGTTCAATTATGGATCAGTCAAAGAAAGGGTTCTTGCCTATGTTACAAGGTATGGAGTTGAGTCAGACTCAATGCCTGACCACTGCAGAAGATAGAGAGAAAATGAAAGTCATTCCCTATGCCTCAACAACAGGTTCTATCATGTATGCAATGTTGTGTACCAGACCTGATGTGTGCCTTGCTATAAATTAGCAGGGAGGTACCAAAGTAATCTAGGAGTGAATCACTGGACAACGGTCAAGAACATCCTGAAATACCTGAAAAGGACTAAGGGTATGTTTCTTGTTTATGAGGTGACAAAGAGCTTGTCGTAAATGGTTACGTCGATGCAAGCTTTGGCACTGATCCGGGTGACTCTAAGTCACAAACCGGATATGTATTTATATTGAATGGTGGAGTTGTGAGTTGGTGCAGTTCCAAGCAGAGCGTCATGGCGGGATCTACGTGTGAAGCGGAGTACATGGCTACTTCGGAAGCAGAAAATGAAGGAGTTTGGATGAAGGAGTTCATATCCGATCTAGGCGTAATACCTAGTGCATCGGGTCCAATGAAAATCTTTTGTGACAACATAGAGCAATTGCCTTGGCAAAGGAATCTAGATTTCACAAGAGAACCAAACACATCATGAGACGCTTCAACTCCATCAGCGATCCAGTCAAGGAGGGATACATAGAGATTTGCAAGATGCATACGGATCTGAATGTTGCAGACCGGTTGACTAAGCCTCTTCCACGAGTAAAACATGATCAGCACCAAGACTCCATGGGTGTTATAATCATTACTATGTAATCTAGATTATTGACTCTAGTGCAAGTTGGAGACTGAAGGAAATATGCCCTAGAGGCAATAATAAAGTTGTTATTGATATTTCCTTATATCATGATAAATGTTTATTGTTCATGCTAGAATTGTATTAACCGGAAACTTAGTACATGTGTGAATACATAGACAAAACAGAGTGTCCCTAGTATGCCTCTACTTGACTAGCTCATTAATTAAAGATGGCTATGTTTCCTAACTATAGACATGTGTTGTCATTTCATGAACGGGGTCACATCATTAGAGAATGATGTGATGGACAAGACCCACCTGTTAGCTTAGTATAATGATCGTAAAGTTTTATTGCTATTGCTTTCTTCATGACTTATACATGTTCCTCTGACTATGAGATTATGCAACTCCCGAATACCGGAGGAACACCTTGTGTGCTATCAAACGTCACAACGTAACTTGGTGATATAAAGATGCTCTACAGGTGTCTCTGAAGGTGTTTGTTGGGTTGGCATAGATCGATATTAGGATTTGTCACTCTGTGTATCAGAGAGGTATCTCTAGGCCCTCTCGTTAATGCTCATCACTATAAGCCTTGCAAGAAATGTGACTAACGAGTTAGTTACGGGATGATGCATTACATAATGAGTAAAGAGACTTGACGGTAATGAGATTGAACTAGGTATGAGGATACCGACGATCGAATCTCGTGCAAGTAACATACCAATGACAAAGGGAATAATGTATGTTGTTATGCGGTTTGACCGATAAAGATCTTCGTAGAATATGTAGGAACCAATATGAACATCCAGGTTCCCCTATTGGTTATTGACTGGAGATGTGTCTCGGTCATGTCTACATAGTTTTCGAACCCTCAGGGTCCGCACGCTTAACATTCAATGATGATTTGTATTATGAGTCATGTGTTTTTGGTGACCGAAGTTTGTTCGGAGTCCCAGATGAGATCACGGACATGACGGGGAGTCTCGAAATGGTCGAGAGGTAAAGATTCATATATTGGAAGGTAGTATTCGGATATCAGAATGGTTTCGAGTGGTTCAGGTATTCTACCGGAGTACCAAGGGGTTATTGGAACCCCCGTGGGAAGTATTGGGCCTACATTGGCCTTAGTGGAGAGAGAGGAGGGCCGCAAGGGGTGGCCGCCCCCCCCTATGGCAGTCAGAATTGGACCAGGGGAGGGGGTGGTGCCCCCTTTCCCTCTCCCTCTCCCTCTCCTTCCTTTTCCCTCCGATGGAAGAAAGGAAAAGGGGGGGGGCTAATCCTACTAGGAGTGGAGTCCTAGTAGGACTCCCCCATGGCATGCCCCTCCTGGCCGCCGGCCTCCTCCTCCCCTTCTTTATATACGGGGGCGGGGGGCACCCCAAAGGCACATAAATTGTTCTCTTAGCCGTGTGCGGTGCCCCCCTCCACCATTTACACCTCCGGTCATAGCGTCTTAATGCTTAGGAGAGGCCCTGTGCGGGTCACATCACCATCACCGTCATCAGGCCGTCGTGCTGACGAAATCTCCCTCGACCTTCTACTAGATCATGAGTTCGAGGGACGTCATCGAGCTGAACGTGTACTGAACTCGGAGGTGCCATACGTTCGTTACTAGATTGGTTGGATCGTGAAGACGTTTGACTACATCAACCACGTTAACCTAACGCTTCCGCTATTGGTCTACAAGGGTATGTGGACACACTCCCCCTCTCGTTGCTATGCATATCCTAGATAGATCTTGCATCATCGTAGGATTTTTTTTTGAAATTGCATGCTATGTTCCCCAACAAGGCGATGGTATTCAGACACTGGAAGAGTTTCGAAGTGCACCGGGTAGTCATCGGGTCGCCAGAAGGGGTTCCCGACACCCCTGGAGAGTGTATGGGCCTAATGGGCCAGGGGGTCAAACCAGCCCACTAGGGGGCTGGCACGGCCCTCGCCTTGGCTTGCCGACCCTAGGGGAAGGAAAGGGGAGGGGTGGCCCCTCCTGCCTTTCCCTCCTCGTGAGGAAGACCCCAAGTAGGATTCAGCCCTACTTGGGGCGCCCCTTGGCCTCTCCCCTCTCCCCCACCTATATATATGTGGGAGGGGGTGCCACACATAACCACGACAATTGTTTATCCGTGTGCGGCGCCCTCCTCCATCATTTACACCCTCGGTCATATTTACGTAGTGGTTAGGCGAAGCCCGGTGGAGATAGCATCACCATCACTGTCACCATGTCGTCGTCCTGCCAGAACTCATCCACTACCTCGCCGTCTTGCTGGATCAAGAAGGCGTGGACTTCACCGAGCTAAACGTGTGCTGAGCGCGGAGGTGTCGTATGTTTGGTACTCGATCGATTGGATCTCGAAGAAGTTCAACTACATCAACCATGTTACTAAACGCTTCCGCTTACGATCTACGAGGGTACGTAGACACACTCTACCCCTCTCGTTGCTATGCATCTCCATGGATAGATCTTGCGAGTGCGTAAATTTTTTTTCTTTTCCATGCAACGTTTCCCAACACTGGGTACCTGCAGGGATGAAGAGCGCGAATTAGACAAGAGACAACTACGAAGCAATTTTATGCTACACATATGATGCATTAATTTAAAGTACTTCCATTGATACCTCCAACAAATACATTGGGTTGCAAGGCCTTTCCTGAACCCATGACCTTACCAAACTACTCACACATGGTGATCGGTTCAGACGAAGAACTCATTGAAGAACATATCATGAAGATTGATTGATTGATAATATTTCTGAGAATATATGCCGGATGTGATACACGATTACAAAGTATGACTAGATGGCTGAGAACTATGTTGGTGATGAAGGTGGTGGCTATGGAGATGGAGATGAGAAATGGCAGCTAGGGTTGATGGAGATGGCTTTTACGAAGATGATGATGTGGCGAGTTGTTCTGCTGCTCATTTGGCGTTGGGCCTTTTATAAAGATTGTTTAGGTGGATGATATGCCTCGGTTGGCATGCCATACGACCATCCATCCATGCGGGGATGGTCATACAGAACACCGTCTTTTCTACCGATTCCTCTACCACGCCTCCTACTTGATCTCCTCTATCTCCACTTTACTCCTTTTCTTGTATTGGCTTGATTTCGTCCATAAATAGCCCATTTCCAGTGAAAAAGATAAAGATAGAATATTTGGAATCCTTTGTTGTCATTAGTCATTAGTAGATATATCGAAGCGAATATCTCAGTTTTAATGAAATATCTCGGTTTAAACTCAAGTTAGAGGAGTGTAAAAATATCACTCATCACCATGCGGGTGTCGCACACAACCAAGGGCCTGGTCACATGGGGCCCTTGTGGATCCTACGACTTCCATCTTCTGGTTCCCAGTGCCTTTTATTGCATTAAAAAATCACAAAAAAATCAGCTCATTCCAATTTCATGATTTTTTTAACCTAAAACCTCATAAACAATATAAACCAGGAACTGACTGTTGGCACTGGATTAACAGGTTAGTCCAATAAATATTGTGATAAAAGTATAAATAAATGATGTAAATATAGTATGAATACTTCATAAATTATAGATATGTTTGAGACGTATAAATGACAAATAAGGCAAGCTCCATTTGAGCCAATGTGTGGATTATTAAGGATAGCTTTGAGAATAACAATTCCACACACCACTCGCCAAAATATGTGGACTCTACATCGGACTTGCAATTTTCATAATGGACTCCAAATTGCCAAAGGGGTGGAGCCTCCTGGTCACTCCAACGTGTTTGCATGCACCTATAAGTATGTATCCATTGTAAATGGTACGCAGTTCTCACTCAAAAAAAAATCTCATTCTGTTTGGCTGCCATGCGACAAAATTATCAAATGCTTGATAGTGAAGAGGAATGTGCAAGATCCTTCGAGCGTCCACCAGATTGAAAATGTTCCTAATCACATCCCCTATCCCACTTTCTGGATCAATAAGGTCAGATACCTTGGACAAGATTGTGTGGCCCCTGGGTGTAATCACTTTTCTATCCGGGCTAGATGGAGTCCATGGATCATTCTATATCTTAGTGTTTTCTCCCATTTCGATTCTCCAAATATGTCCTCATTTAAATTTTTCTAGCCCCTTAAGAAAGCTTTGCCATGTAAATGGGGATCCATTTTTTAGAGTTGCATCCAGTAAACTTCTATTTGAATAATATTTTGTGTCTAACAACCGCGCACAAACAGAGTCTGGATCAATAACCAACCTCCGGCACTGTTTGTCAAGCATTGCTAAGTTAAAAGAGTACAGTTCCCTAAAGCCCATCCCCCCTTCGCTCTTGGGGATGCAAAACTTCCACCATGCCACCCAGTCCATCTTTTTATTTTCCTCATCACCCCCATTAGAATTGGGGAAAAATATTCGTAATTTCTTTGCATATATCCTTAGGTAAGCTGAACACACACATATCAAACAGATGTATAGATTGGGCTACAACCTTTAATAAGATTTCTTTACATTATTTAATTTATATCTATTAAATATTAGAACAGAAGACAAGTAAACTATCAGATTCAGCCACATAGGCCAAAAATGTATTCTCCGCTGATCCTAATTATAACGGTTCTATTTAAAGGATATAACAGTTATGCATGATAACTGTCACGTCATAGTGTCTACTTTTCTACAATGTCAAATTGGTCTTTTTTGCATTGTGCATGTTATGTGTACATGATGCAAAACCCAAAACGATGTCTCACGTGTACATGATGGAAAGCCCAAAAGAAATGTGTTACGTGTACATGATGGAAAGACTAAGAGCAAGTATAATAAAATGACGTAAGCAGGCTATAAGGCTTTAAATAATGGACTGGGATCGTACAGTAAAGACTCCTGATCGGTTATGATGCCATGATACGAAATCTTCCATCACCTGCACCCGGAGAGGTATTTGTAAGATCCGATGGACAGCAACTCGGTTAGCTATTTCTCTTGGCCCATCCTGTAGGGATCCGGACGATCCAAAACCGAAAAACACCACACACATCCCATCTGCATGCTGTTGCACTTTAAAAAAACCCAATACCTAGAAAACAAAAAGAAACAAAATGATAAAAACTGAAAAATCCTTGCTTTCTCTCAAAGAAAAAAAATCCTCGTTAAAAAATAACAAAAAATTGGCATGCATGTGAAACTAAAAAACATGGCATATCTTAAAAACAAAACAAGACAAAAATCAACCAATTATGTAAAAACTAGTTAGCATTTTTCCATAAGATAGAGGCAAAAAATAAATGAAAAATATATCATGAAACAACTCTACAAAAAATAATCAAATTTGCCATGGGATGTTTCAATCAAAAGATAAAGTTGCCATGGTGTAAAAAGGATTTTGCAAATGTTTTGTTCAAAGATCTTGTACAAAAATTGGAATTTACCAAGGTTTGTTCGGTCAAAATTTTCCATGGTCCAAGAAGAAATAAATGACCATGTTCCAACACTCAAAGTGCCATTGTCCAAAAAATATACTCCCTTCGTCCCATAATATAAGAGCGTTTTTAACACTAGTGTGGTGTCAAAAAATACTCTTATATTATGAGACGGAGGGAGTAGTCGACATGGTACAAAATAAATAAATTTGCCATGGTGCAAGTTTAAATTTTCCATAATTCAAAAATAAAATTCGTATGGTTAAAAAGAAGAGCAATGCTATTCACACGTATGAGTTCTACAAAAAATATTGTGTACTAGTTCATTCTTGTGACGGTTACCAAAAATCAAGGGGGTAATTACCAAGCTGAATAAACATAACATGTAAGGATTTCGTAGCAGCTGTACTTAAGAAAAGAATTTTCGTAAAAAGGAAATTTTCCATGGTCCATATAATAAATTTGCCATGGTACTTAAAGTAAAAATGCCATGGTCCATAAGAAACTTTGACATGGCCAAAAAAATAAAGTTTGCTATGGTAAAAGAAAATTTGCCAAGGTCTAGAAATAAAAATTGCCATTAAAAAAAGATATTTAAGATGATACATAAAGTAAATTTGCCATGGACATAACGTGAAATTTCCATCTCCATAAACTAATTTTCCATGCATCCACCAAAAAGAAAATTGCAATGTTTCAAAAAATAAAAATTTTGCCATGTACTAATTAATACAAATGACATAGTATAAATAATGAAATTTTCCATGATAACTAGAAATACAATATCATGGTATTTAAGTGAAAAAAATCATGCCTAATTAAGTTCTTTTTGACGTGATCTAAATAATGAAATTTCCAGTCTACCTTAAAAAATACATTTGCCATGGTGCACAAAAAGAAGATTGCCATGATCCATAAAAGATGATGTTGCCATGATAAACAGACTAAGTTTACCTTGGTCCCATAGAAAACAATTTTTTCCATGTTGCATAAACAAAACAAATTTTGCCATGGTCCATGTAGTAAAATTTCCATGATCAACAAAAAATGTACTTAGCCATAGTTCATGGCTAAAGATTGCCATGGTCCGTACACTCTTTTTCACATGATATACAAACTAGATTTGGCATCATTACATCAAAAAAGAAATTTTGCCATGTTGCAAAAAGAAGCAACAGTAATTTGTGATGGTCATAAAAAGTAAAATTGCCGTCATCCACGTTGCCATGCTACATCGGTTAAATTGCCATGGTCCCACAAAATTAAAATTTTCCATGTTCCAAAGAAAAGAAAATTGCCATGATCGGCAAATGAGAAATTTTGCCATGCTATCTTGAAGAACAGAGTTTGCCATCGGATGTGACACAAAAAATTGCTATGTAGGTATATGAATTTGAACATCGGGTTCCATAAAAACTATTTCTACCATGGCAATACTTGGAGATATGCCAATTTTTTTGTTTCTTTGAAAGAAAACATGGCAAATATAATGAAGCTGTCATGGGCAAAACGGGATTTTGTGTTCACTATAAAAAACAAGGCAAACTTATGGATGTGCCCCAAAAAAGGTTTAATGTGATAAATTTTAGACTATGCTTGTTTTCCCCTTTCCAGAAAGGGGAACCAGAATTCCAATGAACCCAAACAAGTTGGCGACGCATGATACACTAGAAGATATTTGTTCCATTGTGCTGTTTTAGCATGATATTGTCATGATAAATTGGGCTTACTGCAGGCTGTACAAATTCCTGGTATACAGAGCGACATGGAACTGACTCTGTTTTGATACAGAACAGGGTTACTAAAGCTCATGAACCAAACAAGCACAAGGGACTGCTACTGTTTTGATTCTATGTAGAGTCGGTTGCAGCCATAATTTGTATTTAATATGTGTCCACTCGGTTCGCAAACATGTCAGGAGTGTTAATTTTTCTGAACCCCCCACCCAGACGCAGCACATTGGTATACCCTTGAGCAATGCAAGAGCATCCTCCTATCATATTTTTTCTGAGAGTCAATTACACCGGTGGTGCTACAACTTGGCGTAAACGGTCACTTTGGTGCTAGAAGTTGTGACGTACATTGAAGTGGTGCAAAAATTTGGCATTAACGTGCAAATACGGTGCTTATCTCATTTATGTATGGAGTAGGTGCTGACTAGGCGCGTGGAGCCCTCTGTCAGCCATTGCACCAGAGAGAAGGGGTGTGTGGCTTGATTTTTTGGAAAACACCCTCGAAATATTTATTTTCACAAAAAGCCCCTGTTGACGTGGGAGTGGCATTTTTTCACCTCTATGAGGAGTGGGTCCCATCTGTCAGACCAGAGTGAAAATTAAATCAAAAGGGACGCCGCCCGGAGTCGAAGCCATGTCCGACTACAAACCGCCAACATGGCTAACCAATACGCCAACAAGATCTTATGTTTAATTTGGATAAGAAAGCTATATGTACTAACCTGGCAGCATGGTGAGCTTTTACGGGCTGCACATAGTACATATAGCTTTAAAATTTATTTGTAAAACATAATTAATAAAAAATATGTTCACATATTTGTGTGATACAAATATTATACATGAAAATGATTATTAGTAAATGATAACATTTAAATATACATCCTTGCATGATATAAAAAATATTTAGTTAATATGGACATTTAATAAAATTAAAATAATTAATTAATACGTAAATATTATATAGTCACGGCTTAGATTTAAATTATAGAAAATGAATATTCATATGAGCAGTTTAAAATATAAATTATCATTATTTTTTGTTATAAAAACATTGAACTATACAAACATGCATATAATTATTGAAATGTTGTATACCTAAAATAATTTTATGAATTGTAATTTAACTTTGTAAATTGTAAATTATGAAAACACTGTTATAATTCATAAATGTTTTTTAAATAATATGTGAAATTTTTATAAACACAAATATTCATTCATTATTTTTATTACTGCGATTATAATTTAGATTTTTTTAAAACACTTATAATTTTGATTCTTTCTACAGAAAAATAAGAAAAACTAACAGGTGCAGAAGAAACCGCAAGATCTGCCCATTTAACCTCCACCTGCGCTGCCATTACAATAGATAAAGTTTTTACCCGTTCTGGATGAAGGAAATTGAACGGGTTCGTTTGCGTGGGCGTTGTTGTTGGTTCGATCCCCACCAGCCACATCTAGCTTTTTGTTTTCTGTATTGGGTGACATGCGGGACTCACATCTCACAGAGGTGACAAAATCTTCCCACGTCAACATGGATTATTTTTTTAAATATTTCGAGGGCGTTTTTGAAAAAATCAGGCCACATGGCCCTTCTCTCTGGTCGAGCGGCTGACCACGGGCCCCATGCGCCTAGTCAGCACATACTCCGTACATAAGCGCGATAAGCACCGTATTTGCACGTTAATGTCAAGTTTTTGCACCACTTCAATATACACCACAACTTCTAGCATCAAAGTGACCATTTACGCCAAGTTATAGCACCATCAGTGTAATTGACTCTTTTTCTGACAGACAGAAAACTACTAAAAGCACTCGCATGCATAATGCGTGTAAGTTATTATAAGCACCTTCACCTAACTGAAGTTACAAGGAGAGTGTTATACTACTGCTCTGCAAGCGCAGATCGGTTAGCCCGTGATCCATGCGAATGTCAAACGTAATCTGCCAGAGTTAATGCAGCCGGTTAGTAGCTGTATAGCATATCATGCCTGCATGGAGTGGTTGTTGGCGTTGTGGGTATTTTCCATGCAATGAACAAGTCCGGCGAGGACAGGGACAGCAAGGCGGAAGCCGATCAGACGGACGACGAGCAATCAGTGATGTAAATCCCAACTTGATCCGTCGAACGTCGCCAGTCAGCCGCTTGAGCTGTCCGGCGGAGATTCGCAACGTGCTCCGCCCACGAAACGCGGCCGTGCCCATACGAACGTCATTGCCTTCGTCGTCGTCGTCGTCGTCCGGGACGACCTATAAGAATGCCACCCGTAAACCAGCCGGAGAAAACACACGAGACACACGACACGACCATCTATCCAGTTAGTGGCTAGTGCGTAAAGAAGATGGCGACTAAGCTCGCAGCCCTCGTCGTCTTGGTCGCGTTCCTCGCCGGGCCCGCAGCGTGCGAGGGCGCCTTCATTTGCTTCAACGGCTGGCTGAGGCTTCCCATCATCTGTCCTCGCGGCTCCGGCACTCCGCGGGAGCCGGTCCCTTCTACCTCGGGGTCAGGGCTCAGCTATGGCTATTACACCACCAGCTGCCCTAGCGCGGAGACGATCGTCACGGAGGCCGTGAGGAAGGCCGTGGTCGTGGATAAGAACCCCGGCATTGGCGCGGGGCTCATCCGTCTCTTCTTCCACGACTGCTTCGTTCGGGTACGTACACACAGCTCGTCGATTCTACTCGCTCTGTTCCAAAATACAAGAACGTTACGTTCTTGTATTATAGGACGGAGGGAGTGGCTTATCAACATTTCTTCCACGACTGCATTGTCACGTTTCACAAGATCAACATGTTCATTATTATCCAGGGGTGCGATGCGTCCGTCCTCCTCAACACGACCAACTCCAAGAACAGTGACACGGAGAGGGAAGGCCCTCCCAACAAAAACAGCCTGCGAGGGTTCGAGGTGATCTACGAGGCCAAGACAGCGATCGAGGCCGCCTGCAAGAATACAGTCTCATGCGCGGACATCGTCGCCTTCGCCGCCCGCGACGCGTCCTACTTCCTCAGCGACGGCAGCATCAATATCCCGATGCCAGGCGGCCGCTACGACGGGCGCGAGTCCTTCGCCAGCGAGACCGACCAGCTGCCCGGGCCCTTCTCCAACATCTCGCAGCTCCAGGCGAGCTTCGCGGCCAAGGGGCTCAACCCCGTCGAGATGGTCACGCTCTCCGGCGCGCACACCATCGGCCGCGCCCGTTGCATGTTCTTCTCCAGCCGCTTCTCTGAGATGAACTAGACATATGCCGCCAGCCTCATGGCCGAGTGCGGCGACAACGGCAACACCAACGTGAACCAAGACTATGTGACCTCCAACGTCCTGGACAAGCAGTACTACCAGAACGTGATCGACAACAAAGTGTTGTTCACCTCGGACGCCGTGCTCAACTCGACGGAAGAAACGAGAATGGAGGTGATGCAAAACGCTAACACGGCCGGGACGTGGGAGAGGAAGTTCGAGAAAGCCATGGAGAAAATGGGAAAAATCAAAAGCGACCAGCAAAGCGTGGAGATCAGGAAGGTATGTTGGAAAGTCAACAACAACTACAAATAAGGTTGGCCAGTTGTAATGCGTGGTGGCTGGCTGGCTCCATGGCGGGATCGCCTGATGCACGAGATGTAAGTTCGTCTAGCTACTGTCATTGTTGGTTTTTTTGTACTAAAACTCTCTCCCTGTGTGTGTGTGAGAGAGAGAGAGTGAGTGAGTGTGTGTGTGTGTGTGTGTGTGTGTGTGTGTGTGTGTGAATAAAGATATAAGTATCAAGTAAATGTGTATGTTTAGTACTTCAGTTCACCTAGGACTAATTTTCTCGTTGTTTCTGGCGAGCAAAAACAGACACTGACAGGAGATCAGAAAAATGCATTCATTTTCTCATTTGGTCTTAAGAAATGATTGAACCACTAGTTGCAGTCATTTTTCGCCAAAAAAAAGCCACAAAAATTGACTTATTATACGTCAAAGGAAAAATCCTCTCCAAATATACCCCTCTTTTTCTAGAATGCTCTCCAAATATATATACCTTTTTTAGGGGCAAACTGTTGAGTAAATAGGCAATTTCTCGATTAAATTAATCCTCGAGTAAATCACTAGCATGGCATTGACTAAGTTGATGACGTACTGACTTTGATCTAAACATGCACGTACTAAGCAAACAGTAGACAAACCTACACATACTGCTAGTACTGCTAATATGAAAATAATCAGGAGCGGGATAAACGAGTTATACCCTCCAGTAGGCCATGCAGAGGCCGCGGCTTTGGTGGCAGCAGCGGCGTCCTCGGCGGCCTTCTTGTCGGCTTCAGCTTTCTCGGCGGCGGCACGGTCGGGGTCGGTGGACATGGTGATGATGAAGGCGACGCGGACGTAGAGGAAGTAGACGATCGGAAGCGAGCAGTCGCGTAATCGCTGCCCAAAAACCTATTCGCCCCTCACCCCGTACAGGAACCAGAAGGGCGTGGTTTCGGAGACCTGCTCTCCCGTCGACCGTGTACGCGGCGGACGGGATGGAGTCACCGGCGGCTAGGGTTAGGGGACACCGCACACTTATATAGACGCAGCCGCGTGGAGAGACGTGGGCTTGACCCACGTCCGAGTCCGTGTCAGCCCACGATCCGACGTCTCGGATCGTGGCCCTGCTGTCAGAACCTCTCCGTTAGTGACTGGCAAAAATAAGCGCATAGGTGTGAGCTCGGCTCGGCTCATTCCCGCAACCCGCGGCGCGGCGCGTCGTGACGAGGCGTGGCGAGGCGGGCGGCGGAGGAGGAGCGCGCGAGGGCCTCTTCTCTTCTCAAGCTCCAATAGCATGTAGAAGAGCCATCCTTATAAACCACTCCAACTTTCCTTCCACTAGCATGGTGGGACTAAACTTCCCACCACCTTGTCATGCCACCTACATGGGCCCTTAGAGATCAAAACTGAAATTGTCATATGGGATCTAGGCCCATCTCACATTTCAACAATCCCCCATCAGATCTCAGGGGCCCACTTTGTCCTTTGTTCCAAACGCTGTTTTGATATATTAGTGTTTCCGTGAAGACCTGTTAAGGTTGAGCTTCACCTAGAGCAAGTAGCTACACTCCTTCACAACTGAACAATGGACTATGCCTTGAATTGTCAGTTTGGCGTAAAGAAATTTCACCACATGTCTTACTAGTACTGGGCCGCCGAAGGCTGACCCCTCGGGTGGAGCATATAAGTCACACTCCTGGCCTATTCATGAGCTTACTAGAGATCACCCCAATCTCATAGACTGTGACTAGCAGTCGGGCTCACATAGATGTGTTCCTCCAAAGATCGCTCTGTAGGATAGCATCTTGCTTATACAGATAAGCCTTGGAACACATTAAGACAGTAGTCATCCTTCCATATAGTTTCCGAGAGTATTGCATCTCCAACGGAGTGGGTTAGTAAAGTTACTCTCCTCAGTTCACCACTGGCTTGTTTCCCAGGTCCTACTTCACGGGATCTCCGATCACATAGGTTGGGTTACCACCATGGCAACTCATGTGGGTCTCATACCCATCTCCCTCGATGCACTATCTATCACGACACGTGATAGCCCTTTCGTAAAGGGATCTGCCAGATTCTTAGCCATATGGACATAGTCCAGCGCTATCACTCCAGAGTTTCTTAATTTTCTGACAGCTTTTAATCTCATTCTTATGTGTTTGTTGGAATTCATGTTGTCCTTTGAACTCTTCACCTTGGTGATGACAGTCTGATTGTCACAGTTCATAAGGATAGCCGGAACCGGTTTATCAACCAGTGGCAAGTCCATCAAAAGATCTCGAAGCCATCCTGCTTCAACACCAGAAGTGTCTAATGCTGTTAATTCTGCTTCCATTGTCGATCTCGTTAAGATCGTTTGCTTGCAAGACTTCCAGGAAACAGCGCCACCTCCAAGAGTAAACATATACCCAGTTGTGGCCTTCATCTCATCAGCATCAGAGATCCAATTTGCATCACTATACCCTTCCAGTACCAACGGGTCTCCAGTATAGTGAAGTCCATAGTTCATAGTACCTTTCAGATAGCGCATAACTCTTTCAACAGCATGCCAATGTACATCACCCGGTTTAGAAACAAACCGGCTCAGTTTGCTCACAGCAAACGCGATGTCAGGCCTCGTTGCGCTCGCTAGGTACATCAATGAACCAATGATTTGAGAGTATCTCAATTAATCTTTAGCCATGCCTTTGGACTTTCGAATCAACACGCTAGGATCATATGGTGTTTGAGATGGTGTGCAGTCCGAATATCCAAAACGACTCAACACCTTCTCAACATAATGGGATTGCAGAAGTGTGATCCCACCCTCATTATCTCTCAGTAGCTTGATGTTCAAGATAACATCAGCCAAACCAAGGTCCTTCATCTCAAAGTTCTGAGACAGAAACGATTTGACCTCCTCAATGACTTTGAGGTTTGTTCCGAATATCAGTATGTCATCAACATACAAGCACAGTATAACTCCTTCGCCCCCACCATGGCGATAGTATACACATTTGTCAGCCTCATTAACAACGAAACCAACAGATGTCAGAGTTGTATTGAACTTATCATGCCATTGCTTAGGTGCTTGCTTTAGGCCATATAAAGATTTCAGCAACTTACACACCTTCCTTTCCTGACCATCTATCACAAAGACATCTGGCTGTTGCATGTAGATTTCCTCATTTAGCTCTCCATTCAGAAAAGTCGTCTTAACATCCATTTGATGGACGAGAAGACCATGTGAGGCCGCCAACGAGAGTAATACTCGAATGGTGGTCAGTCTAGCCACAGGTGAATAAGTATCAAAGAAATCTTCCTCTTCTTTCTGGTCATAGCCCTTGGCCACAAGCCTGGCCTTGTACTTTTCAATCGTACCATCGGGCCTAAGCTTTTTCTTGAACACCCACTTACATCCCAATGGTTTGCAACCATAGGGACGCTCGGTGATCTCCCATGTCCCGTTAGCCATGATGGAATCCATCTCGCTACGAACCGCATCCTTCCAGTAGTCAGCTTCTGGAGAGGCATACGCTTCTGAGATAGAAGTGGGAGTATCATCCACGAGGTACACGAAGAAATCATCACCAAAGGTCTTTGCAGTCCTTTGTCTCTTGCCCCTACCAAGGGTTTCCTCGTCATCCTCCTCAGGATTTTCATCATATGTTCGTTCATAATATTCCATAGGAATGGCAGGCTCAGGAGTCTCCTCGGATTCCTGTCTAGTAGTGCTTTGCATATCTCTCATAGGAAAAATATCCTCAAAGAATGTAGCATCCTTAGACTCTATGATTGTACCGACCTTCTGGCCAGGTAACTCAGATTTCACTACTAGAAATCTATAGCCAACGATGTTCTTAGCGTAGCCCAAATTAACGCAGTCCACAGTCTTGGGTCCAAGCTTACGCTTTTTGAGGATCGGCACGTTGACTTTCGCTAAACAGCCCCAAGTACGCAAGTACGAGAGTGTTGTCCTTCTCTTTGCCCATCTCTCATAGGGAGTGATATCATTATCCTTTATCGGAACTTTATTCAGGACATGACATGCCGTCAATATAGCCTACCCCCACCATGCCTTGGATAAACCTGACGTATCTAACATGGCGTTAACCAGATCAGTTAGAGTACGGTTTTTCCGCTCGGCAACCCCATTTGACTGGGGTGAATAGGGAGGCGTCCTCTCATGAATAATGCCATGTTCCGCACAGAAGGAAACAAACTCACTCGAGAAGTACTCTCCACCACGATCTGAACGGAATCGTTTAATTTTCTTTTCAAGTTGATTCTCAACTTCTGCCTTATAGATTTTAAAGTAGTGTAGAGCCTCATCTTTAGTATTTAACAGATACACATAGAAATATCTAGTGGAATCAGCTATCAATGTCATGAAGTATTTCTTTCCACCTTTAGTCAATACACCGTTTATCTCACAAAGATCAGAATGTATGAGTTCTAATGGTGCCAAGTGTCTCTCCTCCGCAGCCTTGTGAGGCTGGCGAGGTTGCTTAGCTTGCACACATGACAGGCACTTAGAACCTTTGGCTAAAGTGAAACTCGGGATTAAATCCAACTTAGCTAGCCGCGTCATAACACCGAAACTTATGTGACAAAGACGTGAATGCCAAACCTCAGATTCATTAACACTCGAATGAACATGGTTCACGACTTTATTACAGAAATCTGCGAGGGAAAGGCGGAACATCCCTCCGCTCTCATAACCTTTTCCAACAAATAGTCCATACTTAGTAACAACTAATTTATTAGACTCGAATACCAACTTAAACCCTTCTCTACATAGAAGGGAGCCACTAACGAGGTTCTTCTTGATGGCGGGGACATGCTGCACGTTCTTCAGCTGCACGATCCTTCCCGAAGTAAACTTCAGATCGACCGTGCCAACACCATGAACAGAAGCACTCGCGCCATTCCCCATCAATACGGACCCGTGGCCTGTGACCTGGTAAGAAGAGAACAATGAAATGTCAGCACACACATGAACACCTGCACCTGTATCCACCCACCAATCGGTAGGCTGAAACACTGAAAAAACAGTAAATAGATTACCGTACCCAGATGCACCATTCTCATTGTTGCCCACAATCATGTTGACAGACTTGGAGTCCTGTCCTGACTTCTTAAACTTGTTTGGGCACCTGTTGGCCCAATGTTCAGTCGAACCACAAGTAAAGCAGCCCTCATCCTTCTTGTTCTTTTTGAAGGTCTTCTTACCCTTCTTCTTGAAGTCGGTATTCTGTTGGACACCGTTCTTTCCCTTGAACTTGTGGGAGTTGAGGTTCCTCTGGTTCACCATGTTGGCAACAGAAGTCCCTTCGGCCCCTTTTCCGTGCGAGTCCTTTGCCCTCGAATTCTGCTCGACACTCAGATGGCCAATGACATCCTCCACAGAGAATTCATGCCTCTGATATTTCAGAGTGGTGGCAAAGTTCCTCCAGGAATTGGGGAGCTTAGCAATTATGCAGCCCGCGACAAACTTGCCCGGTAACTCGCACTTCAGAAGCTCAAGCTCCTTAACAATGCATATTATCTCATGAGCCTGCTCCAGTACAGGACGGTTCTCAACCATCTTGTAGTCGTGGAACTGCTCTATAATATACATCTCGCTCCCTGCATCGGCGGCCCCGAAATTAGATTCGAGCGCCTCCCACAAGTCCTTGGCGACATGCACATGTAAATATGCGTCGACCAGTTTATCTCCGATCACGCTAAGAACTGCTCCGAGAAACACAGTGGTTGCCTCCCTGAACGCCTTCTCCTGTTCAGGAGCAATCGTTCCCGTGGACACACCGGTGACCCAGAACACGTTCATAGCCGTGAGTCATAAAGTGGTCTTTGTCTGCCAACGCTTAAAATACGTACCGGTAAACTTATCCGGTTTCAGTGCTGCGGCAAAGCCACTTGCCGAAAAATTCCTACACATAATACTTTTTTGGATTGTTGAGTAAATAGGCAATTTCTCGATTAAATTAATCCACGAGTAAATCACTAGCATGGCATTGACTAAGTTGATGACGTACTGACTTTGATCTAAACATGCACGTACTAAGCAAACAGTAGACAAATCTACACATACTGCTAGTACTGCTAATATGAAAATAATCAGGAGCGGGATAAACGAGTTATACCCTCCAGTAGGCCATGCAGAGGCCGCGGCTTTGGTGGCAGCAGCGGCGTCCTCGGTGGCCTTCTTGTCGGCTTCAGCTTTCTCGGCGGCGGCACGGTCGGGGTCGGTGGACATGGTGATGATGAAGGCAACGCGGACGTAGAGGAAGTAGACGATCGGAAGCGAGCAGTCGCGTAATCGCTGCCCAAAAACCTATTCGCCCCTCACCCCGTACAGGAACCAGAAGGGCGTGGTTTCGGAGACCTGCTCTCCCGTCGACCGTGTACGCGACGGACGGGATGGAGTCACTGGCGGCAGCAACAGCAAAGGAACGACGGTGGGCGTGCGCGTAAGCAGATGTGATCTGTTCGTGGCGGCTAGGGTTAGGGTATAGACGCAGCCGCGTGGAGAGACGTGAGCTTGACCCACGTCCGAGTCCGTGTCAGCCCACGATCCGACGTCTCGGATCGTGGCCGTGCTGTCAGAACCTCTCCGTTAGTGACTGGCAAAAATAAGCGCATAGGTGTGAGTTCGGCTCGACTCATTCCCGCAACCTGCAACCCGCGGCGCGGCGCGGCGCGTCGTGGCGAGGCGGGCGGATGAGGAGGAGCGCGCGAGGGCCTCTTCTCTTCTCAAGCTCCAATAGCATGTAAAAGAGTCACCCTTATAAACCACTCCAACTTTCCTTCCACTAGCATGGTGGGACTAAACTTCCCACCACCTTGTCATGCCACCTACATGGGCCCTTAGAGATCAAAACTGAAATTGTCATATGGGCTCTAGGCCCATCTCACATTTCAACACAAACACAGTCATTTTACATTTTACATCAGAATATAAGGCACAATACTTGTGTCACTTGGTTGTAAGAGCCAAATATGGCGACCATGCTCAGGGAAAGCCAGCTTTGTTTTACAAAATTATGTGCTTCAGTGCTTGAAGCCCTTACCTCGTGAATGAACCGGACCTCCGTAAAGGCTCGGCGGCAAGGTTCTATCTCCTGGCTGTAGACTCCTTTACCTCCTTCGTTAATTTGCCTCGTCACTTGTGATGCCTCACATGCAATGACAAGGTTTTGCACATTCAAATCAGTGGGTCAATTCTTCAGAACATGCCAGCGCTTCAAGGGTTCCAGATCCATGCAATCATCAATCACACGTGTAGAAGACGACCCCAAGTATACGCCCTTGTCATCCCGGCAACATGCTGCCACCACCCTTTCTTCTATTTTTGGCAATCCCCTTTTGTCTACATGCATGCATTGATCTTCACAAAGCCCATATATCGGTGGCGGGATCCATCTGGACAACCTTGGGGGCACCGCTGCAGCATACTTCAGTGGTCTTGCGTTAGTGATCTCTAGGTCCGCCAGGTAACGCATGATGAAGCCATGAACGGAGAGCCGAGAGCGGACTCTCTGTAAAATGCTTCGTGTATTGTTTTGCGCCTGGCACTCCAAAGAGCCCATAAGGTGATCAGTACATTTGTCAACTCTTCATGCGGTATCCATTCCATCATATAAAACAACCACTTCCTTGCATGCGGCCATGCGGGCACTTGTTCATGCTGTCATGCACATATGCTTAATTAGTGAGGGACTCGTTGGCAAGCGCCCATACACACCTTGCCAAGGTGCAGTCCACCATATGGAGTGATGCCATGTACCATCTGCAGCTTTACACAGTTCACAACACGGCGAGGTTGCCATTTGTCGTCGATGCAACTCTGCACTAGAAGGTACTCCCTCCGTTTCAAACCATAAGACATTTTTTGACACTAAACTAATATCAAAAAACGTCTTACATTTCGGGACGGAGGGGATAGCAGCGACCGCTGGTAAGGCGCCAAGCGAACACCCTTACCTTCAACGGTACTTTTGTCTTCCATAGCCTTGACCAAGCCTTTTCTGATCTATTGGAGCTTGTGCTCGGTTGCCCTTCTAGCCAATCCTCCTAATACTTTTTTCCTTGGGACTAACAACTTGTATGCCTTGTGATTATGTTGGACTAACGACTTAACTGAGAATATTATGAAGATATTCATAGACCAAAAAAACAACAACTTGTACGCCGACCTGAGAGAGAAGACCCGCCCTTTTTTGCATGATGCCAAGCCAGAAATCTTCCTGTTGGACAATGCTTAATGGTATATTACAAATCGCCTAGTGTCCATGGGCAGGAAATATCTCGCTCGTTCTCCTCTGTTCCACCATCCCGATGTGTGGTCAATCAGTTCTGACACCATCTTTGATGGGTGATGTGTGGTCAATCAGTTCTGACGACATCTTTGATGGGTTATCTGAAACAACCGCACCGGAGTCAGTCTTTCTGTCTGAGGGATCCAGTTGTCATGCCAGACACGCGTAGACTTTCTATTGCCTATTCCGTGGATAAGTCCCAACATAAAAATATATTTTCCTTCCACCAAAGATCACCACGCCTGGAAAGGGGACGAGCCCAAAGTTGCTTGCATAATGTCAATGTTAGGAAAATAGACAGATATGAGGATCTTCGCACTAAGTAATTTTGGTGTTTGCAAAATTCTCCACACTTGATATACTAACTAGGCCAAGTTGAAAAGCTCAATCTCTACCTAATAATAAAACACGGATGGCTTCTCTCTGTCCATTGCACCTTTTTGCAGAAAGCCCCTACAGTTTGATAAAATCAACCTGCGGTCCACGTTTTAGTCAAGCCGGACGTTTTTTTGAATTTTCTCAAAAAAAACCCTGATGTTTCAGGTAATCAACCCACCATCCATATTTAAGTTAGATGAATTGTTTTTTTATGTTTTTAACAGAAAACCCCTTGATTTTTAGGTTAATCAATTCATAGTTTATCTAAAACTAATGCTTTTTAAAATAATCCATATCTTTTAAACCGTAACTCTAATTTTAACATGTTACATTTGAAATTTGATTAGAAAAATGTGTAGAATGAAAATATGATGCTATTTTTAGCTGTTACATATTTCTAAAGTATTATTTTGGTGCAACATTAATCTATAGCTCTCGGTCTGTTTTTCTTTCGTACCGGCAATGATCCGAATTGCAAATAAACATCCACTAAAACCAGATTAAAAGGAAAGAAAATATTGATAATCACGCATGCACATCTCACTAGTAGAAAACAGGGCTTTTGCCCCGGTTCGTAAGGGCCTTTAGTCTCGGTTCTTGAACCGGGACTAATAGGTCGTTACTAATGCGTCCCCCCTTTAGTCCCGGTTCTTACACGAACCGGGACAGATGGGCATCCACGTGGCCGCTGCGGGCAACCCAGGTAGGGGGCCTTTGGTCCCGGTTGGTGACATAAACCGGGACCAAAAGGCATCCACGCGTTAGAAGCTGGCTGCAGTTGAGTTTTTTTGAAAGTGGCTGGTTTAGGGGTTTGGGGGGTTAATTTAGGTTGTTATTATCTGGCTAATAGAGAGAAGTGTCCTCTCTTATCTTCATGCTTGGTTTACCAATGCTACTGCTATGTTCATTTCACCCGCTGATATATAATAACCCTTCATGCTCGCATCATACATCATCATATATAATAACAAGTCCTACTAATCATGCATCATCATACCACTTCTACTCGTTATTAATAACAAGTCATACGATCATCATACTCATAGTCATCGAACCCAACCCTACATAATTATTCTTAGCACATCATCAGTATCAGGTAGACCTAAACACACTTAAGAGAAAATAGCATAAAACAATATAGACCATGACTCTCCATTATAAAGAATGGAGATCATCCTATCTCCAATTCTTGCGCTTCGCTTCCTTTTGCTTCCAAGAAGCTCCTTACGACTGTCCATACATTTTTCCATTTTTTGATTGTCATGTCTCCACTTCTTTTAGAAATTCGGTATGGACAGTTGAGATTCATAGGACGACCTGGTTGTATGTTCAAAACATCAAGGCGACTGTGCGTATACATCAGATGAGGCACACAATCATTCGGGATTATCTATTGAAAAACATAGTAATAACTTCATAGTTAGCAATGATGTACTAGTTTTCGAAGTATGCAAAAAGATGCACGGATGTCGTAAGAGTAAAAAAATCTTACCAGGGTATCTCCATGGTAGTTACCGTAGTTCAACACGTGCACTAGTGGCACGTATTGACCATAATGTTGAGGAGTTCGATTGTAGATATTGTAATTCTCAAGATCAGTACAAAATGGATCAGATGATTTTTCTCCTTATAAGTTAATTCGGAGCCATCGGTGTAGTGAGTTTTGTCTACCATCTTCCGCACATTCTTTGAAGAATGAAAATAAGCTGTCAATGGAAATAAGCTGTCAACTATTTTGAAATAAACAATATAAATTACTTAATAACTATGTTAAGCTCACATGGGGAAAGAATTGGAGGTGTATCTACAAGGACCCAAATGTCCATATTGTGTTGCTTGATTGTAGGATCACCAAGATCCATGGTGACAAGCATACCCTCATTAAAATCATACATCTTGCAAAGTGCTTCCCAATTTTTGCAACCAAAATGGGTTACACTCTCAGCATTGTACAACTTTACTTTAAAATCCACACTATGATGGGTCCTTAGAAGAATTTTTTTGGTTTCCATACTTTCATGGTCTTCAAAACCCATCCTCTCCAAGACATAGCATCTTGCATAGCATGGGATAAGCTAGTCGAATTGGAAAAGATGAAAATTACACGTTAAAATAGTTGAAGTCGTGCTTAATTACGAAAAAACTATTGTCGCCATTGCGTACCGTATGAACATCGAAGGTCTCCTCGAGCTTAATGCTGAAGCGCTGATCTTCGTCCAGCTCAATGAACCTGTCGCGCATACCTCGGTTGTCGTGGCACCAGTCGCACTCCCCCGGACGGTTTTCGTCGTTCGAGTACGACATTTCCGGCCTATGTTCATAATTTAAATATTAAACTTGTACAATTAAATATATGTACTAAAAAACCTAAATTAGATCATTATTATTAATCATGGATTGACTATCGGTGATGGTACGTAGCTCCTTCTTTCATTCCCGAGTGCATTATTACACCAAATTGTCTAGCACACGGAAATGAAGGAGAAGCTACCCCCACGGCGGTGTGGATGATGGAGGGGGCTCCTAGATTTCTGCATAGAGTGCTCTTCAATTTTAGCATTTAAAGTAGGAGTACTTTTCCAACATGAGCATTCAATAAGCAAAACCAAATCGTAAAATAAAGTAGTATTTAAATTAGCACGCATTCAATTATAGCCAAAACTACATCATCTCTTGTGTCCGTACATCATCGAATATTATCATTAATACTCCTCGAATACTATCATACATATAGCATCGCTAATACAGCTAGAACCGTAGGGCCCGACGGGTATCGTCGCGGGCGGTGGACACCCAAAGATAAGGAACCATCATAGGATCATAGCTCCAGTGAGATCCCTGAAGAACCTGCCAGGTATTGTCGAACCTACCCTCCAATGCAACCATGTAGCGACGGACGTGCTCGTCCTCCTCGCTGACACGGTGACGTACCACCTTCGTGGTGTCCGGAAGCCTCGGCACCGTCACTGGCCCACGCGACCGCCACCAAACAAGGATCGGGTCAACAACGGTCTGCCTCCTCACCAACCTACGTCCCCCGGAAGGTAGCACCTTCCAATAACAGCCCAGCGGAGCCCAGTCCCAAACATGGCCCTGATCAAGCAGGCCTCCACCGCCGAGTCGACGACGACGAGGATGCGGGATAGGCATCGTCGATGTCGATGCGGGAACTACTTCTATATATAGTTAAATAAAGTAGTTTTATTAATTAAGTCAACTAGCTCAACTACTAAGCACTTATTATAAATAAATAAAGTAGTACTTACTAAAAACAAACTATTTCTATATATAGTAAAATAAAGTAGTTTATTAAATCAACTAGCTAGTTCAACTATATATGAAGCACTTACTATAAATAAAATAAAGTAGTACTTACTAAAAATAAACTAGTTTAACTATAGTTTTATTATTTTTCTAACTAATTATATTAAACACTTTCTCTTCTTATTTTTTCCTTTTTCCTCTATTCTAAATATGAATATATTCATAAATGACTTTGATCATGCACAATTTTCCTATACATACACAATATGAACATATACATAAATTGACAAAGAAAATACTATGAACAAAAAAATCATTAAAATTCTATGAACAAAATTACAACACAAAAAAATCATAAAAATTCTATGAACAGAAAAAAATCATAAAAAATTGACATATTCGATCTTTGCATATATATGAACATACAAACATGCATATTTAACAATAATATCACCAAAAAAATCTATTAACAGAAAAAAATCTAACACAATATGAAAAAAAATTTAACAAAATACACATCTAACAAAAAAATCTATGAACTACAAAAAAATGTAACAAAAAATCTAAAAAAATCTAACAAAATCTAACTCAATTAACTACACATATAAATTATACTACACATCTAAATTAACTACTAATAACATCAAATTAAATTAGCAAAAAATTTCTCACGACGACGGTGTCGGGGACGACGACGGCGACGGCGAAGGCGAGGTGCGGAGCGGGGCGGGGCGGCGCGGAGACGGTCGACAGTGAGGTGCGGCGTGGGCTGGGGCGGGGCGGCGACGGCATCAGGGCGGTGCGGGCCGGGGCGGCGCGGGACAACGCGGGGCGATGACGGCGACGGCGAGGCGGAGACGGACGGGCACCCTGGCGGAGTCGGGCGGCGGGGAAGAACGAACTGAACCAAATTTTCGCGGGGCTTCTTATATAGGCAGAGTATTGGTCCTGGTTCATGGCACCAACCAGGACCAATGCACCCTTTAGTCCCGGTTGGTGCCACCAACCGGGACCAAAGGCCTCTTTTCAACAGCCCAAAGGGCGGAAAACAGAGACCTTTGGTCCCGGTTGGTGCCACAAACCGGGACAAAAGAGAGGCATTGGTCCCGGTTGGTGCCACCAACCGGTACCAATGCACCCCATTAGTCCCGGTTGATGGCACCAACCGGGACCAAAGGTCGTGTGCTGGAACTGGCGTGGTGCAGTGCTATGTTTAGTCCCACATCGCTAGCCGAGAGGGGCTCGGAGTGGTTTATAAGCCCTGTCGAACCAACCACTTCGAGCTCCTCTCTACTGCAGGCTTACGGGCCTAAAATCACTCTCTGTGCTTGTGGGCCTGTTGGGCCTACTGCGGGCCTGCACCCTGGCCCTAGTAATGGGTTTCTAATCGTATGCAGGCCATGGTGGCCCTGTAGGTGGCACTTTTTTTTAAAATTTTCCCATGTTTTTGCTTTCTTTTTTGTTTCTAATTACTTATTTATTTTCTATTACGATAATTCTTTTTGCTATTAAAGTTTGTAACAAAATTCTAATTATTTATTTATTTTCTTTTATGATAATTCTTTTTGATTTTAATGTTTTGAACAAAATTCTAATTACTTATTTATTTTCTTTTATGATAATTCTTTTTGCTATTAAAGTTTGTAACAAAATTCTAATTACTTATTTATTTTCTTTTATGATAATTCTTTTTGCTTTTAATGTTTTGAACTAAATTATAATTACTTATTTATTTTCTTTTATGATAATTCTTTTTGCTATTAAATTTTGTAACAAAATTCTATATAATTTTAGTTTCAATAATACTAGAGGTTTATAAAAGCTTTTTAGTTGATTCCTTTAGTACCAGTTCTAAGGCTGTTACAAAGGCATTTTATTTGGTACAGGTTTTAAGGATGGGGCCCCACGAGCACCTTTTAGTACCGGTTCGTGGCATGAACCGGTAAAAGAGTTTTTTAGTTGATTCTTTCTGCAGCTGTTTTTTAGTACCACCTCGCCAAGCGAGAGGCACTCGCAGCGGTTTATAAGCCCTGAGTGTAGAGACGATGAAGGGAGAAACGCAGTGCTCAACTGCATGTTGGCCTGAAGCTAAGCAACGTGCAGGTGAGCATTGCGCCTTTCTTTTATTTTGGCATGGTATCATCATTTCATCCACATAGCATATGCAAGAAAGTTGAGAGGGTTACGGCAAAAACTGGATGCACTTTGTGTACAAAACGTACAATCTCTTTCGAAGTATCAGAATTTCATACGGAAACTTGTCTGTTACAACATGCATTTCAAATGAACTACAAAAAGGTTGAAAGTTGGCATGGTATCATCATAATAGTTGTGGAGAAAGTCTTCACTTTTTCTTTGCTTGTGTCCTTTCCTTACTGCGCCGTAACCATGAATAATCTTCATCATTTATCAGGATGCTTGGGTCAGCCTTGACTTTGAAGGGAGGAATTTCTTGAAACTTTTCATAATCTTCGGACATGTCTGTCTTGCCCTCCACTCCCGCGATGTCCCTTTTTCCTGAAAGAACTATGTGGCGCTTTGGCTCATCGTATGACGTATTCGCTTCCTTATTTTTTTTCTTTTTATCGGTTTGGTAGACATGGCCTTCACATAGATAACCTGTGCCACAACATTGGCTAGGACGAACGGTTCGTCAGTGTACCCAAGATTGTTCAAATCCACTATTGTCATTCCGTACTATGGGTCTACCTGTACCCCGCCTCCTGACAGATTGACCCATTTGCACTTAAACAAAGGGACCTTAAAATCTACTCCGTAGTCAAGTTCCCATATGTCCACTATGTAACCATAATATGTGTCCTTTCCCCTCTCGATGGCTGCATCAAAGCGGACACCGCTGTTTTGGTTGGTGCTCTTTTGATCTTGGGCGATCGTGTAAAATGTATTCCCATTTATCTCGTATCCTTTCCAAATCGTAACAGTCGAAGATGGTCCCCTGGACAACGAGTACAGCTCATCACAAACAGTGTTTTCATCTCTGGGACGTGTTTCCAACCAACTACTGAAAGTCCTGATGTGTCCACATGTAATCCAGTCGTCGCACTGCTCCGGGTGTTTGGAGCATAGACTGTTCTTGTGTTCATCGACATAAGGGGTCACCAAGGTAGAGTTCTGTAGAACTGTGCAGTGTGCTTGAGACCAAGAATATTCGTCCCTGCATATTATTGTCTCCCCTGCAAGCGTGCCTTTTCCAGTCAGTCTCCCCTCATACCCTGATTTAGGGAGACCTATCTTCTTAAGGTCAGGAATGAATTCAACACAAAACCCAATGACATCCTCTGTTTGATGGCCCATGGAGATGCTTCCTTCTGGCCTAGCACGGTTACGGATATATTTCTTTAGGACTCTCATGAACCTCTCAAAGGGGTACATATTGTGTAGAAATACGGGCCCCAGAATGACAATCTTGTCAACTAGATGAACTAGGACGTGCGTCATGATATTGAAGAAGGATGGTGGGAACAACAGCTCGAAACTGACAAGACATTGCACCACATCACTCCTTAGCCTTGGTATGATTTCTGGATCGATCACCTTCTGAGAGATTGCATTAAGGAATGCACATAGCTTCACAATGGCTAATCGGACATTTTCCGGTAGAAGCCCCCTCAATGCAACCGAAAGCAGTTGCGTCATAATCACGTGGCAGTCATGGGACTTTAGGTTTTGAAACTTTTTCTCTGCCATATTTATTATTCCTTTTATATTCGGCGAGAAGCCAGTCGGGACCTACATACTAAGCAGGAATTCAAAGAAGATTTCCTTCTCTTCTTTGGTAAGAGCGTAGCTGGCAGGACCTTCATACTGATTTGGAGGCATGACGTCTTTTTCGTGCAAACGTTGCAGGTCCTCCCGTGCCTCAGCTGTATCTTTTGTCTTCCCATACACGCCCAAGAAGCCTAGCAGGTTGACGCAAAGGTTCTTCGTCACGTGCATCACGTCGATCGAAGAGCGGACCTCTAGGTCTTTCCAGTAGTGTAGGTCCCAAAATATAGATTTCTTCTTCCACATGGGTGCGTGTCCCCCAGCGTCACTCAGAACAGCTAGTCCGCCGGGACCCTTTCCAAATATTACGTGTAAATCATTTACCATAGCAAGTACGTGATCACCGGTACACATGGCGGGCTTCTTCCGGTGATCTGCCTCACCTTTGAGATGCTTGCCTTTCTTTCGGCATTGATGGTTGGTCGGAAGAAATCGACGATGGCCCACGTACTCATTCTTCCTGCAGCTTCCCAGGTATATACTTTTGGTGTCAGCTAAACAGTGCGTGCATGCGTGGTATCCCTTGTTTGTCTGTCCTGAAAGGTTACTGAGAGAGGGCCAATCATTGATGGTTACAAACAGCAACACGTGCAGGTTAAATTCCTCCTGTTTGTGCTCATCCCATGCACATACACCGTTTCCATTCCACAGCTCTAAAAGTTCTTCAACTAATGGCCTTAGGTACACATCAATGTCGTTGCCGGGTTGCTTAGGGCCTTGGATGAGAACTGGCATCATAATGAACTTCCGCTTCATGCACATTCAAGGAGGAAGGTTATACATACATAGAGTCACGGGCAGGTGTTGTGATTGCCGCTCTGCTCCCCAAAAGGATTAATGCCATCCGCGCTTAAACCAAACCATACGTTCCTTGGGTCACGTGCAAACTCAGCGCAGTACTCTCTCTCGATTTTTCTCCACTGCGACCCGGCGGGTGCTCTCAACTTCCCGTCTTTTTTACGGTCCTCACTGTGCCATCGCATCAACTTGGCATGCTCTTTGTTTCTGAACAGTCATTTCAACCGTGGTATTATAGGAGCATACCACATCACCTTCGCAGAAACTCTCTTCCTGAGGGGCTCGCCGCCAACATCACCAGGGTCATCTCGTCTGATCTTATACCGCAATGCACCGCATACCGGGCATGCGTTCAAATCCTCGTACGCACAGCAGTAGAGGATGCAGTTATTAGGGCATGCATGTATCTTCTACACCTCCAATCCTAGAGGGCATACGACCTTCTTTGCTGCATACGTACTGTCGGGTAATTCACTATCCTTTGGAAGCTTCTTCTTCAATATTTTCAGTACACTAGTGCAGAACCGGCCTTTAGTGCCGGTTCGTGACGGCGTTTAGTGCCGGTTCGCCAACCGGCACTAAAGTGTGGGGACTAAAGCCCCCCCCCCCTTTAGTACCGGTTCGTCATGAACCGGCACTAAAGTGCAAACACGTGGCACGAGCCAGGCCCGGTTGCGCGTAGGGCTTTAGTACCAGTTGGTAACACCAACCGGTACTAATTGTTTGGTTTTTTTATTTTTCCTTTAATTTTGTGTTTTCAATTTAATTTAGTGATTGTTTTACATTATAATGAGTTGTTAAATCCATATCCATATTATACTTGATCACCTAATTAGGTGATCAAGTATAATATATATGGATATGGCATATATATACTCTAGCTAGCTAAAAATCATCGTAGTCGTCATTATCACTATTTAATCATCATAGTCATTACCGCTATCTAATCAACACCAACACTAGCTTTAAAGAAGAAACATTCACTTGTACCAGAAGCAAAAATATCATCGAGTTCAACATGATTGTCATGATATTATCAGCGTTCATATATAACACCACAAAAGCAAATCACTCTTGGTGATTAAGTTCAGAACGAAGAACACGGACATGAAAGGACAAGTACTAAGAGCATGAACTAGCTAAATCACTCCTGCTACTCTCTCTCAGGTAAAATAGCATAGAACATGTATAGCTCTCCTGATTCATCATACTGGAGCATGCATATGAACCTGTCTCCTAATCGTGGGCTGCGCTTCTCATTGCTGCCCCTAGTACTTCTCTGCGATCGTTAACAATTTTCCTCCAATCTTTCACTATTAACCATTCATCGCTTCTAGAAATCCTGAATGCACTCATGTGCAATGCAGGATATCTTGGCCGTAAGCTAACAATTGACATGCGACCTTTAGTCTCGATCCCCTGAGGCACAACTATCATCGGGAGTCCCTGTTGAAGAACATCGTATAGTACTTAATTAATTAATATACTTAGCAATGAAAGTTTAGCAAAAAAATTATGTATGCAAAAGATGCACTGAGGACAAATAGTAAAAATCTTACCATCATTCCTAAATAGATGTGACCGTAGTTCAATACGATCACTATTGGTCGCACGTTTTGAGTACTAACATTTCTAAGTTCAGGAAGAAAATTTGTCTTGACAGTATGAAGATCCTTAAGCCATTAAACGTAATGACTTATCTCCTCGCAGTTTAGTTCAGCTCCGGGACAGTAGTAGGTCCTGTCTACCAAGCGTCGGACATGTTTGCTTGAATAGAAATAAGCTGTCAATAGAAATTAGTTGTCAATTATTTTTGAATAAGCAATATCAAAGACAAAAATATAGTTGAGAAGAACTCACATAATGGTCGAACTGGAGGCGTCTGCAAATCGACCCATATGTCTCTATTACCTTCAATATCATCTTCTGGACGAATATCAAAGGTGATAACCATATCAGGCTCAAATGCATAAGCCTTGCATAATGCTTGCCAAGTTTTGCATTCAAAATAGGTGTACGTCTTTGCATTGTATAATTTGATGTTGAAAGTATAATCATGCTCAGTTTTCAGGTAAACTCTCTTTACCTTCATAGTTTCCATATCATTGAAACCTATCTTATCCAAGACAAAAATTCTTGCATGGCAGGGGATGCGCTAGTAGAATAGTGAAAATTAAAAATTATAAGTCAGGCAAATGAAGCATATATAAGTCATGCTTAATTACGAAAACAGACTTGTCGTTGTGACTTACTGTATCGAATTCGAAGGTCTCATCCAGCTTGATGCTGAATCGCCTATCATCAACAAGGAAATTTCTGTCGCACAGGCGCGCTGGTCTTCACAGTATTCGCACATAATGAAAGAATTTCCGTCGTCAGACGACATTTCATATATATGTTCATATAGGCGAAACATTAAACACTTAATAATTCAATTAATTCAATTAATTCAACTAAGCATTTACTAAAAATAAACTAGTTATATTAATTCAACTAGTTCAAATAATCTCATATACCTAAATTTTCTTACTAAAAATAAACTAGTTATATTAATTCAACTAGTCAAATAATCTCATATACCTAAATTTTCTTACTAAAAATAAACTAGTTATATTAATTCACTAGTTCAAATAATCTCATATACCTAAATTTTCTTACTAAACATAAACTAGTTCTATTAATTCAACTAGTTCAAATAAGCATTTACTAAAACTAAACTAGTTCTATTAATTCAACTAGTTTAAATAATCTCATATACCTAATTTTTTAATAAAAATAAACTAGTTATATTAATT
>NC_041385.1:567074225-567090178 GCF_002162155.2 Triticum dicoccoides
TGACGACGGGTGGCGGGGGTGGCGGGGACGGCGACGACATGCGGTGGGGGCGGCGATCGAGGGCGGCGGGGGCGACGGCGCGGCGGCACGGCGGCGTCGGCGATAGATGTCGTCGCGCGAGAGAAGTGGAGACGAAGTGTCGATGGAACTGATTTTTCGTAAGTGCCATATATATAGGAGGGGCCTTTAGTACCGGTTGGAGCCACGAATCGGTACTAAAGGTCTGTTTTGGCCAGCCCAAGCGGCGGGAAACGAAGGCCTTTAGTACCGGTTGGTGGCTCCAACCGGTACTAAAGGCCAACCATTAGTACCGGTTGGAGCCACCAACCGGTACTAAAGGCCGTGCGCTGCCACGTCACGGTGCGCTATTTTTAGTCCCACCTTGCCGAGCGAAGGGCAGCCGCACTGATTTATAAACCCACCCGCGGCTGCCCTTTCGAACTCCTCTATATAGCAGGCTTCTGGGCCTAACTCCGGCGCGCTGCCCTGTGAGCCTGCTGGTCCTTATGGGCCTGAATTTGCACACCCTGGGTCTGGCAGGCCCACTGGGCAGCGCCCCAACAATTTTTTAAATATTTTTTTCTTTTCTGCATTATTTATTTTCTTGTATTTATTTTTGAGTAATTTTTTATATAGTTTTTTCTTTTCTGCTTTATTTGTTTTCTTCTATTTATTTCTGAATAGTTTTTTTGTTGTATTTAGTTTCTTTGTGAATATTTTTGCTTTATATAATTTTTTTCTTTTCTGCATTATTTATTTTCTTGTATTTATTTTTGAGTAAATTTTTATATAGTTTTTTCTTTTCTGCTTTATTTGTTTTCTTCTATTTATTTTTGAGTAATTTTTTTATATAGTTTTTTCTTTTTTGCCATGACCCTCTCTACTCTTTCGCACATGCTATGCGGGTGAAATGATGATACCTTCAACATTTTCAGAGTTTGTTTTGTAGTGATTTTCATTTTCACGGTCATTTAGCTCTGATCTAAACAAATCGGTGACTGAAAAACAGCAAATGATGTCAGAACGTGTTGGAAGACCAAATGCTACTGAACATAAAAAAAATACATTGATCAGTACCGCCTTTCAGCCAAAACGCGCTACTGCTACATAGAAGTACATAAAAAAATACATTGATCATCCGAAACCGGCCCTGATACTTCGAAAGAGATTGTCCACAAGAAGTCCGGAGTTCTAATAAGTTATTAAAAATGAAAAAAGGCGCAATGCTCGTTAATTAGCTTCAAGCCTTTCAGAATAGGGTAGACTACACTGCACATAGCTCCGGGCAATCTATTCTATTCCGAAAGGCTTGAAGCTAAGCAACCTGCAGGTGAGCATTGCGCCTCTCCCTCATTGTCTCTGCACTCATGGCTTATAAACCGCTCCTACTACCTCTCTCCTAGCAAGGTGGGACTAAAAATCAGCTAAACAAGAAACTCTAGTACCGGTTCATGCCATGAACCGGTACTAAAGGTGTTTGTGGGGCCCACAGCCTGACACAACATCATTAGTACCGGTTCATGGCATGAACCGGTACTAATTGTTGCCCACGAACCGATACTAATGATCTCCGCCCGCCTAGCCGTTGGAACCAGCACTAATGGCCACATTATTGCCGGCTCAAGTTCAAACCGGCACTAATGTGCTTCACATTTGACCCTTTTTTTTACTAGTGGTAGCTTCTCAAATCCTTTGTCAAGCACAACATTCTCTGCCTTCCACTGCAGCAATTCCAGTACGGTACCCAGCTTTGTGTTGCCATCTTCACAATTGGGGTACAACTTTTTTTTGTGATCCTCTAACATGCGATCGAACTTCAGCTTCTCCTTTTGACTTTTGCATTGCGTCCTTGCATCGACAATGACCCGGCGGAGATCATCGTCGGGCACATCGTCTGGTTTATCTTGATCTTCAGCAGCTTCCCCCGTTGCAACATCATCGGGCACATCGTCTGGTTCCTCTTGATCTTCAGCAGCTCCCCCCGTTGCAGCATCACCGTATTCAGGGGGCACATAGTTGTCATCGTCCTCTTCTTCTTCGCCGCCTTCCATCATAATCCCTATTTCTCCGTGCCTCGTCCAAACATTATAGTGTTGCATGAAACCCTTGTAAAGGAGGAGGGTGTGAAGGATTTTCCGGTCAGAGTAAGACTTCGTATTCCCACATTTACTGCATGGACAACACATAAAACCATTCTGCTTGTTTGCCTCAGCCACTTCGAGAAAAATATGCACGCCCTTAATGTACTCGGAGGTGTGTCTGTCACCATACATCCATTGCCGGTTCATCTGCGTGCATTACATATAATTATGTGTGTCAAAATTGAGAAAATCAGACAAATATCTATCTAAAGTAAAAAAATTAGACAAGTATCATAAAGAAGATAAGAACAAGAGGCTCACCACGGTGGTGCCGGCGACGAGATTGGCGCGGGCGATCAACGACGGTGAAAACAGGGACGGGGCATGACGGACCCCTAAATCTAGAGAAATCTCGAAAAAATGGAGCTCCTAGGTCGAGCTTAGAGAGGAGAAAGCTTAACTAGTTTGGCTCGGACATTTCATCGAACACCTCATGTGCATAGGAGGTGAACTATAGCACCCAAATGCCCTCTCCTCGCCGGATTGAAAAAACAGAGCACTGTGGAGTGCTTTGCCGCGGCGGTGGGTATATATAGGCAAGTTATTTGTCCCGGTTCGTGGCATGAACCGGGACTAAAGCCACCCCTTCTGTCCCGGTTCATGCCACAAACCGGACCAATGGTTGTGGGCCAGCAGCGAGGACCATTGGTCCCGGTTCGTGGCTCGAACCGGGACAAATGCCCACGAGGCCCCGGCCGGCCCCCTGGGCTCACGAACCGGGTCTAATACCCCCCATTGGTCCCGGTTCTTGAAGAAACGGGACTAATGGGCTGGCCAGGTCCGAACGGTAGCCCTGTTTTCTACTAGTGTCTCTAAAAATATTCTTGGGAAAGAAAAATATATTTCGTGCAAACTTAATCTATAGTGCACGGTTTGTTTTTCTTTCGTACTGGCGCCAATCCGGATTGCAAATAAACACCAATTAAGACCAAATTGAGAGGAAGGAAAACATCGATAACCACGCATGCACACCTCTGAAAAACCTCTCGGGGAAATATAACATATTTCTCATCTTATTACGAGCGAGTGCGCTTGCGCGTACACGCGCACAGAGAGAGAGAGAGAGAGAGAGAGAGAGAGAGAGAAACCTGAGGACTATCACATTCAAACGCGTTTTCGTTGTGTCAGCACTGAGACCACCGTCGGTAACACAAATGTGATGCCATTTTAAAATAAAGGACATGAACCTATTAGGGTCTTGAGTCATGGTAATTGGGCTCAGAGTATGTGTTATTTTCTCTCTCATTGCAACTCATGGGCTCTTTTGCTATGTCTCTAAAGCCTAAGCCGCCATGTACTTTGGCATCGTGAGTGTGTCCTATCACACCAAGTGAGGCTTGCACTTTCCTTGCTTGTTGCCCCACCAGAAACTTCTTATAAATGAGTTAATATTCTCACAAAGTCCCCATAGCAATTGAAAAACGGCTATTGATTAAGTAGGAATTGCAAAGGCCGTTGATTTTATGAACACATCTTTCCCTCCGGCCGAAAGGAACTGTTTGATCCATCCTTGAATTTTGTTCCAACCAGATCTTTCAAGTACTTGAAAGTTTCATTTTTGCTTGTACCCACATCTGAGGGTAGACCAAGGTAGCGATCATTAAGGGGCGGTTGGAACCTCTAGTACAAGCTTCATGGCCTCTCTTGTACTGTTTGGGCACCCTTTACTAAAATGGAACGAGCTCTTAGCAAGGTTTACACGTTAACCAAATGCCTGACAATAGATATCAATTACCTCTCATATCTCCGCTGCTCCTTCTGTATATGCCTTTGCAAATAGCAAGCCGTCGTTTGCAAGTAAAAGATGATTGACCGCATGTGTTATAGGGGGCACTACGATGCCAGATAAATTTTCTGAGTTTCCCTTGCCCCTCAACAGGCAAGATAGGACTTAAGCTACCAAAAAAATACGACGAGATGGGGTCCCCCTGACGGACCCCCTAGTGGGTTTGAAAACCTCCGTATGTTCAATATTAAAAGCATCGAAATAGAGACTGATGTGTCAAATCTCATGATAGACGACATCATTCATCTCTCACTAAAGCCCAACTTCAACATAATTGCTCAAAGGTAATTCCACTCGACCCTGTCATGGGCCTTCAATGTCGAGTTTTAGAGCACAATACTATGAGTTTCTTCTCTTCTTCTTCATAAAGTGTTAGCAATCGTACATAGTCAAAATATTATCTGTGATTAATTTTTCCGGGACAAATGTTGATTACTCTTCTTATTTTTTCTGTAACACCTCCTTTAGTCTATTAGCTTGCACTTTAGAGACGACTTTTATGACAATGTTGCATAAACTACTGGTCTAAATTGGGAAAGAGAAGATGGCCCAAGAACTTTTGGAATCAGGACGAGCAACGTCGGTTTACCTCTCCTAATTCTGCGCATACACTCACCCCTATGAACGCACAAATCCACACCATACCCCTATATATGAGCACCTCCAAAAGACTGAGCCGGCATCACCAGGACTTGAATCCTGATGGGCTGGGAATACCACAGTCCCTCTAACCATCCAACCACAGGTTGGTTCGCTTCTTGAACGCCATTAGGATATTCAATATTGTCCTCTACATTTGTCTCTTTACTTCCTCTTGACAAATGTCCCAATGATGTTGGAAATAATGGGCCACAAAACTATCTAGTCCTGGTGACTTATCAGGTACATTTGAAAGAGTGCAGTTTGACCTCTTCAGCTATGTACGGAGCCTCTAGTCGTGCATTCTTTGCCACGTCACCTTCTGCTGAACGGGAGAAAGAATGTCGTCTATCGTCACCGTTCCTTCTGTGCTCTATAGATTCTTATAAAACCAACTACATGATCCCGCAACGGTTGGACTTCCTCACAATAAGAACCATCAGGTAGCTGAAGCCTTTCAATTCTATCGTTCTTTCTCCTCAGAGATGCTCACCGCTGAAAGAAAATTGTGCTACTCTCCTCTTCAGAGAGCCATTGTATATTTGATTTTTTTTGGCATAATTTCCTTCATATGGTTACTGCCGTTATTTTTTTTTTGCTATTTTTCATTTCCTTTCTTCGAAAAGGTAATACACTAATACCAGTATTTTATTAGGAAACTTCATTATTTTAATTTTAAACTTTATTTTTTCTTCTTAAAAGGTAATACCAAAGCCACTAATTCATTTGTTAGAAAAGTTCATTATTTTGATTTTTCTTTAGTTTTTTTTCATTTTCTTTCTTCTTTAATGGTAATACCAACCCACTAATTCATTCCATCTCAAGATGTTTTTGTGAACAAATCATTATCATATGCTTATTCTATCACACTATAAAGAAGTGAAATTTTGGTGTACATTGTGTGCCATTTTTTCATTATTTCTTTTAATTTTTTGAAGGGTAATATAAATACCACTAATTAATTCTTCTTTAGAAAACTTCATTATCTTGATTTTGTTATTGTTTTTTCTCTTCTTAAATGGGTAGTACTAATGCTACTAATTCACTCATTCTTAGATAACTTCGTTTTTGCAGAAAATTTCACTATATATACCTGTTCTTCAATGTTATAAAAGAAACTTTATTCCTGTATAAATTCTGCGAAAGAAGTTATTATATATTTTAATTTTTCTTTCTTGTCGAACCATAATACCAATACCACTAATTTATTTTCCCATGGAAAACTTCCTTTTTCCATTACATTTTTTAAATTAGTTTTTATTTCATTTATTTTTCTTCAAGGGCAATACCAATACCCCTAAATTAGTCCTTCTTAGATAAATTTTTATGCAAAAGTTCCACCATTACAAGGTTATTCCTGCATATTATTAAAAAAATCTGTGTAAACTGTGCGCACATTTTTTCATTAGTTTGTTTTCATTTTCTCTCTTCTGAAGGGTCATACCAATGCCACTATTCATGATCTCTTAGAAAGCTTCATTTTGTTTTTCTTTATTTTTTATTGTATTTTTAGTTTTTCTTTCGCTTATTTTTATTTAAGAGTAATAATAATTTCGCTAACTTATTCCTTCTTAGATAGTTTTTTTTCTGCAAAAATCTATTACATGCTTATTCTTCATATTATAAAAAAGCATGATTTTTTTCTTAATTGTGCACAAATTTTGTCATTATTTTTGTTTTTGTTTTCTTTCTTCTTGAAGGGCAATACAAATGCCATTGATTCATTCTTCCTTAGAAATCCAGTTTTATTGTGTAAGGTGACACCGCCACATAATTTCAAGCAACTGATCTTTTCTTCTTATGGTTACCGGGTTAACTGAACTTGCCTCCTCCCAAGAACTATCGAGTTGATGGGTTCGAGTTGTGCCTAATTTTGTGTTACGAACTTAAAATGTAATTCATACATTAATTGTTTTGCTATTTCTTCGGTCACCAGAAAACCTTTTAAATTTTGGTCGATTTTTCTTGTCTGGTTTGAAGCAGCCCACCAACAAAGGCATGAACGACACTAGACTAGGGCAGCCCGTAATCCGCGTACAAAACGAGTTGGGCTTCCAAGTATTGGACTGGAGCAGCTCATGGTCCATATACAATTCCTATCGATTAATGAACTAGCTAGAATGCTTGAACAAATCCATCTACAAACAATGCTTGAGCAAATCGACTAAAAGAAATTCGTGGTCATACCTTTTCTTAAAAAAAGAAGGAGACCTCCGGCTTCTGCATCCGGACGATGCAAGCAGCCATTTTATTAATTATTCACACAAGATCTTATATAGTCATACAATAGTAAGACTAAAGCCAACGTCTAGGCAACATCTGTCGCTACTCCTATTCAGTTGATGAAGGGATGCTGATAGTCTAGGCCTAATACCATACAGACCTCGCAGCCAAACCTAACATCTAAGACCTGAGATCCCAACTAGGACGCCTGCTAGGTATGGGGCACCCACCGGTCCGGCGCACTCCTCAACCAGGACGCCTGCCGGGTATGAGGCCGCCGCAGCCACCTGCCACCAAACCATCTTCAGAGCTGTACTGCTGCATCTACCTTGTCCGGTCTAGCTGTCGTCGGCGCCACCACGACGCCAGACAGCGTCACCCTCCTGCGCGAGTCCATATCCGCACATCGGGCGCCGAGTCTCCACTGCGCCACGCTACCGAGATCCACCGTCCTCTATGGGCAAGATGAAGTACCCCTCCTCCTCTTGTCCCCTTCAGCCAACACTTACTCCAAAACGATGCCCGCAGGAGGGAGAACGACACCGAAAGCGCCGTCATCGTCCAAACCGGTAGACCCAGATCTAGGGTTTCCCCCGGAACCTCCCGATCAGGTTGACATGACCTGCACTGACGATGCCACGAGAAGGGAACGGCGTCCGAGACGCCGCCATCGTCCGCCATGACCGCAGTCAGGCGCGAATTTCATCGGAAGCCACGTCGTCCCGATCGCGTGGCTGACTGGAACCGAACGAAACCTCGCCACGAAGACGTATGCCGCTGTCGGTACTCTGGCAGAGATGCGTCATCTCCTCACCAGTCCCTCCACGCGCCGTTGGTCGGCGCGAGGCCACCCCGCGACGGATCCAATCGGGGCGTTGGATCCGCAGCCACCGCCATCACCATCTCCGCACAGATCAGCCAACCCCGTCGGATGGGGCGCTGCCACTGCCGCCGTCCATCTCAGGGCGGCCGCTCCGCCGGCTATGGGTCGTCGGTCACTGCCGCACGGCATAGGGTCGCCGCCCTAGCCGCTGCCTTTGGAGTCCCACAAGAGGTGCCACCCCTCCGCCTCAGATGGGATCTGGCAGCATCCATCCGCCCAGGTGCCTTCGACGCTGGGCCCGCCTCCACCGCGGCCCACACCAGCAGCGGCGGCAGGAGGAGGTGCAGGGGGCGACCTGCCGCGCTAGGGTTCAAGGGGCCTGCAGTGGTGAAGCCACGTACAAGATGGGTAGTCAATTGACTACCCAGCTTTTTGGTGAAATTAGCATATAGGTTGAAACAAACTTGTATAAATTTTTATATTTGACTATACAATTTCAAATTGACTACAGAAGACAATATTTCTGACACCGTCACTGAGCCCCTGGCGTCGCCCAAGGAGAGGGGACGCGAGGGGGTACGAGGACTCGATTGATTCGTGGTCATACCTGAGTACTACACACAATAAAACAGTGCAGTTTTCCTCGGTGAGCTAGCTCTAGATGGTCAGTTGTACTGACCACTTATCACTACTGGACGCTATACAGCGCTATACTGTTCCTGACTTGTTAAAAAAATAGCGTGTTATAGCGCCGCTAATAGCAGCTATAGCATTATGAGCAATGTCTCGCTACATTAATTAATGTACAATGTCTTGCTAATAACACATTATAGCGTGATATATGATGCTAATAGCGTATTTTAAGAATCATCCTATTTTTTCATTGTTCATTGTTGCTGACCAAATGGCAGTATGCCATGATTGTGCATGGTTAGGTGCTAGTAACGAAACTGTATGATATTATATCGAGATCATGGACACTTAATGCCGGAGAAAGTTGTAATGACGTTCGACATCCGTGCTTGAACGTGTATAACCCAGATCAACTGAAAGGAAATGGTCAGTTCACTAACTGAAAAACAGAAAACAGTTAACTTGTAGTACTACGTAGTCAATCCCGTGCGTACTTAGTAAGTGTCCACTCGATTCGCTAACAGGTTAACACGTGCAGCATGCTCACATCCCCTTGAGCAATGCAAAAGCATACCCTGTTGTATTTGTGTGGAATTGTTATTTGGTGAACATTTTGCCACGAGGCTGGTGCCAGCGAACGAATCTTGGAGCAAATCCGACGCCACGTTAGAGCATCTCCAGCCACGCCCCCAACACGGCCTCTGATGAGGATATAGACTTAGGGTAGGATCATAGGCCTGACCTACGTGTCCTACCCAAAGTCATTACCCTAGAAGCAAAAAAGTTCAAGAGATAACAAAGAGTACCCAAGGAAGACGTCGAGTGCAATTCACTCGACCAATCATTTCACTCGGGTATCCCAACTTTCCGAAGGTCACTCGACCATACAAGAAATCACTCGACCTATGAAGACCAGGAGTCAAAAGAAACTACAACGGTCGGACATTCACTCTGTGGTCTTCATGGACATTAATGACACTTAAGGCTGACGCTCTCAGTAATGCCCCTCCATTATGTACATTGATCCTTTGTAACGGAGGGGAGCTGGGGTCCTGGCGCACTCTATATAAGCCACCCCCCTCCTTTGGGACAAGGGTTCGCACCCCCTATAACACACACGCATATACCGAAATCCAGTCGACCGCCTCCGGGCACCGAGACATAGGGCTTTTACCTCCTCCGAGAGGGATCTGAACTCGTAAACACTTGCGTACAACCTCACCGTAGCTAGGACCTTGTCTCCTCCTACGTACCCCCTATTCTTACTGTCAGTCTTAGTACCAAGACAGTTGGCGCCCACCGTGGGGCAAAGCGTCTTAGCGACTTTCAGCGAGGTTCCAATTTCTTCAGTCTTCATCGACATGTTTTCCGGCGGCAGTTTGATCATGGGCCACGAGTTCCGACTCGGAGCGCTCACGTTCGTCGCTGACGATTCGGCCTGGCTCCAGGAAGCCCCGTCGATGTCGACACATTGCCAATTCGAGGTTCGTTCACTTCCGTGCGAGCGCCCGTGGCGTGCTCCTCCGGCAGCCGTCGACTCCGTACCAGTCGACGCCCGTGTCGACTTCTCGCTCCGCCGGACGCAGCCGCAAGCGGTCGGGCCGCTCACGACTCAAGCGGTGGGTGAAGCAAGCGCTGGCTCGGCAGGTGTTCACCCCTCAGGTCGCGGCGATCGAGCCCGACGTATATCCCTGCGGTCCAGTCGACCCGTCGACTGCCTTCGCAGACACACTTTCCGAGAGCGGGAGTTGTGACCCCGCGGCGGAGGTTCTCATGGTCGACTCCCATCCCAACCCGCCTGGTTCCCGTCGCAGCGGCAAGAACCGGGTCGGCGATGAGTCGCTCGGCCACGAGGAGTACCAGCCTCAACCTCTTAGTTCACTTCAGAGGGAGGAGCTGCGTCGCCGCAACGAGGAGGCTCTCCATACCCCCATCATAGGGGAAACGGCAGAGGCTTGGGCCTTGGAGGACGTGCACCTGGCCACGTTGGCTGAGCGCGCTCGTTTGGATAATCTCCAGCATCCTCTCGATGAACGTGCCCATCGACTGATCCCTGGATCCAGTCGGCACACGCGACAACTATTTCCACCGGAAACCCAGGTATTCCGCACACCAATCCAGAATCTCGCAGCGGCTGTGCGTATTGCGGAGTCCATCCATCCGTCCCGCTCGGAGGCTGGAAGAGGCCTGGAACAGATGAGAGCGTTGCTCCGTGCAGCAGGAGATCAGAACTCCGCGGTGTCCCAATCACGGAACAAAATTCACAGTCGGTCGGTAAGGACAGAAACCGTTCAGTTGGCACACAGTCCTAGATCGCCGTTGAGGCAAAGAGATCGTGAGCATCGTCAGGATCGGCATTTGGTAAGAGCTCACGAAAATGGTGACCGTGAGTTCGCCCGTGACAACTACCATCGAGTGCCTTCTACCCTCCCGAGGGGCGGGTCATACGCGCCCCGGCGGTATGACGACATGCATCCATTCGGTAATGACCGCAGGGTTCCATTCTGTAATGACCGCAGCGATGAGGTGGCCATGAAGCACCTCCCTTTGATGCTTGAAGGTTCTGCCAAAGCTTGGCTTAATCAGTTGGCCCCTGGGGGTATTTTGAGTTGGGATGAGTTGGCCTGAGTGTTCACCAGAACATTCGAGGGCACCTGAGACCAGCCAGTCTACCGGAGTTGCAACATTGTGTGCAGAAGCCAAATGAAACCTTGAGAGACTATATCCAGAGATGGATCACTCTGCACCACACAATGGAGAATGTGTTAGATCACCAAACAGTTTGTGCCTTCAAGGAAGGCGTTCGCTACAGAGAGACTCTGACTCGTATGATGGAGATTGCCACCAAATATGCTAACGGTGAAGAGGAGGACCGACTCCGGAGTGGCAAGCATAAGATAGTCGCCCAGGACACCGGAGGAGGAAATTCCAGTCGGAAGCAGAAGCGAAAGGCTGAGGCAGCAGGACCTGCCGAGGCAGCAGTGTTAAATCAAGAGAAGTTCAAGGGGAAGCCCAAAGGGCCCTGGAATCCCAAGAAAGTGAAAGATCAAGATGGGAACGATGTGATGGATTTGCCGTGTCATATTCACACCAAGAAGGATGAAGAGGGGAATATGATCCTCCCCAAGCATACCACTCGACAATGTCGACTCCTGATCCAGAGCTTCCAGAAGAAGGGTCAGACTAGTGAAAAGGATAAGGATTCTGAAAAGGAGGAAGACAAAGAAGAAGAAGAGGATGGGTACCCCCAAGTTAATGCCACCCTGGTGATTTTTGCTGATGTCGAGAGCAGAAGTCGACTGAAAGTCATTAACCGAGAAGTGAACATGGTCGCTCCGGCGACACCCAAGTATCTGAAATGGTCAAAGACTCCTATCACATTCGATCAATCGGACCACCCTCCACGAGTGGCTACCCCGGGGCGGCAGGTGCTGGTGGTCGACCCAGTTGTTGGAGGCACGCGATTGACCAAAGTTCTGATGGATGGTGGCAGTGGCCTCAATATTCTGTATGCCGAAGCTCTTAAAGGGATGGGCATTCCGATGTCTAAACTGAGTGAGAGTAACATGAGGTTCCACAGAGTCATCCCTGGAAAGAAAGCTGAGTCACTCGGCCAGATAGCTATCGATGTGGTTTTCGGCGATGAGAAGAATTACCGCAAAGAGAAGTTGACGTTTGAAGTTGTGGATTTTGAAAGTGCGTATCACGCCATTCTGGGCAGACCTTCCTATGTCAGCTTCATGGCTCGACCATGCTACGTGTACCTCAAAATGAAGATGCCTGGCCCCAAAGGCGTGATTACCATCCGTGGTAACCGGAAGAAAGCGGAGGATTGCCTCCAAGATGGTGCAAAGATAGCAGATGAGCAGATGGCAGCGGTGGAGTTCCAACAGCACAAAAGGACGACAGATCCAAGTGATTTGCTACGTGCCAAGAGGCTAGCCTTGGAGTCCACGTTCCAGTCGGCCGGGGAAACCAAACCGGTTCACATCCACCCGACCGACCCCAATGCTGCTCCGACTCATATTTCCACAATGCTCGACAACAAATAGGAAGCCGCGCTCACCCAGTTCCTCCGTGAACTGGGACATCTTCGCATGGAGGCCGTCTGACATGCCAGGTGTACTCAGGGGACTGGCTGAGCACCGTTTGCGCGTCGACTCGAAAGAGAAACCGGTCAAAGAGCATCTCCGTCGGTCCGCCACGGAGAAAAGGAAAGCCATTAGCGAAGAAGTGGCTCGACTCCTGGCCACAGAGTTCATTCGCGAGATCTACCACTCCGAGTGGCTCGCCAATGTTGTTATGGTTCCTAAGAAAGACAAATCACTACGAATGTGCATTGACTTCAAGCACATCAATCGGGCCTGCCCGAAGGATCATTTCCCGCTGCCCCGCATCGACCAGATAGTCGACTCGACTCCGGGGTGCAAGCGGGTGTCCTTCCTGGACGCCTATTCTGGGTACCATCAGATCCGACTGTTTGGGCTCGATGAGATCAAGAATGCCTTCATCACCCCGTTCGGGTGCTTTTGTTATGTCACCATGCCCTTTGCCCTCAAGAACGCTGGCGCCATGTTTATTCGCATGATCCAGAAGTGCCTGCTCACTAAGATCAGTCAGAACATGGAAGCTTACATGGATGACATCGTGGTTAAGTCATGCAAAGGTTCCAACCTACTGACTGACCTCGTTGAAACCTTTGCCAACCTGAGAAGGTACGATATCAAGCTCAATCCATCAAAATGCACATTCAGAGTCCCAGGCGGAAAGTTACTCGGTTTTCTCGTTTCTGAAGGAGGAATCGATGCAAATCCAGAGAAGATTGGCACAATCCTCCGAATGAAACGCCTAGTGCGAGTGCATGATGTTTAGAAGCTCACTGGTTGCTTGGCTGCATTGAGTCGATTCATCTCACGACTCGATGAAAAGGCATTGCCTCTTTACTGACTGATGAATAAGTTTGACAAGTTCGAGTGGAATGATGAAGCCGAAGAAGTATTTGAAGAGCTCAAAGCCCTGCTTTCCACCCAGCCGGTGCTTGCTGCTCCAATCAGCAAGGAGCCTCTTTTGCTTTACATCGTAGCCACAGGACAAGTTGTCAGCACAGTGCTCACGATCGAGCGGGAAGAAGAAGGCAAAGCTTTCAAAGTTCAGTGCCCAGTATATTACATTTCAGAAGTTTTGACCCCATCCAAGCAGAGATACCCTCACTATCAGAAGCTTGTTTATGGGATTTACTTAACCATGAAAAAGGTTGCACACTACTTCTCTGATCATTCAGTTTTAGTCGTCAGCGGCGCTCCTTTGTCAGAGATTCTGAATAACAGAGATGCAACTGGTCGAGTGGCTAAATGGGCGATTGAACTTTTTCCATTGGATATCAAGTTTGAGGCAAAGAAGGCCATCAAGTCTCAAGCAATTGCAGACTTCCTCGCGGAATGGACAGAACAACAACTGCCGACTCAAATCCAGTTGGAACATTGGACCATGTTCTTTGATGGGTCCAAAATGTTGAATGGCTCTGGCGCGGGAGTGGTTTTAGTATCCCCACGAGGAGACAAGCTCAGTTATGTCCTTCAGATTCACTTCGATTCTTCCAACAATGAAGTTGAATATGAAGCACTTTTATATGGATTGCGTATGGCCATCTCACTCGGCGTCCGGCGCTTGATGGTATACGGTGACTCAGATTTAGTAGTCAATCAAGTGATGAAAGAATGGGACGTTAGGAGCCCTACGATGACTGGTTACTGCAATGCAGTGAGAAAGTTGGAGAAGAAGTTTGAGGGGTTAGAGCTCCACCACATACCCCGACTCAAGAATCAAGCGGCGGATGATTTGGCCAAGATAGGTTCCACTCGGAAGCCTATCCCCACCAATGTGTTCTTGGAACATCTACATACCCCGTCCATACAAGAGGATCCCTTCAAGGAAGAACCCCTGCAACCGATAAGTTCAACCAACCCGGCTGAGATAGAGATTCCAGCCATGGTCGACCTGATCATGGAAGTCCTAGTGATCACGCCCGACTGGACAGTGCCGTACATTGCATACATTCTCAGAAAGGAGATCCCAGAAGATGAAGACGAAGCCCGTCAGATAGTCCATCAATCCAAAGCCTTTACAGTGATGAAAGATCAGCTTTACAGAGAAAGTGTCACAGGAGTAGCCCATCGCTACATCACCCCTGAAGAAGGTCAAATGATCTTAAACGATATCCACTCGAGGACGTGTGGTCACCATGCGTCCTCTCGGACCATCGTGGCCAAAGCATACCGAGCGAGATTCTATTGGCCTCGGGCAAACGAAATGGCGAAGGATATAGTCGACAAGTGTGCAGGCTGCCAGTTCTATTCCAACATGTCCCACAAGCCGGCATCTGCCTTGAAGACTATCCCTCTTGTCTGGCCGTTCGCAGTCTGGGGATTGGATATGGTCGGCCCCTTCAAGACCGGCGCGAGTGGTTTCACCCATGTGCTCGTGGCAGTTGACAAGTTCACCGAGTGGATTGAAGCTAAACCCATCATGAACCTCGGCGCGAGCACTGCTGTCAGTTTCGTCAGAGAGTTGATATTCAGATATGGAGTCCCTCACAACATTATCACGGATAATGGCTCCAACTTTGATTCTGATGAGTTCACGGTGTTCTACCCAACACAAGGCACTCCAGTCAATTATGCATCTGTTGCACATCCTCAGTCGAATGGACAAGCAGAGAGGGTGAACGGTTTGATCCTCCAAGGGTTAAAACCCCGCCTGATGCATGATCTCAAGCATGTCGCTGGAGCCAAGGTAACCGAGTTGCCTTCCGTCTTATGGGGGCTGACAACAACACCGAATCGGTCGACTGGACGGACTCCTTTCTTCTTGGTGTACGATGCAGAGGCCGTGCTCCCGAGTGATTTACTGCACAATGCCCCAAGAGTGGAACTCTTCACAGAAGCCGAGGCAGAACAAGCGCGGGAAAACGCCGTTGATCTCTTGGAGGAAGAGCGCGAGATGGCTTTGATCCGCTCGACCATTTACTAGCAAGATCTGCGTTGACTCCACGCCCGAAATGTCAGAGGACGGGCATTCCAAGAGGGAGACCTGCTTCTTCGAGTGGATTAGAACCGACCTCACAAACTTGCCCCGCCTTGGGAAGGCCCCTTCATCATCACCAAGGTGCTTCAAAATGGAGCCTACCACATCTACAACATAGCCAAGAAGATAGACGAGCCACGAGCATGGAAGGCACAGCTGCTCCGTCACATCTACACATAGATCACTCGACCTGACAAGTTGTAATAAAAGTGTTTCAGTTTGCTTTCCGAAGACAAGATTTTTGCAATATCATAATTATCAGTTTCCTATGAGCATCTGTGTCTAAAATCCCCCAGTGGGTGACTTAGCCGCGAATCCGATTCGCCTAAGTTAAAAAACACTCCGAGTGGAGAACAATCCTCCCACTCGGGGGCTTAGCTGCGACCCCGTAATCGCCTAAGTTAAAAAACACTCCGAGTGGAGACCAATCCTCCCACTCGGGGGCTTAGCTGCAACCCCGTAATCGCCTAAGTTAAAAAACACTCCGAGTGGAGAGCAATCCTCCCACTCGGGGGCTTAGCTGCGACCCCATAATCGCCTAAGTTAAAAAACACCCCGAGTGGAGAGCAATCCTCCCACTCGGGGGCTTAGCTGCGACCCCGTAATCGCCTAAGTTAAAAAACAC
>NC_041385.1:567091349-567109508 GCF_002162155.2 Triticum dicoccoides
AAAAACACTTCGAGTGGAGAGCAATCCTCCCACTCGGGGGCTTAGCTGCGACCCCGTAATCGCCTAAGTCAAAAAACACTTCGAGTGGAGAGCAATCCTCCCACTCGTGGGCTTAGCTGCGACCCCATAATCACCTAAGTCAAAAAACACTCCAAGTGGAGAGCAATCCTCCCACTCGGAGGCTTAGCTGCGATCCCGTAATCGCGTAAGTGAAAAAACAATCCGAGTGGAGAGCAATCCTCCCACTCGGGGGCTTAGCTGCGACCCCGTAATCACCTAAGTCCAAAAACACTCTGAGTGGAGAGCAATCCTCCCATTCGGGGACTTCACCACTACAGAGTACCACGTGCGTTCCATCCCTATCCGCAGGGACGACAAGGTGTCGATTGAACACCTCTGAACTACGCCACAAATACAACGTGCATTCTATCCCTTTCCGCAGGGACGACGAGGTGTCAGTTGAACACCTCTGAGCTACACCACAAATACAATGTTCCATCTCTACCCGCGAGGACGACAAGGTGTCGACTGAACACCGCGACTGAGCTCCCTCACAAGTACAATGTTCTTTCATTCGGCAAAGGGTGAGAAGATCAAATCCACTCGGAACCGAGGGACAATCAAGAACAGTGTAAGAAGGAGAGCAAAAGCTAGATACTCAATGAAATCCAATTCCGAATAAGCCCTGCAAAAGTTCAGAACCGCAGCGGGAAAGAGTACTCGGGCATCAAGCCCGAAAGAGTTGAACGGTTACATGGTCACTCGGCATTCCGAGGCAAATGAATGTGGTGCATAATGTTTTTCGATCACTCGTCAAGAGAAGGGCTGGCTGGATGACAGAAACTGTCAAGGTCAATGCTATCTGCAATACGAGTGGCAGCCTCGAGGAAGGTGTCCATGAAGGACTGGAAGGTGTGCTTCTTGGTGTTCGCAACTTTGAGGGCCGCCAGCTTGTCCTCTCTGGCGTCTTTGCAGTGAACTCGGACCAATGACAAGGCAACATCAGCACCACAGCGGGCGGACGATTTCTTCCATTCCTGCACTCGGCCAGGGATCTGGTTTAGTCGAGTCATCAATGACTCGAGATCTTGTGAAAGTTCCGCCTGGGGCCAGAGTTCAGCATCAACCCAAGTCATCGCCGCCTTCAGTCGAGCCAGATAAGCAACATCATTGTCCATTCGTGATTCCAACAGCAACAAGCTCATCGCAACATCATCTTTAATAGGACAATTAATGGGGTCGAGACCCATCTCAACCCACCCAGTCTCAGCCTCAAAGTCCTGGCAAAGTTCTGCATAATCAAGGAAAATGGTGAGTCGATAGTATAACGAGGCATTCCAATTGACGGCAACCAATCAGTCGAATGATGACACCTTCAAGCTTCAGGACCAGTTTTGCAGCAAGTTGTCCCAGATAGGACTCCAGGTCGCCCGTCTTGGCTTTGAGGCTTCCGACTTCATTGGTCAGGTTCTCCTTGTCCTTCTTCAGTTGCTCAACCTCCTGATTGGCATCAGAGATGGCGGTCTTCAACTTCGAGTTCTCCTCTTCCAATTTGCTGACCGAAGCCAGCTTCTTGTCCGTAAGCGCCATCTTCTCTCGCGCCTCCTTCTGAGCAGCAGCGAGGTCCAGATCCTTCTTCTCTAGAGCTTCCTTCATTCTCTCTAAAGAAACAACACTCTTCAGACGAGCTTGAAGCTGACGGTTTTCACTATGCACATCTGTTCGTTGAAGTCACTCGGTTCAAAGAGACTGAAAGAAAAAACATTGAAAGGTGCGAGCCACAAGGTGGACAAGTGTCGATTGGTTACCTCCCATGATGGTCGTTTCTTCCTGAGAAGTCTTGAGGTTCTTCTTCGCCAGTTCAAGGTCAAGATGGAGGCTGATTTGCTGCTTGTTCAACTCAGAAATTTGAGCCCCAAGATCACAAGACCTCTGCAGTAAGCGAGGGAGACATATCAGTCGACAGAAAGACAATCACAGTGAAAGTTACTCTAAGACTACTACCGAATCAAACTTTCAACAGTAGTCTCGGGGACTACACCCAGTGGGTGCACTTAGCGTGCCCCCACTAGTTTGGATCTACACTCGGGATGGTCTGCCCAGCTTGAGTAAAAAAAAGGCTCAGACCCTAGTCGACTGCCAGCAGTCGACCGTGGTCTCGGGGACTACACCCAGTGGGTGCACTTAGTGTGCCCCCACCGGTTTGGATCAACACTCGACTCACCAACAGTCGAGTGGAGTGGAAGACATATTAGACTTCAAGACAAGCACACCCCAGTGGGTGATCGGATACGAAACACGGACCCATGATAGTAGATGCACACACAGGCAACAAAGCAACAATGACAGTTTTTATGATTCAAAAGTTTAGTCGGGAGTTAACTGACCTTGACATTGGTCTAGAGAGCGGTGTTGGCGTTATAGGCCACCTGACCGGCCTCGTGCATCACCTTCACTTGTTCCATAACAAGATCCACCTGACGAAGAGCCTCCCTGACGGCACTCGGTGAGTCGTCTAAGGTTTGGTACACAACAAAGAGTGATGGCGCCAAGGCGGCCGAAGCAGCCACTAGGTCGGACGCATGGAGTTGCATTGGAGCAGCAGGAGCTGGAACAGTCGACCCTCATGGGCGATCCGTCGTCAGCGGGTCGGCGAATGTGATGTTGGTCCGAACCGGATCTCCGGATCGCTCGACCAACATCTTAAGCACCGGCGTCGACTGAGGGGCTTGAACCTCAAGCACTCTCCCGCTCGAGCCCTTGCCTTTCCTCCTCCTCTCCCTCAGAGGCACTTCTTCTTCTTCATCATCAGGAAGCACAATAACGTCTCGTGGAACTGCAGCAAAAAGGGAAAAACAGAAGTTCAACTGACAGGCAATTCAATCGATGAAATAAGTTTAAATCAAGCGGACTTACCAGCTCTGGAGGTGGCAACGTCGTCGGTTTCCTCATCTCCTCGGGCCTTGTCACTGTCCATATCAGTTGCAGCAGAGGTTGGGCTGGAAAGATGCACGATCCACTTGGTAACCAACAGAAAGGCCAATCGGAAGAAAGGCATGCAGAAAGATGAAATTCTCACCCCAAGGCAACTGGAACGTCCATCTTGATACTCGGAAGAGTCTTCCGAGTCTTCTGGGGCACGACCTTGGGCTGCTTTGCCACCTTCTCAGTCGGCTCCGGAGTCGACGTTCGAGTCCGCTTCTGCGTTTGGGTACTTGGGGCCACGTTCTTACCGTGCCCGCCCGCTGGGTCATGGTGTTGCTTGGATCGACATTCCGAGCGGGGCGGCGAGTCGACTGCTTCTTCATCATCCGACTCGTCGCTTTCCTCTTCGTCTTCCTCTTCAGAGGTTTCCCAATCACCGCTCTCCTCCGTGCTGTCCCCACCCTCTTGACCTTGCTCCAGAACTGTTCTCCATTGGGCATGGAGTACATCTCAGTAAAAACCTACAGGACAAGAAGTCGAGTAAAAGTCAGTCGGACTCAGAGGCAATCGGAATATGTACCCAAAAGCAGCCGGAGATAAAAGACACACCTTGTCTGGCTGATTCTCGTCACTGAAGGGCACGACTCTCCTGGATCCTCTGGGGTTGTCCTTGTTGCTTGTGATGCTCTTCAACCATAGGGCCACCATTTTAGCTGGTACTTCCTCTGGATGAACCCGAGCAGTGTCGTCAGCCCCAGAGTACATCCACATAGGATGGTCACGAGCCTGGAGAGGCTAGATGCATCGACTAAGAAATACTTCCAGCAGATCCATGCAAGTGACGCCCTGGTTGATTAGTGGGACCACCCTCTCAACTAGCATGTTCGTCTCCATGCTCTCAGCAGCAGTTACTTTTAACGACGAAGGAGTCTGAACACGATCAAAAGTGAAGTGGGAGTGTCCGGTCGACTGGCCTGGGGTTGCAAGGTCCTGGCGGTAGAACCAGGTCGACTGCCAGCCCCTGGCCAATTCGGGGAGAGTCATGGAAGGGAAAGAGCTCCTCTACCTCTTCTGGATACCCAAACCCCCACATATCTGAATGACATGTGTTTTCTCATCACTCGCGTTTGCTTTCTTCATCGACTGAGAACGGATGATGAAGATATGCTTAAAAAGACCCCAGTGCGAAAAACACCCCAGAAAATTCTTGCACATGAACACGAATGCGGCGATATATGTGATGGTATTGGGAGAAAAGTGGTGGAGTTGGGCGCCGAAGAAGTTTAAGAAACCATGGAAAAAGGGGTGCTGAGGAAGTGAGAAGTCTCGGTCGACATGGTTGGCGAGCAGAACAACTCACCCGGTCGCGGCTGTGGCTCCGTCTCCCCCTCCGACAACCTCACTGCACCCTTGGCGATCAGCCCGGACTCAACCAGCTCGTCCAGATCTTCCTGCCGAAGCGAAGACCGAATCCAATCACCATGGATCCAGCCCGGCGGCAACGCCGACCGCGACGACGACCCCCGCTGAGTCTTCTTTCCCTTCACCGCTCCTGTCGCCTTCTTCGTGCGTTCCAGCGCTGCCGTCTTTTCCTTCACCATTGCGGCGGAGCGACGGTGTCGAGAGCAGAGGAGCTGGGCGCGGTGGAGAAGCAAGGAGAAAGGGAGAGATTGGGAGCGCACAGTGCAACGCCTCGGCCTCGTCACCGTTTAAAGGCCCACTTCCGAGTGGCTGACGCACGGGCCCGGGCAATCCTGTCAAATCCCCGCAGCAGTCGCGCCCCGAATACATGGCAAAAAAGGTGGCATGGGGATCGAGGCATTCCTACTTATCCGTCCCGATTTCCGCAGCATGCTCCGCCCCGTGCGCTTCCCCGAAATTTTGAATCCCGCTGAATCCGGGGTATGTGATAACCAATCGCGCCGGAGATCTTGCAACGGAAGACAACAATCGACAAATGATGCTACTAATTCACTTGACAACTTCTTAATCGATCGAGGCGACTGAAACGAAGCTTAAGGTCCAACGCGAACCTCCCATTCAACGCAGGCACTCGTGAAGCACAAAGGTTGAAGCAAAACCCCCTTCAATCTTATTTCCACTCGGTCCTCAATCTATTCGGGGGCTAGTGATGAGGATATAGACCTAGGGTAGGGTCATAGGCCTGACCTACGTGCCCTACTCAAGGTCATTACCCTAGAAGCAAAGAAGCTCAAGAGATAACAGGGAGTACCCAAGGAAGACGTCGAGTGCAATTCACTCGACCAGTCATTTCACTCGGGTATCCCAACTTTCCAAAGGTCACTCGACCATACAAGAAATCACTCGACCTATGAAGACCAGGAGTCAAACGGAACTACAACGGTCGGACATTCACTCCATGGTCTTCATGGACATTAATGAAACTTAAGGCTGACGTTATCAGTAACGCCCTTCCTTTATGTACATTGAACTCTTTGTAACGGAGGGGAGCTGGGGTCCTGGCGCACTTTATATAAGCCACCCCCCTCCTCTAGGACAAGGGCTCGCACCCCCTGTAACACACATGCATATACCGAAATCCAGTCGACCGCCTCCGGGCACCGAGACGTAGGGCTTTTAACTTCTCCGAGAGAGGCCTGAACTCGTAAACACTTGTGTACAACCTCACCGTAGCTAGGACCTTGCCTCCTCCTATGTACCACCTATTCTTACTATCAGTCCTAGTACCACGACAGCCTCCCCAGGCGATTTTTTCGTGCCGACGCCGAAAAAACGGGCCAGTCGTGCCCCCAGGAGCCCGTTTTTCGTCGGCTTGGGCCGAAATCAGCGCCATCGGACCCAGGCCAAATCCGGCGCACTGGGGGCGCCGGGGCGAGTGTTTTGGCGCAAAAAGGCAGCGGGCCCGCCGAGTCAGCGAGACGACCGCTTTGTCATCCTCATCGTCTCGGTTCTCGCGGGAATCAATGCCAAGGCTGCCACCGTCGGTCAACCTTGCCATTGATTCCTCATCACGGGCGGCGTGTCATGGGGCGGCGTAGCGACGCCTCCCCTCACGCCACGCATACACACGGGCGCGGCTATATAAGCCGGTGGCCTCCCTCGCCTCTGGCCACACCATCCCTAGCCGCCGAGCTCTCCCTCTCCTGTGCACCACGGCTGACGCTTCTTCCCTCCCTTTCCCTCACTCCGACACCCGATGGCCGTGCGTTTCCCCAGCGATGCGGCGGCGGCCAACGGCTTCGGCCGCCGCTCACTCCATGAGTGGGAGTTGTGGCTCCTGTCCGAGGCCAACATCCCGCCGCCGCCAGACATGCGCGCCGGGCCGACGGGGTGGAGGCTCAGCAATGGGGGAGTGCCCATCCCCCCGTTGCCCGACGTCGAGGCGCGCCCCGCCTACTTCGCTGCCGAGATCGACAGCGTGCACGCCTCCCTCACCGATGAGCAGCTCGCCCTTCCCCAGTACGCCGCCGACAACCACGCGGCGTGGACGGCGTACTTCGAGCGCCGCCAGGAGCGGAGGCTGGCGTGCACCAATGGCGCGCCGGTGGTGGGCGGCGCGAAGAACAGCAAGGTGCGCCGCGTGTGGTGGGGCGCCCCCGGACGCACGCTCGACGGTGTGCTGTCGTACCTTGAGGGCGGCAACGAACTGCCGCTGGCATACCCTCCCACGGCGGCCGTCCCGGCCCACCGCCGGTGCGCCGGGCAATGGATTCCCAGGAGGTTTGCTTCCTCCTCGTCTTCCTCCTCGCACTCCTCCTCACACTCTTCTTCCCACTCCTCCGTCTCTCCAGCGTTGCTCGGCGTCAAGGCCGAGCCCGCAGCGGAGACGCCGCTCGGCCGGCGCACTCGCAGCGCCGGCATCGTCATAAACGAGGGCGGCCTGCGCGCCTCCTCGTCGGCTCCTCCGCGCTTCGTCAAGCCAAAGACGGAGCCGGGGCTTCCCGCCGTGAAGATGGAGCACGGCGACGTGGAACTCGACGACAAGGCGGCCTTGAATTGGGCGCACAAGGACTACCTCAAGATGGAGATGGAGCGCCAGTGCACCGTCCTGCAGCACTTCGAGCAGCTTCCGGGGCCGCGACGAAGGAGGCATCATCATCCTCGATGACAGCAACGACGATGACGCGCCGCCACCACCGCCGGTCCGCCATGGCGACGCCGGCCAGGGGTCCAGCAGGGGCGTCCGTGTCAAGGAGGAGAAGGCCAGCGATGACGACGGCGGCGAGGATGGCGGCGACGAAGGCGACTACGCCGCGTTCAGCAACTTCTTCGCCCCTTAGTTGTAGTTTAGGCCATTTTTAGATAAATTTGCTATGTAAACCGCGAACATGTATAATATATGCCAAGTTTGCCGAATTTTAGCCGAGTTTAACTGAACTATGCCAAATGTTTTTTTTTTAATTTAAACGGCGTCTGGGGGCGGCCCTGGGGTCAGCGCCAGGAAACCATCTCGCCCCCAGGCCTTTTTTTGCGCCGGCTCGCCCCCTGGTGATGATTTTACGCACCCCCTGGGGGGCAACGGCCAGAGATGCTCTAAGTTCTCTGGACGAGTTCACTGTAGGTGATCTCCTTGCAAGCGTCCCGTCTTTGTTTTTCTCCAAAAAATGTGCAGACGTAGGAATCAAACTCGCGCCCTCCCGGAGAGCCGCCCTGCGCGGGGGTAGAGTGGTGTTTGCGAATATTCTCATGCTCAAACACCTTTTATTTATTCAAGTTAATTTATTTTTTAAAATTTATGTTTCTTTATTTTGGTAGAAAATCCAAAAATAATGAAATTTTCCACTGTCTAAAAGACCAAGAATGCCTACTTTTTTAGAGTTGATTTGTTTTCTAACTTGCCATGTGTAATTTTTATTATATGTAGCATGGCATTTTCCATGTTTTCTTAATACCCACACGACATCTCTTAATGAGAGCATGGCATTTTCATAGTTAGTAACATGGCATTTTTATTATTAACAAGAAGTAATTTTTATTATTAACAACATGCCATAATATTTATTACTAATAAAAATACCTTAGAAAATTGTTCTACGATCTCGGGTAAAAAAAATGCTATTTTTGTTGGTAGTAATATGGCATTTTTATTGTTAATAAAAATGGAAATTCTTTTATTAGGAGGATGGCAGTTTTTATTATAAACAAATGGCTGTTTAATTTTTGAGAGCTTGGCATTTTTATTATAAATAGGATGGCATTTTTTAAATTTTATTGCATGGCAGTTTTCTTTCTGGGCTTATTCAGATACAATATTTTATCCAGAGGATGGTAGTTTTAGAGTAGCACGGCAATTTTCATAAAAAATTTAGAGCACGGCATTTTCATAAATTTGTGCGTATTGTTTTGTTCATGGCATTTCTTATATAGAGAATGACATTTTTATAAAGTAGCACGGCAAATTTCATATTTTTTCGGAGCATCTCATTTATATAAATTTTTGTGTTCATGGCATTTTTTATATAGAGGATGGTAGTTTTTATAAAGTAGCACGTCAATTTTCCTATTTTATTCAAAGCATTCATCTTTATAAATTTGTGTGTAATCTGTTATTCATGGCATTTAATATGAGGATGGCAGTTTTATAAAGTAGCACGACAAATTTTATACTTCTTTAGAGCATGGCATTTTTATAAATTTGTGTGTCATGGCATTTTTTTATATAGAGGACGGCAGTTTTATGAAAGTAGCACGGTAATTTTTCATATTTTTTTGAAAGCACGGCATTTTCATAAATTTGTGTGTATTTTTTTTTGTTCCGGACATTTTTCATATTGAGGATGGTAGTTTTAAAGTTTAGCATGACAACAACAAAATTTCTATATCACTCAACTTTTTGTGTTTTGTTTTAAAGCCACTACAATTGAAAAACATTTAAATGGACCTTTTTAGGTCTCGGGGGTTCGCCTGCTCTGCCCTCTGGCGAACGACCAGGATCGGTCGCCAGGAGCACAACTGCATAACCCCCGGCGAACAAAGCGGCGGATGGGAGATCTCCCCTAGCAATCAATCGCTGGATATTAGGGTCCTATTTGTACAGATAGAAAACTACCAAAAGAGCTGTTATGCATAATGTGTGTAAATTATTATAGGCAGCAGATTTAATCCTAGTGACAGCCACTCATTGGCGCGTGGAAATTCGTCTTGAACAATGCATGAAACATGGATCAAGCTAGGGATGGCACCTGCAGAATTTAGGTACGGGTGGAGCCACCCCATAACCTTACTCGTCCCATTTAAGCTTATCCACAAAATTTTCCCATACCCGTCACCTGACAGGGTAAATGGGTACCCATGGGTAAAAATATCCATGTTTCAATAACATCAATTTGAATGAAACATAATCATAAACAACAACATACAATCTTAATTTATAAACAACAACACATAATAATATTGATACATACTTATAAACAACAACACATTTTATACATTAACACTTTCTTGTAAACAACAACACATCAAAGCTTCAGAACAGTCATAAATAGTAGTACATACTCATACACTTTAAGTTTTCACAAAGTCACGACAAAGGGTAGAGGTAAATTTTCTGTACTTTTTAGAATTTATAAGGGTACATGGGTAGTATGGGTTATATGATCTCGTATCGTACCCAGGAGTGGAGTTACAGGGTGTCCAAGGTGGGCCGCGGACCACCCTAGAATTTTGGGATCAGCCTCCCTATACCTATGAATCCCTAACTGGGCCAGAGCAAAACTGGCCCAATAACGTTTATTTGTTGACCAAGGACGAACGCGACTTACCCAACCAGGCCCTCACATCGAGCAGAACCAGCCGCGGAGCCGCCCCGTCCCGACGCCCTCACACAGCCGTGCCCTAGCGCCATAGCCGGTCGCCACTCCTCCCTCCTGTGGTCCTCCCTCTCCCTCCCGCAGTTCCATCACTCGGATCCAGTCGCGCCCATAGCGTCCCGCCCCCTGCCAACTGCCGCCTTGCGCCCTTGCGGGTTGCTGCTTTGCCCTTGGCCGCTGCAAGTGAACGGCTGCCATGGCACTGCTCAGTCGGCATCCTAGCCTTTCCAGGCTTCCAGCACAGCTAGTGGTCGCCCGATTTGACATGTCCATCTCAAAGCTCGCCCACTGCCCTTATTCCCCAATTGTAATTTTTGTTTCTTCTTTAATTTAGGGTTTCTACCAGTACACGAACTGATTAACGTTGCACATCATTTTGTGTTAAATTGTGTCTTTGTGATAGGTAGAAAAGAAATTATTATTGCATAATATTCAAGAATAAAGAGGACATGAGACATTGCTTCTCTTTTTCATAGACATGCTTTGAAGATAGGGAAGAAGGATCCGCCGGCTGTGGCAAAAGAAAAAACCGAAGAACTTCTCAAGGTATGTATTATGGTCCATGTAGTATGTACTATCTAGATTCTTTGTCCAAAACGACGATTTAGTTGAGAATTTTAGTGTGTTTATAAGACCATATTGATGTATTTCTATGTGATATTAGTAATTAGTTGAAACAATCACATCTCATATTGCTTCTCAAAAAAAGGGCGGACCATCCTGTTGTCAAATGCTAGCTCCGCCACTGTCAGTAGCCACTCTACCCAATTGGTTTGAGATTTTCCTTTTTACATACCTTTGGGTAACTTTTTGTTCCATCTCTTTAACCTAATAGGGATTTTTACCCGCAGGGTACATGGGTAATGGGTACACATTGCCATCCCTAGACCACTGACCAGGCAAGATCAGGGCCGAGAAACTTGACTCTTTAGGGGGAAATACACTTTGGTTCCTGGTTATATATGCACGTTATATGGGGATTTTCTTTTTAATATTTTAATACAAAGTCAACTATTTTGACAAAACACTTGACTTACTTTTGCACTAGTATATAAATCTTGACGAAAAAAAACAAAAGTTGACCTCACAGCAGAAAAGACAAAATTTATTTGCTATTATAGGTCACTATTCACACTATTTTAGCCAAAAAAATGTCTTTTTTAAAAGAAGTCAAAGGGATACTTTTTTTCTGGATTTCATTTCTCATGAGTACAATAGAAGGTCAAGTTTATTTCAAAAATATTTTCAGGAATTTTGACTTTTTGTTGAATTACTAAATTTTTTTCCCATATAGGGTGGATATGTCCCATAGACCAAAAATTCCCCTCCACTCTTTAGGTCACTATAAGGTCATCGCTAATCACGCAGTATCCGAGCTTTTTTATGCTTGTTTCGCCTAATTCAAGTTGCAAGAGACATGCACTCTGCAAGCGCAGGTTCGCAGGTGATTCATTCCATGCGATTGTCAAAGGAAACCTATATGCAGTTAATGTATACCAGAGCAGCACTTTCTCAGCACATCATGCCTGCATGGAATGGTTCTTGACGTTTTCCACTCAATATTGAACAAGTCCGGCCGGCGAGGAGAGCAAGGCGGAGGCACTGATCCCTTGCAGCATTCAACGGTCAACCTCCCACGCACACCGGCACCGCGAGATCTCGAGGCCGATCAGACGGCCGACGCGCAATCAGTAAGCAACTTGATCCCTCGACGACAGGAGGAGACATGGCATCTAACGTCGCCGGTCAGCCGCTTGAGCTGACTGTACGCGCGCCCGCTCCGGTGGAAATTCGCGTCCATCTCAACGTGCGTCGCCCACGAAACGCGGCCGTGCCTATTGCATGCCTTCGTCGTCGTCGGTTCCGGGACGACCCTATAAATATGTCATCCGTAACCCAGCCAGAGCAAACAACACACGACACGAAACGATCATCATCTCTCTAGTGGCTAGTGCGAAAGGAAGATGGCGACTAAGCTCGCAGCGCTCGTCGTCTTGGCCGCGTTCCTCGCCGGGCCGGCGGCGTGCGAGGGCGCCAGCATTTGCTTCAACGGCTGGCTGAGGCTACCCACCTACAACCCGTGGCTCTGTTCTCGCGGCTCCAGGACGAGAAGCCTTCCGTGGCAGCGGGGGCGTTCTCCCTCGGGGTTAGGGCTCGGCCACGGCTACTACGACAACAGGTGGTCGAGGTCGTACTGCCCCAGAGCGGAAGGGATTGTGAGGGGTGCCGTGAGGGACGCCGTGGCCGCGTACCCTGGCATTGGTGCGGGGCTCATCCGTCTCTTCTTCCACGACTGCTTCGTTCGGGTACCAGCACAGCTCGTCGATTATTCTAGCTTATTAGCTAACTGCATTGCCGTTCAAGAAGATCAACATGTTCTTTACGAGGTCTTTATGTCATAATGTTATATTCAGGGGTGCGATGCTTCCGTCCTCCTCACGACGACCAACTCCAATAACAGCGACACGGAGAGGGAAGGCCTTCCGAACAAGAACAGCCTGCGAGGGTTCGAGGTGATCGACGCGGCCAAGGCGGCGATCGAGGCCGCCTGCCCCGGCAAGGTCTCGTGCGCCGACATTGTCGCCTTCGCCGCCCGCGACGCGTCCTACTTCCTCAGCAACCGCAGGATCAACATCCGGATGCCGGGTGGCCGCTACGACGGGCGCGAGTCCTTCGCCAACGAGACCGACCAGCTGCCCGGGCCCTTCTCCAATGTCACGGAGCTCCAGGCGAGTTTCGCGGCCAAGGGGCTCACCTCAGACGAGATGGTCACGCTCTCCAGCGCGCACACAATCGGCCGTGCCCGCTGCATGTTCTTCTCCAGCCGCTTCTCTGAAATGGACCCGGCATTTGCCGCCAAGCTCAGGACCCAGTGCAACGGCAACGACGACACCAATGTGAACCAAGACGATGTGACCCCCTATGTCCTGGATAAGCAGTACTACGAGAACGTGATCGACAGGAAAGTGTTGTTCACCTCGGACGCCGTGCTCAACTCGACGGAAACGATGACGCAGGTGAGAGAAAACGCAAACAGGGCAGGAGCGTGGGAGAGGAAGTTTGAAAGAGCCATGGAGAATATGGGAAAAATCAGGATCAAGAACAGAGCCGACCAAGGCGCAGAGATCAGGAAAGTATGCTCAAGAGTCAACAACTAAAGTTGGCGAGTAGTAACGCGGGGTGGCTGGCCGGCTCCATGGCGGGATCGCCTGATGGACGAGATGTAACTTCGTCTAGCTACTGTCATTGTTGGTTTTCTCACACTAAAACTCGGTGTGTGTGTGTGTGTTTTGCGATTCAACCTTGCTGCCTTTTATTATCTAAGTGGCCTCAGCTACGACAATTTCACAAATATAATCCGGTGGAATATCGAACCAAGTCTTCCATGACTTATTCAGACAGCCATTTCTAGCTAGTTTATCTGCCGCAGAATTTGCGGTTCGATTAGCTCAAACCACAGTAAGTTCATCATGTGAGGAGAGAAGCTCTTTGATCTCTTCGACGAGGGTACTACTAGGGAAAAGTCTATACACAAAATCTTAGCAGCAGCGCGGCTCAAAAAGGAGCGCTGCTGCTAATTAGTAGTAGCGAGTGTGCTGGAAACTCGTTGCTGATAAGTTTTTAGCAGTAGCGCGCTCTGTGTAAACCGCGCTGCTACAAATATCTACCGGCGGTGTTCACCGAGCTCCATTTAGCAGTAGCGCCGTGGCCTGAACCGCGCTACTGCAACGGATGTAGTAGTAGCGCGCTTTTACTGGGATCGCTGCTGCTACATTTCAAATTGGTAAAAAAATTTGTCACTGTTAGCAGTAGCGCCGTTGCCCAAAGTGCGTTGCTGCTCATTATTTAGCAGCAGCGCGTTTCTCTTTTCCCGCGCTACTGCAAACCCGCACCAACCCATCACCTTTCCCCACCCGTGCCTCCCCTCCCCCTCCTCTCTTCCCTTTCCCCTACCTCCCCCACATGCTCCCACTCTCACTCTTCTTCTTCCTCAATACTTCTCCCCCATTACTCTTTCTCTTTTATCCACCTTTCTCTCTCTTCATTACTCCTACCTAACTACACCACCTCCATTAATGCATCTCCTTTCTCTTTTTCCTTTCCCCTCCATAGTTGAAGTTGTATCCTCCCAAATTAGCTAGCTAGGTAGATGTAGCACTTAGTTAAGTGACCTATTTGCCCCCTAACTAGATCTATCTTTGTCAAGAAGAGCTTTGTGCACTTTTGATCTTCCTACAACATCATCTCCACCGCCTGCTCGATCTCGATCGAGATAGAGGTGATGAAAATTTCATGCTTTTGCAAAATGAAAATATGTTTATGTGTGTGTGATATGTTTGTGGAAATTGTGTGTGTGGCACGACAAATTGTGCTTTTGAGTTGCCTATGTTTTGCCGAAATGTCGATTTATTTCCGTTTCGGCGAATTCCGGGCAAACTCTAGATCCATATATGTCCTATTTTTAGGGAAGGTCATGCCAAATTTTTGTATGACTTTGATGCATGCATGCATTTTTATAATCAATTTCTTTATTATTACCGTACAGAGTTGACGATGGTCAGTGGAACGATGGTGGACAGGTGGTTGCGGTCGGCGGTGCAGGACATGAACAAAAATAACTGGACAGAGGTTTTATGTCCATGTCGAAAATGCAAAGGAATAGTTTGGCTCGACCCCCATGACGACGATCGTGTCGAAGCGCACCTGCTCATGACTGGTTTCATGGATGGCTATACGCGGTGGATAATTGAAGATGAGGATGACGATGTTGAGGATGCCGACGGGGCAGGCAATGATGACACGGGGAAATACGAAGAGATGATCGATAATGACGGTGGGGAAGAGGCCGGACATGGTGGCGGAGAAGGGGCCGGACATGTCGGAGGAGAAGGGGCCGGACATGGCGGCGGAGAGAACGACATGGACTCCGCGCAGCAGAGTTCGTCGGTACTAAGTTCAATCGTGCGGGACCCTCATGTTCAAGCATTGCTTCGCAAGAAGACGAGTACTGAGAGAGCTGCTTCTAGAGAGGAGGCTAAGCTGGAGCAACTGGTGGTAGACTCGAACACTCCATTGTATGATGGTTGCAATTCTGAGGTGACCCGCTTGAGTTTCACACTCCAACTCCTGAAGACGAAGGCTAAAAACAAATGGACCGACACTAACCTCGATGAGCATCTCAAGTACCTAAAGGATGTTCTTCCCGCGGGTAATCTATGTCCTACTAGTGTTGATGAGGCCAAGAAGATCGTGTGTCCTTTTGATCTGCCACATGTTAGATACCATGCATGCATCAACGATTGCATAATTTATCGGAAGGAGCACGCGGAAAAAACAAGCTGTCCGGTGTGCAATGCTTCTCGATACAAGAAGGCCGGGAAGAAATGTCCCCAGAAAGTTGTATGGTACTTACCGATCACTCCCCATCTCCAGAAGTATTTTGTAGATCCCAAGGAAGCAAAGCTAATGCGCTGGCACGCGGAGAGGAAGAAGCCCGACGATGGAGATGATCCGAAGCTGAGACACGTGAAGGATGGAAGCCAGTGGAGAGTGTTGAACAGTTTCTATCGGTATTTCGAATGTGATGCAAGGAACATCGTGCTCGGCGCGTGTACCGATGGCATAAATCCGTTTGGCAACTAGAACACCAACCATAGAACATGGCCCGTGTTTGTATGGATGTACAACCTCCCCCTGGTTGTGCATGAAATCGAAGTATATTCACATGAGCATGCTTATTAAAGGGACGAAACAACCAGGAAATAATATTAATTTGTATCTGGGACTACTTCAAGAGGACTTAGACACGTTATGGAAAACACCGGCCAAGACATGGGACGCCAGCAAAGGTGAGTATTTCAACATGAGAGCCGCGCTGATCACGACAGTGCAGGACTATCTCGGTTACGGATATGTGGCAGGCCAGGTGTGCCATGGATATTACGGATGCACGCGGCGCATGGATGATACGACGTCTCAGCAGCTAACGTCAAGGAAAGATGGCGGGTCTGGGAAAATCGTGTACATGGGGCATCGAAGATGGCTTGAACAGGACGACCCGTGGAGAAACCATGGAGATCTATTCAATGGTCACACTGAGCATCGAGGACCTCCACGTAAGCGGAGCGGTGCCGAAATTGATGAGCTGTTGAAAAACCGGAAGGAGTGCCCCACGCCGGGAAAGACGATGAGAAAGGCGCCGGAGCCGCTGCTAAAGGTATGGAAGACGAGGTCTGTGTTCTGGGACTTGGAGTACTGGCACAAACTCGATACACCTCATTGCCTTGATCAAATGCATATTTGTAAGAATGTCCTTGAGAGCTTGCTCGCAACACTGATGAACGTGCCGGATAAGACCAAGGATGGGCCGAAGGCAAGAAAAGAGTTGCAACATTTGAAAATTAGGGAAGATCTGCACATGCCGCCCCGTAAAATGTCAGACGAGACAGAGATGGAGACAGAGGCACGGGAGAAGAAGGGCAAGAAAATAAAGAAAGAGGATTATTGCCCCCCTTCTTGCTTCACCTTAAGTCAGGCTGAGATCAATGCCTTCTTTAAGTGCCTTACCGGAGTGAAAGTTAGTTCTGGTTACTCTGGCAAGATAAGCAGATATCTAGACACGGACAAGAAAAGGTTCAGCGGGATAAAGTCTCATGACTGTCATGTGATGATGACGCATATACCACATGTTGCCCTTAGAGGGATAATGGACAAGCACGTCCGTGACACGCTTATTGGTCTCTGCAACTTTTTCAACGCCATCTCTCGAAAGTCGATCAGTGTGAAGCAGCTCCAAAGGCTACAGGAAGAGATCGTTGTGATACTGAATGAGCTTGAGATGTACTTCCCGCCCGCGTTCTTTAACGTGATGGTGCATCTGTGTGTCCATATTGTGGATGACATAATAGACCTGGGGCCGTCATTCCTGCACAACATGATGCCATTTGAGAGGATGAATGGGATCATCAAAGGATTCGTTCGTAACATGTCTCGTCCGGATGGAAGCATCGTCTAGGGCTATTTGGCACAAGAGTGCATCTCTTTCTGTGAGAATTTTCTATATGGCGCAGACCAGCCGCCTGGTGTTAGTGTTGCTTTGCCCGTTAACAAGCACGATGGGAGGCTCGAAGGAGATGGTCACTGCAACGGTCGCAGGGGACTGCACGTGGCATACTCAGATCGATGCAGCGACTTTGACAGAGCAAACTTGGTAGTGCTACAACACCTAGACGAGGTAGATCCTTTCGTGGCACTGCACAAAGAAATTATCGCAAAGAAGTATCGTGACCGGGGGGTATGCAGGACGGACGCCGAAGTTACTAGAGAGCACAACTCCACTTTCCTGCATTGGTTCAAAGAGCATATTATTGCTAAACCTCCGGAGGAGGGCTCTAAGGACGGATTGCTCATATACGCCTTAGCACATGGCCCCTCGCCCAACCTCGTAACCTATCAGGCATATGATATCAATGGATACACGTTCTACACGGAGGCCAAAGATATGGACAGTGATGATCAGAACTCAGGGGTGACGATGGAATGCATGACCGGCAGCGAAAACGGCGCAACTGAACGATTTTATGGAAGGGTCAAGGAGATCCGGGAGCTTGACTACTCTGGACTGCACAACACGACGATGTTCCGTGTCAGATGGGCTAAGAATGTCGAAAGAGAAAGCCGGATTTTCACTACCATGACTATACCCGACGCCAAGAGCGCTACTGTGAACGCTATCGCAAAAAATGAGCCATGGGTACACGCTAAGCACGTGACACAATGCTTCTTCATAACTTACCCGCGCAATCCCAGCCATGTTGTCCTGAGGAGAGGCAAAAGGAACATCATTGGAATGGATGGAGTCGCCAACGAGGAAGACTATGATCAGTACGGCAACCCAATGAGGGAAGATGACGATGATGATGAAGTATACGTCAAAAGAAGAATCAATACTACATTACCTAAGAAAAATCATACTCCATGGAAAAGGCAAAGTCACAATGAGGGGCTCAATTATTCTTCGACGAACAAGAAGGGAAAGAAGCTGACTCAAAAACGAAAACGTCAGCACTGAGGAAACTTATGTTATCCGTCAAATGATGTAATATATATATATATATGTTCCTAATTTGTATACACACTTAGCCATTATTATGCATGGGTTCAATGATGTGTAATATATATGTTCCTATTTTGCATACATATTTAACCATCAAATGATGCAATATATATCGCCCTCCCTTCGTTCACTGCCCTCAGGAAATAAAAGTGGGATAAAATAAAGGAAAAGAAAAAGGGAAACTAGAAGTAGCGAAGGTAGTAGCAGCGCGTTTTGCCTAAACCGCTACAGATACTGGAGTTGGTAGAAGCGAATTTCGTATAAAGCGCTACAGCTACTGAAGGTACTAGCAGCGCATTTTGTCCAAATGCGCTACTGCTACGTCCA
>NC_041385.1:567109917-567120795 GCF_002162155.2 Triticum dicoccoides
CCCCGACCCCGGCGCGCTCGCCCCTGACCCGTCGGCCCTCGCCTCCCTCCTCTCCCCTCCCGGCCGTCGTCGGGCCTGCCTCCTCGCCCCTGCACCCTCTGTAAACCCCCCCTCTCTCTGCTAGGGTTCTTCGGTTAATTTACTTAGGTTTTAGTTAGGGCAGTATGTTAATTAGGTTATCTATTTAGTTATGAATTTAGCTAGGTTTCAAAATTTGAACTGGACATGTGATATGTGCAAATTTGAACTGGACATGTGATATGTGCATATGTCATGTTTTGGACATGTCATGTTTGGAAAATGATTCGAGTGGCCTATGTTACGCCGGAATGTTGATTCATTTCCGTTCCGGTGAATTTCAGGCGCTCGATATGTCCATTTTTTAGCAAAGATCATGCCGAAATTTCCCGTGAATAAAGGCATGATTTTGTGCTACATAGTTGGCACATCGAGTGCTGGCACATAGATTTCTTTTTATGTCATTTCTCATTTATTCATACTTTTAGACATAAATGAGGACACTTAATCATAGGAAACATGTCGAACAACGAAGAAACTGGGCCTTCTGACCAAGATGCAGACGAGATGGATTATGAGGGTGAACAAGAGTACCTCGACTATTTGACTGCTAAGCAAGGTTTGCAGGTCGGCCTCGATGATGGTACTGACGCCGACATTGACACCGACAATGCCTGCACCGATGGCGGCACCGAGACCGGTGGGGAAGGTACCAGCGGGGAAGGTACCGGCCCCGATGCCGCTACCGAAAAGAGGAAGCATAAGAAGCAGAGGATACGAAAACCTAACAAACTAGGGATTGGACGACTTGTGTGTTGGGGAACGTTGCAGAAAACAAAAATTTTCCTACTCGTTTCACCAAGATCATCTAGGAGTTCATCTAGCAACGAGTGAATAGATGCATCTACATACCTTGTAGATCGCGAGCGGAAGCGTTCAAAGAACAGGGATGATGTAGTCGAACACGACGTGATTCGAATCACCGGAGATCCTAGCACCGAACGGACGGCACCTCCGCGTTCAACACACGTACGGAAACAACCACGTCTCCTCCTTCTTGATCCAGCAAGGAGGGGAGGAGAGGTTGAGGGAGATGGCACCAGCAGCAGCACGACGGCGTGGTGTTGATGGAGCTGCAGTACTCCGGCAGAGCTTCGCTAAGCAATAAGGAGGTGGAGGAGGTGTTGGGGAGGGAGAAGGAGGCAACCAAAGGCCAATGACTCAAAGTATGAAGTCCCTCCTCTCCCCCACTATATATAGGGGTGCCAAGGGGGGGTGGCCGGCCCTAGGAGATCCAATCTCCTAGGGGGTGCGGCGGCCAAGGGGGGTTTCCCTCCCCCCCAAGGCACCTAGGAGGTGCCTTCCACTAGTAGGACTCCTCCCCCTTGGAAACCCTAGGCGCATGGGCCTAGTGGGGCTGGTGCCCTTGGCCCAAGCAGGCCAAGGCGCACCCCCTACAGCCCATGTGGCCCCCGGGGATGGGTGGCCCCACCCGGTGGGCCCCCGGGACCCCTCCGGTGGTCCCGGTACAATACCGATAACCCCGAAACTTGTCCCGATGCCCAAAACAGGACTTCCCATATATAAATCTTTACCTCCGGACCATTCCGGAACTCCTCGTGACGTCCGGGATCTCATCCGGGACTCCGAACAACATTCGGGTTACTGCATATACATATCCCTACAACCCTAGCGTAACTGAACCTTAAGTGTGTAGACCCTACGGGTTCGGGAGACATGTAGACATGACCGAGATCGCTCTCCGGTCAATAACCAACAGCGGGATCTGGATACCCATGTTGGCTTCCACATGCTCCACGATGATCTCATCGGATGAACCACGATGTCGAGGATTTAATCAACCCCGTATGCAATTCCCTTTGTCAATCGATATGTTACTTGCCCGAGATTCGATCGTCGGTATCCCAATACCTCGTTCAATCTTGTTACCGGCAAGTCACTTTACTCGTACCGTAATGCATGATCCCGTGACCAAACACTTGGTCACTTTGAGCTCATTATGATGATGCATTACTGAGTGGGCCCAGTGATATCTCTCTGTCATACGGAGTGACAAATCCCAGTCTCGATCCATATAAAACAATAGATACTTTCGGAGATACCTGTAGTGCACCTTTATAGTTACCCAGTTACGTTGTGACGTTTGATACACCCAAAGCACTCCTACGGCATCCAGGAGTTATACGATCTCATGGTCGAAGGAAGAGATACTTTGATATTGCAAAAACTCTAGCAAACAAACTATACGATCTTGTGCTATGTTTAGGATTGGGTCTTGTCCATCACATCATTATCCTAATGATGTGATCCCGTTATCAATGACATCCAATGTCCATAGCCAGGAAACCATGACTATCTATTGATCAACGAGCTAGTCAACTAGAGGCTTACTAGGGACATGTTGGTGTCTGTTATTCACACATGTATTACGATTTCCGGATAACACAATTATAGCATGAATAAAGACAATTATCATGAACAAAGAAATATAATAATAATGCTTTTATTATTGCCTCTAGGGCATATTTCCAACAGTCTCCCACTTGCACTAGAGTCAATAATCTAGTTACATTGTGATGGATCGAACACCCATGGAATTCTGGTGTTGATCATGTTTTGCTCTTGGGAGAGGTTTAGTCAACGGATCTGCTACATTCAGGTCCGTATGTACTTTACAAATCTCTATGTCTCCATCTTGAACATTTTCACGGATGGAGTTGAAGCGATGCTTGATGTGCCTTGTCTTCTTGTGAAACCTGGGCTCCTTGGCAAGTGCAATAGCTCCAGTGTTGTCACAGAAGAGCTTGATCGGCCCCGACGCATTGGGTATGACTCCTAGGTCGGTGATGAACTCCTTCACCCATATTGCTTCATGTGCTGCCTCCGAGGCTGCCATGTACTCCGCTTCACATGTAGATCCCGCCACGACGCTCTGCTTGCAACTGCACCAGCTTACTGCCCCACCATTCAAAATATACACGTATCCGGTTTGTGACTTAGAGTCATCCAGATCTGTGTCGAAGCTAGCGTCGACGTAACCTTTTACGACGAGCTCTTCGTCACCTCCATAAACGAGAAACATTTCCTTAGTCCTTTTCAGGTACTTCAGGATATTCTTGACCGCTGTCCAGTGTTCCTTGCCGGGATTACTTTGGTACCTTCCTACCAAACTTACGGCAAGGTTTACATCAGGTCTGGTACACAGCATGGCATACATAATAGAACCTATGGCTGAGGCATAGGGGATGACACTCATCTCTTCTATCTCTGCTGCCGTGGTTGGACATTGAGCTGAGCTCAATTTCACACCTTGCAAAACAGGCAAGAACCCTTTCTTGGACTGATCCATTTTGAACTTCTTCAAAATCTTATCAAGATATGTGCTTTGTGAAAGACCTATGAGGCGTCTTGATCTATCCCTATAGATCTTGATGCCTAATATATAAGCAGCTTCTCCAAGGTCCTTCATTGAAAAACTCTTATTCAAGTAGGCCTTAATGTTGTCCAAAAGTTCTATATCATTTCCCATCAAAAGTATGTCATCTACATATAGTATGAGAAATGCTATAGAGCTCCCACTCACTTTCTTGTAAACACATGCTTCTCCATAAGTCTGTGTAAACCCAAACGCTTTGATCATCTCATCAAAACGAATGTTCCAACTCCGAGATGCTTGCACCAGCCCATAAATCGAGCGTTGGAGCTTGCACACCTTGTCAGCATTTTTAGGATCGACAAAACCTTCCGGCTGTATCATATACAATTCTTCCTTAAGGAAACCATTAAGGAATGCCGTTTTGACGTCCATTTGCCAAATTTCATAATCATAAAATGCGGCAATTGCTAACATGATTCGGACGGACTTCAGCTTCGCTACCGGTGAGAAAGTCTCATCGTAGTCAACCCCTTGAACTTGTCGATAACCCTTAGCGACAAGCCGAGCTTTATAGATGGTCACATTACCATCCGCGTCTGTCTTCTTCTTAAAGATCCATTTATTTTCTATGGCTCGCCGTTCTACGGGCAAGTCAGCCAAAGTCCATACTTCGTTTTCATACATGGATCCTATCTCGGATTTCATGGCTTCTAGCCATTTGTCAGAATCCGGACCCGCCATCGCTTCTTCATAGTTCAAAGGTTCACCGTTGTCTAACAACATGATTTCCAAGACAGGGTTGCCGTACCACTCTGGTGCGGAACGTGTCCTTGTGGACCTTCGAATTTCAGTAGGAGTTTGATCAGAAGTATCTTGATCATTATCATTAACTTCCTCTCTTGTCGGTGCTGGCACCTCAGGAACATTTTCTTGAGTTGCGCCATTTTCTGGTTCAAGAGGTAATACTTCATCAAGCTCTACTTTCCTCCCACTTACTTCTTTCGAGAGAAACTCTTTCTCCAGAAAGGACCCATTCTTGGCAACAAAGATCTTGCCTTCGGATCTGAGGTAGAAGGTGTACCCAACAGTTTCTTTAGGGTATCCTATGAAGACGCATTTTTCCGATTTGGGTTCGAGCTTTTCAGGTTGAAGTTTCCTGACATAAGCATCGCATCCCCAAACTTTTAGAAATGACAGCTTAGGTTTCTTCCCAAACCATAATTCATACGGTGTCGTCTCAACGGATTTCGACGGGGCCCTATTTAAAGTGAATGCGGCAGTCTCTAAAGCATAGCCCCAAAAAGATAGTGGTAAATCGGCAAGAGACATCATAGATCGCACCATATCTAATAGAGTGCGATTACGACGTTCGGACACACCATTACGCTGAGGTGTTCCAGGCGGCGTGAGTTGTGAAACTATTCCACATTTTCTTAAGTGTGTACCAAACTCGTGACTCAAGTACTCTCCTCCACGATCTGATCGTAGAAACTTGATTTTCCTGTCACGTTGATTCTCAACTTCACTCTGAAATTCCTTGAACTTTTCAAAGGTCTCAGACTTGTGTTTCATTAAGTAGACATACCCATATCTACTCAAGTCATCAGTGAGGGTGAGAACATAACGATAGCCACCGCGAGCCTCAACACTCATTGGACCGCACACATCAGTATGTATGATTTCCAATAAGTTGGTTGCTCTCTCCATTGTTCCTGAGAATGGAGTCTTGGTCATTTTACCCATGAGGCATGGTTCGCACGTGTCAAATGATTCGTAATCAAGAGACTCTAAAAGTCCATCAGCATGGAGCTTCTTCATGCGTTTGATACCTATGTGACCGAGGCGGCAGTGCCACAAGTATGTGGGACTATCACTATCAATCTTACATCTTTTGGTACTTACACTATGAATATGTGTAGCATTACGCTCGAGATTCATAAAGAATAAACCATTCACCATCGGAGCATGAGCATAAAACATATCTCTCATATAAATAGAACAACCATTATTCTCGGATTTAAATGAGTAGCCATCTCGAATTAAACGAGATCCTGATACAATGTTCATGCTCAAACTTGGCACAAAATAACAATTATTGAGGTTCAAAACTAATCCCGTAGGTAAATGTAGAGGTAGCGTGCCGACGGCGATCACATCGACCTTGGAACCATTCCCGACGCGCATCGTCACCTCGTCCTTCGCCAGTCTCCGTTTATTCCGCAGCTCCTGTTGTGTGTTACAAATATGAGCAACGGCACCGGTATCAAATACCCAGGAGTTACTACGATTACTGGTAAGGTACACATCAATTACATGTATATCAAATATACCTTTGGTTTTGCCGGCCTTCTTGTCCGCTAAGTACTTAGGGCAGTTCCGCTTCCAGTGACCACTTTCCTTGCAATAAAAACACTCAGTCTCGGGCTTGGGTCCATTCTTTGGCTTCTTCCCGGCAGCTTGCTTGCTGGGCGCGGCAACTACCTTGCCGTCCTTCTTGAAGTTCTTTTTACCCTTGCCCTTCTTGAACTTAGTGGTTTTATTGATCATCAACACTTGATGTTCCTTTCTGACTTCTACCTCTGTTGATTTCAGCATAGCAAATACTTCAGGAATGGTCTTTTCCATCCCCTGCATATTGAAGTTCATCACAAAGCTCTTGTAGCTTGGTGGAAGCGACTGGAGGATTCTGTCAATGACCGCATCATCCGGGAGATTAACTCCCAGCTGAGTCAAGCGGTTATGTAACCCAGACATAGTGAGTATGTGCTCACTGACAGAACTATTTTCCTCCATCTTACAGCTGAAGAATTTGTCAGAGACTTCATATCTCTCGACCCGGGCATGAGCTTGGAAAACCATTTTCAGCTCTTCGAACATCTCATATGCTCCATGTCTCTCAAAACGCTTTTGGAGCCCCGGCTCTAAGCTGTAAAGCATGCCGCACTGAACGAGGGAGTAGTCATCAGAACGTGCCTGCCAAGCGTTCATAACGTCTTGTTCTGCAGGGAGAACAGGTGCATCACCTAGCGGTGCTTGTAGGACATAATCTTTCTTGGCAGCTATGAGGATGATCCTCAGGTTCCGGACCCAGTCCGTATAGTTGCTGCCATCGTCTTTCAGCTTGGTTTTCTTTAGGAACGCGTTGAAGTTGAGGACTACGTTGGCCATTTGATCTACAAGACATATTGTAAAAAAATTTTAGACTAAGTTCATGATAATTAAGTTCATCTAATCAAATTATAATGAACTCCCACTCAGATTTGACATCCCTTTGGTCATCTAAGTGTTACACGATCCGAGTCGACTAGGCCGTGTCCGATCATCACGTGAGACGGACTAGTCATCGTCGGTGAACATTCTCATGTAGATCGTATCTTCCATACGACTCATGTTCGACCTTTCGGTCTCCGTGTTCCGAGGCCATGTCTGTACATGCTAGGCTCGTCAAGTTAACCCTAAGTGTTTTCGCTGTGTAAAACTGTCTTACACCCGTTGTATGTGAACGTAAGAATCTATCACACCCGATCATCACGTGGTGCTTCGAAACGACGAACTGTAGCAACGGTGCACAGTTAGGGGAGAACACTTCTTGAAATTTTGTAAGGGATCATCTTATTTACTACCGTCGTTCTAAGTAAACAAGATGCATAAAACATAATAAACATCACATGCAATTATATAAAGTAGTGACATGATATGGCCAATATCATATAGCTCCTTTGATCTTCATCTTCGGGGCTCCATGATCATCTTGTCACCGGCATGACACCATGATCTCCATCATCATGATCTCCATCATCGTGTCTTCATGAAGTTGTCACGCCAACGACTACTTCTACTTCTATGACTAACGCGTTTAGCAATAAAGTAAAGTAGTTTACATGGCGTTCTTTAATGACACGTAGGTCATACAAAAATAAAGACAACTCCTATGGCTCCTGCCGGTTGTCATACTCATCGACATGCAAGTCGTGATTCCTATTACAATAGCATGAACATCTCATACATGACATATAGATCATTCATCATTCATCACAACTTTGGCCATATCATATCACAAAGCACTTGCTGCAAAAACAAGTTAGACGTCCTCTAATTGTTGTTTGCAAGTTTTACGTGGCTGAAGTAGGGTTCTAGCAAGAACGTTTTCTTACCTACGTGAAACCACAACGTGATTTGTCAACTTCTATTTACCCTTCATAAGGACCCTTTTCATCGAATCCGCTTCAACTAAAGTAGGAGAGACAGACACCCGCCAGCCACCTTATGCAACTTGTGCATGTTAGTCGGTGGAACCGGTCTCACGTAAGCGTACGTGTAAGGTTGGTCCGGGCCGCTTCATCCCACAATACCGCTGAAGCAAGATAAGACTAGTAGCGGCAAGAAAGTTGACAAATCTACGCCCACAACCAATTGTGTTCTACTCGTGCAAGAAGAACTACGCATAGACCTAGCTCATGATGCCACTGTTGGGTAACGTTGCAGAAAATAAAAAATTTCCTACTCGTTTCACCAAGATCATCTAGGAGTTCATCTAGCAACGAGTGAATAGATGCATCTACATACCTTGTAGATCGCAAGCGGAAGCGTTCAAAGAACGGGGATGATGTAGTCGAACACGACGTGATTCGAATCACCGGAGATCCTAGCACCGAACGGACGGCACCTCCGCGTTCAACACACGTACGGAACAGCCACGTCTCCTCCTTCTTGATCCAGCAAGGGAGGGAGGAGAGGTTGAGGGAGATGGCACCAGCAGCAGCACGACGGCGTGGTGTTGATGGAGCTGCAGTACTCCGGCAGAGCTTCGCTAAGCAATAAGGAGGTGGAGGAGGTGTTGGGGAGGGAGAAGGAGGCAACCAAAGGCCAAGGACTCAAGGTATGAAGTCCCTCCTCTCCCCCACTATATATAGGGGTGCCAAGGGGGGGTGGCCGGCCCTAGGAGATCCAATCTCCTAGGGGGTGCGGCGGCCAAGGGGGGTTTCCCTCCCCCCCAAGGCACCTAGGAGGTGCCTTCCACTAGTAGGACTCCTCCCCCTTGGAAACCCTAGGCGCATGGGCCTAGTGGGGCTGGTGCCCTTGGCCCAAGCAGGCCAAGGCGCACCCCCTACAGCCCATGTGGCCCCCGGGGATGGGTGGCCCCACCCGGTGGGCCCCCGGGACCCCTCCGGTGGTCCCGGTACAATACCGATAACCCCGAAACTTGTCCCGATGCCCGAAACAGGACTTCCCATATATAAATCTTTACCTCCGGACCATTCCGGAACTCCTCGTGACGTCCGGGATCTCATCCGGGACTTCAAACAACATTCGGGTTACTGCATATACATATCCCTACAACCCTAGCGTAACTGAACCTTAAGTGTGTAGACCCTACGGGTTCGGGAGACATGTAGACATGACCGAGATCGCTCTCCGGTCAATAACCAACAGCGGGATCTGGATACCCATGTTGGCTCCCACATGCTCCACGATGATCTCATCGGATGAACCACGATGTCGAGGATTTAATCAACCCCGTATGCAATTCCCTTTGTCAATCGATATGTTACTTGCCCGAGATTCGATCGTCGGTATCCCAATACCTCGTTCAATCTTGTTACCGGCAAGTCACTTTACTCGTACCGTAATGCATGATCCCGTGACCAAACACTTGGTCACTTTGAGCTCATTATGATGATGCATTACTGAGTGGGCCCAGTGATATCTCTCCGTCATACGGAGTGACAAATCCCAGTCTCGATCCATATAAAACAATAGATACTTTCGGAGATACCTGTAGTGCACCTTTATAGTCACCCAGTTACGTTGTGACGTTTGATACACCCAAAGCACTCCTACGTCATCCAGGAGTTATACGATCTCATGGTCGAAGGAAGAGATACTTTGACATTGCAAAAACTCTAGCAAACGAACTATACGATCTTGTGCTATGTTTAGGATTGGGTCTTGTCCATCACATCATTATCCTAATGATGTGATCCCGTTATCAATGACATCCAATGTCCATAGCCAGGAAACCATGACTATCTATTGATCAACGAGCTAGTCAACTAGAGGCTTACTAGGGACATGTTGGTGTCTGTTATTCACACATGTATTACGATTTCCGGATAACACAATTATAGCATGAATAAAGACAATTATCATGAACAAAGAAATATAATAATAATGCTTTTATTATTGCCTCTAGGGCATATTTCCAACATTGTGATCACAAAGATGGCACCTGGCAAGTTTGAGCCGTTAGAGCCGGAAGAACCTCGCAAGTGCTATGGGAACCAAGTAGGATGCATCCTACGGGAATGCGCGAGCATCAACGATGATGACTTAAGGAGTAAAGAACATTTGACACAGTTGCTCCTAACAAAGTTGCACAAGAGATTCAAGTTCCCCGACCGGGATGATAACATAGAACAACCGTGGGATGATCCGAAGATGAAAAAGATTAACAATCACGCCATGGGCATGTTCAGCAATGATTTGGCCTCCTGGAAAACGAGGGTGAAACGAGCTATTGAGGCTGATGAACCCCTGTCCAAGATTCTGGAGGAAAATCCGACACTTACGGAAGAGGAGTTCGAAAAGTTCAAGGACACTTGCACTAGCGAGGCAGCCAAGGCTAAGGCTGCGAAATTCAAGAGCCTTCAACAAAGGAACACGGGGAAGCATAGCCTCGGAAGCCGTGGCTACCTCGGTAAAAGGCCCATATGGGATAAGGAGGACGCGGAACGTGAAGCCGCGGGTCTCCCAGAGCCCTTCGCAAAGTTCACCAACCCCTTGGAGCATGACTTCATCAAGGCCCGCTACAAGTGGGACAAGGAGAAAAAGGTTTTTTACACGGACAAGATGACGAGGAAATTGATTAGACTACTGGAGAAGCAACACCAGCTTGCAGCCGAAAGCCCTACTTCTCCGATGAGGCCTAAGTGGGACACCCCTCTCAACCGGGCCTTGAACGAATTTAAGGGACTCCCTTTGGATCAGCGGCCACAATATGGTCGTGTGCACGGCGCTGGAGACGGCGCCACGTGGAAGGTGTTTTACAACAAGGGCCCGGAGGCCAAGAAGCTGAAAACGAAGTTTAGTCAGGTGGACATCGACGCGAAGGTGAAGCTTTTGGTCGAGAAAAAAGCAGCTGAGGACGCGATAAAAGCAGCTGAGGACAAATATGAGTTGCTACAGTAGGCAGTCAATGCAGCTATAACTGCCTGCAGAAATAATTTCGCTACTAACTTGGTTCCAGTTATCATCAACTGGGCGAAGGAAAATCCAGACAAGACGGTACATGATTTCCCGATGCCCAGTTTCGTCGGGAGCAACTCCATGAACAACAACACCATCGCACCATCACTTGCTCATGCAACCGGGCCTCCTCTCGCAACCGCTCCCACTCATAGCAGCCCGTCCTCAGTCTCAGGCGCGCTAGGTGGGCCTTCGTCTTTGGCTGAGCTCGATGCCGT
>NC_041385.1:567121000-567123738 GCF_002162155.2 Triticum dicoccoides
ATATATATATATATATATATATATATATATATATATATATATATATATATATATATATATATATATATATTAGCAGAATAACTATTCTGCACACCACTTCCGCACTGCACGCTGAACGCAAGTGCACTGCATCTTCTTGACGACGAGCACTGCAATATAGACTAGTGAACTTCTTGTCGGAAAAAACTGCACGCGTTATTTTTTCGGTACTGTTTTCGCTCTAATTTTTTAACCGTTTATCGGAATGAGGTGTCTAATATACCGTTGAAAAGCTATGGATTAGGCGCAACTTAGACATGTTGAACACTTTTCGATATTCCACATGGTTTAAGAGCAGTTTTGAAAATGGTGCGGCGGATGACGAGTGGCAGCTAGCGTTTTTCGCTTTTTTTTTCTAAACTCCTTGTCGGAATGAAGCAAATGATACACCGTTGGATAGATATCATCGAGGCGCATCTTTTTCATATATAAATCTTTCTCTAATTGGTTACGGTTTAAGAGCAGTTTCAAATTTACTAAATCGCGGAATTCTGTTTTTTAAGTTTTTTAAAATTTTCGGTACTGTTTTCGCTCCAGTTTTTGAACCGTTTGTCGAAACGATGCGTCTGATACGCCATTGGAAAGCTACGAATGAGGCGCAACTTTCATATGTTGCAATGTTTCTTAGATTACTTACGGTTTTAAGTTAATTTTGAAAATCGTGCGGCGGACGGCGAGTGGCAGCGGCCGTTTTTCGTGAAATTTTTACAAACAGATTGTCGAAGTGATTCAAATGATATGCCATTGGAAAGGTATCGACGAGGCGCAACTTTTTCATGTAGATCACTCTCTCTAATTTCTTACGGTTTAAGAGCAGTTTTAAAATTAGCGAAATGCGGACACTTTGTTTTTCGCAACACTAAAATTGACGAAGTGAACTCCATCTGACGGAAAAGAGCACTGCTTCAGATGTAAAGGCGCACTGCATCCAACGGGCAAGCGAAATGCATGGTTTCTTTTGTCTTGATTTTTGTTATTCTTTTTTTAGTCGGACACCACATGAGCTGCATCCGACGGCCAAGCGCACCGCAGTTTCTAATCAAGTTGACTGATTCCGCACTGCATCAGACAGTCAAGTGAACTTCATGATTTCTTTTGTCGAACGTAAATTTTTTTAGACAAGTTTTTGTTGTCTTTTCTTTTCAGTTTTTTTAAACGAGAGTGGACCGCAGCGAGGAGACAAGTGAACCACGACATATATCATTAATATCTTTGTTGTTGCGCTAAATTTTTAGCACTTCCATTTTTGGGCGCAAGTGAACCACATCACTCTAAAAAAATGAACCCAATCCGAGAACCAAACGCACTGCAAGTGTTGATGTAGTTGACTGAACTTTGAGACACACAAAACAAATTGCACTTCAAACAGAGGGGTAATGAGCTGCTACACAAATGGATTGAACTAAAATTTTCAATCGTCCCACAGACAAAACAAATTAAATTAGAAAAAGAACTGCACGAAATAGGTAGCCGAGCTGCATGCGCGCGCAAACTGAGCTTCATGCCGCTCGGGGCCGAACGAAGTGCACGTCCACAAAGAACGTACTGCTCCCAAAACGAACATATATGTGGTAGGCACTAGGCAACGGAGAACTATGTGTTATTACACAAGAGCACCATCGACGACCCACGAGCACTGCATAGATGAGAAAAGTAAACAGTCGTGAAGAGAAAAGGGAGATGCACTCGCAGAACAATGAACTAGACACAAAAACACCAGCGCCACACACTCTGAACCACATACGAGGGCAACCGAACCATTCAGAGATCCCTGGCGAACTGCACCAGTGGCTTAACGCCTTTTCCTGCTCAAACCAGTATGGCGTTGCCTCAGGAGGGGTAAAAGCAACAAGTGAACTACAAGATGTCGTGATAAAAACTGGGGGAGAACCTATGAGCTGCACACCCACACGCCGGTGAGCTGCAAGCTCTGTAGGAAGGAAGGGGTGGTGGTGCTGCATGCTGGAGGTCGTTGTGTCCCGAGAGGAGCACGGTCTCGTGTGGGAGAGGAATGGAGCCCGCCCCGCTCATCGCTACATGGGCCACGTCAAGCGGTCCTCTGTCCGGGGTCCTCCACTCAGAGCAAGGAGAAAGCCCGGCTGGATCCGAGAACGCGACGAAGGGTCGCGGCGGTGCCGCCCAGTGGATCTGAGATGCGGTGCTCCCCCTTCATGACTACACCCCCTGCCAATGTAGAAGGAGGAGGTCAACGGTGGAACGCCGGGCCTTACGAACTTTGAGTCGGGCTGAGAAGAGTAGGCCAGCGACCTCGTGGAGGACAGACGAGAGGAGGCCGACGGGGATGTCCTCCACCCAGATCCAGGGGGGATTCATGGCGACACGGTGATCTTGAAATCTGGGTACTCCAGGGGAGAACGACGGCCGAGGGATGCAGTGCTGCTAGATCCGACGGCAATCAAATCCAGCGATGGTGGTGGGGATTGCCGTGGCTAGGGAGGCCGGCTTGCGATGCGAAGAAGGGCGGGGCGAGACGGCGCGCGACAGCGCCAGTGGAAGGTGGGTGGAGGGTGAGGCAGCACGGCGGCGACTCGGAGTGGTGCTCCGACGGCGGCCGCGGTAGAAGGTTGACAAGGGTTGGGCAGCACGGTGGCGGATGGGTCCGACCTCCCGCCCGTCTGCCGGAGCTGGGAGAGAGGGAAGTTGGGCGAGTCGCCGGAGGTGTGGCCAGAGCGGGTGGG
>NC_041385.1:567124193-567143498 GCF_002162155.2 Triticum dicoccoides
ATTTCTTAGAGGGATGGGGAGGGTCGGTTGGTCGACTCGGGGTAGGCTCTCTGCGGGGGGTGTTATCAGAATAAGCATTTGAGGTGCAGAATAAGGTCTTAAGGGTGTTATCATAATAGACCCACCCTATATATATATATATATATAATATTCCATTTTTGTTGCCTTTCGGTTGTTTTACGCCACAGACATATGTGTTTGCAGGCGAAAGAAACCCCGTGCACCATACTCTACTTGATCAAAGGCCAGAAGGTGGACGTGGGAAAGGGGATGATAATGGACCCCTCTCAACGCACGTTCCACAACCAGCCGATCCCCGCTGGGCACTTCAGTGTTAGCTTGACCAGTGTGAAATCGGGGCACGAGGATTTGCCTCCTCCAGTACAGCATGTGGGAGCGGACGACGAGACCCCGCTGCGGATTGGAAGCTGCAAGAATTGGGTGCTGCTATGGCCGAAGAATCTTATTCGTCTGGAGCCGGACGAGAGCACACCAATAACTACCACACATCAACAAGCATGTGCGAAGACCACCACCCCGCCTATGCAATTACCAGCTCCTGTAGTGCCGGGTGAGAGCGGCGGACGACATGATGAAGGGGGTGCAATAGTACTGGCTGATGTAATTTCTCCTGTAGAAGAGAGAATGGATGATGAGACGGAGGTCGACCCTATGGATTACCTCAATACAAACGCATATGACTGTGCATATATATGATGAGCCAACCATATGACGAATCGGGCTATCGGCTTGCTAATGAGGATATGGATGATATGCCCGGGCAGGGTCGTACCATGGATTGCAAAACGTCTCTCTTCATGAAATCCTCACAGGACACTCCTGAAGATGCCGCCTCAACACATGCTCAACTAGCCGGGCGCGAGGGTCGTACAGTATTTAGCCCGGGAACACTGGGGCAGGGGTTAAGGAAGGGTCTGGAAGGTGTGCCCAAGAAAAAGGAGAGGAAGAGATCGGGGAAGGTAACTGTCTCCAAACAAGCCAGAGCACATAGCAGCCAGACGATGCATTCTGAAGAGCGTGTACCCGTGAAAAGTGCGGTCATGTTCCATCTCATGGGCGAGCTGATGCTACCGCCGAAACCGCTGGAGGCACTATCAGGTGATCTCAGGAGACTGCACGACCATGTGCTGTCGACTGAGAAAAGCCTACTAGCCTCAAAGGATCCAGGATATCCGACATACGCGGCTCGTGTGCCTGAGGGGAAGTGCTACATCGACACACGGCCCACGGAGGTGTTGTTCCTGCGGTTTGACCATATCTTTGAGATGTTTCTAACAAGGCGTCTAGATTTTACTATCGTCCGCCTTTTTGCGCTACATATGAGCTCCGTCATGAAGAGTGAAGAAGTCTCGCAAATCTGTGTGGCGGATCCGTACTACATGCACGAGTCTTTCTTGAGTCTCGGCGACTTTGAGCGTGAAACTGCTAGGGAGTACCTCCAAAACTTCATGGTACAGAATAAGGACCGGGAAATTGTCCTCGTGCCTTATCATCCAAAGTAAGTCAGTTCCGGACAACCCTTTCATACATTTAAATCATTCCTTCTCTCTCATATGGGGAATAATTCGAGATGTCTTTTCCCCGCAGCAACGGGCGCGCCGTCCTTATCGTTCTTTACCCGCAAGTCTCCCACGCCGTGTATTTTGACCCTTCCAGAGACTACGAGAAAAAAGACTACACCCACATAATGAATATTCTAGATGATGGTCTCCAAGGCTTCAGCTTTAGAGGTGGCCACGTGCAGATCAAGAAACAAAGGAACAAGAAGATGGGTTTCGCGCATAAAACTAACTTCTCTTGCATCCATGTCCCAAAACCAAGCAAGAAAGATGGATTCTACATCCTCCATCTCATGATTGAGTTCAACACGGATCACCAAAAGCTTCGCATTAACAGCAGAAATGATGATCGTATCCATAAGTGGCTAGAATCTCATGGAGAAGTGGATTATAAACTTAGAGATGACTTCTTTCGCATCCAAAGCGACATTGCGACGATCATCATGAAAGAAGTCGTCGATGAGAAGGGGATGTTCCACCACAGCCCTATATCGCGAGCTGACGTCCAAACTCGCATAGGCATGCAACGTCTAGACCTCACGCCGTTCGAGAAGCTAGGGTTCGTCCTCGATGATATGGAAGGATGGAACTTCTAGTGATTTATGATGCCGATGATGATGATATGTGTCGGTTGAAATTGTATACTTCTTGTAGCGATGAAACTTTGTGATGTCCACGGTCCATGCCGAACTTGCGTAACACTACTTTGTTAGTTTGCGTAGGATGACCTGCGTACCTCTAGTTAATTAATTTGCGTACTGTATGTTGCATCTAGTTGCTAACCCTTTCTTTTTCGGTGTTGCTCTAGTATATTTTGTTGCATATATATGATTGTACATCCTCTTCATGAACATGCATCTCTAACAGGTACCTAGTTTCTTGATGGCGAGATGGAATTGCTATGTCGTGTATAAAGGGAAGGTTCCGGGGGTGTACAACGAGTGGCATGAGTGTCAGGCGCAAGTGAATGGGTTCATGGGCGCCGGCCATAAAGGCTTCAAAAGCAGACAAGAAGGAGAAGCTAGTTACTTGAGGTTCACGCTAGCGCGAGAGAGGACTCGTAACCGCCACCTCATGTACTGCATAGTTCCGCTCTCACTCATAGTGATAGCACTTCTTGCGTATACCTTTGTTTAGATGGATGACGTTGTTGTAGTTGCAAGTATTCGAGACTTGCATGTATCGCTATTTCCGAGATGATGACAAGATATCACTTTGTGTTGGATGATGATTATGATGAGACTATTTATATGTACATGCTATGATTACATTTGTGGTATCGCAGACATTTGTATGTGTATCATGATGACATTTCTATGTGCAAAAGATTCTTCTATAAAGCCTGTTCAAATACAAAACAAATATGCCAAAAAATAACAAAAAAACCTACTTAAATTAGCAGTAGCGAGTGTACAAAAGTTAGCAGCAGCATCGCGATAGCAGTAGCGCGTCAAGGTAAAACGCGCTAGAGCTACTAGCAGTAGCGAGCTTCCGCAAACAGCGCTGCTGCTACACTTGTGTAGTAGTAGCACCGGTGAGCACGCGCTACTGCTATATGTTAGCTGTAGCGCCTATCCCCACGCTACTGATACATCTAAAACCCGCGCTGCTGCTAGCCTTTTCCCTAGTAGTGGGGGGCCATACCGGGATCTAGCCAGTTCCAAACTTGACAAAGCCTGCATGACACCCTAGTTGTCTGTCTCGACCACAATCTTTCAGGCACCCACCACGATGGCCAGCTGGATCCCTCTCCTGCACGCCAACAACTCTGCATGTTCCGGGTCAACAACCTTAGGAAAAAAAACGACAAGAGCCTCCCACAAACATGCTATGATGGTCACGCACGACCGCTCCACCGCTTCCCGAACCGTCCAGCTTTAACGTTGCTCCATCAACGCTTACCTTTAGCCATCCTTGTTATGAAATTTAGGGTTTTGCGGTCTACCCCCTAATTCCTCTGCGCTTATCCGTGGTGCCGCTCACAATTCGCATATCTGAGGCTAGGGGGTAGGGACCTTCTTATACTGTCTTTCAAAGAGTCCATCTCTTATACAGATAAGATTCCTAGTCTTTTCAACTAGTTTTCCGGGATAGACTCCAGACCAAATTACCAACCACGATCAAATTTGTCTGCTAACGGATTCTACCCGTTGTGTCCCCGGAGCATGCGCTTGTGAGCAACACGCCATAATAGAGTGTAAATTCCTTTAATTATGTAGATCAACATTAGGGCTGTAATCTAACTATATGATCTAGCTCCTTCCGATTATCACTGTACCCGGGTAGTCTTTCCAATATATAAAGCATATTGTATTCCACTGATAATCGACCAGCTTCCTTAAGCATATAACTTAAGTACGTTCCAACAAGTGATAATTCCATCATAATCATGTAAAGTAATTCCATGCATAAATACATGTATAATTCCATAATGAGGTATTCCGAATATTAGTAATTCCTAGTAATTAAATATAGTTGCAGGACACATAATTCCAACATCTCCCACTTGTCCAAAACGATCATTCAGATATCCGTAAGCCCATAGTATTAACAAGCTTACCAAATACCTCCTGAGTAAGAAGCTTAGTCAGGGGACTAGCAACCATATTAATACTAGGTAGAAAATCCAAAGAAATATGCCTTCCCTCAATATGTTTGCTTGTTGTGACACTTAAGATCTCTAAAGACCTTCAGTTTCCGCCTAATAATAATTACAGCATAGCTGTCCTCGGCGCCTCGAGTATTATTTCCTCGAGTGTAATTCAGGCACCTTGAGTATTTTGTTTCCTCAAGTGAAATTCCGCATCAATTATTTCCAGTCACATATATCAATAATTTGAATAATTCCACATTGAGTCAAAATATTTGATAACCATGTTGAATAAATTTTCAAAACCACATAAAAATCAAATCCAATCCGTAAATGAAGTTCCATAATTAACCATGTTTTGAACGAAATTCCTGACTTAGGTCAGTGAACCTGCACCATATTAGTACCACAAAAAAAATTGAATATGCATACTTGGACTTATTTCTCATCTTGTAGATAGAATAATAGCTTCCTCAATGTGTTTACCTTTAATATAAATTTCAGAATAAGTGACAAGTTGTGATGCACATTCCACAATCTTAAATGATGTGCGAGATTCCCTCAGCTGCTCGTCTTTCCTTCCACTGCCTGAATGCAGCATAAATTCCGGTAGCTAAGGTATGATAATGTAATGAAGATACATACCAATCACGGTACCATTTATTATTCCATTTTTCCTTAGGTGTTCAAATATAATTCCTCACCGAGTATGATTCCCTCTGATCAAAGGTATTTTAACAGATTTGCAATTTCCATAGAGAAACACTTCAAAATATTTTCTACGTATTTCAACTCTTAAAGCAATGTTTCAAATGTTCCTTTCATATGAAAGTTAAAAGATGACCAAGCTTTCACTTCCATCAATGTGACTTATCATTGCAAACAACAAAACAATGTTAACAAATACAATAATAATGCAAAATACTTTCCACTTACGTGTGTAGATGACCGCCTTGCTTCATTTAGAAAACCATATGACCTGCTATTCTATTGATGTGAAGCTTGTTATAAGACCATACATTAATATACTCAATTAGTAAACCATGTCTTTAGTTCCTTTTTCCCAAAATTCCAGGAGAGTGAGTTTCCACAAAGTATATTTCCCTCTGTATGAATAATTGAATAACAAGAGTGACTTTCTAATATTCCAGTGAGCCAAATATCCTTACAAAAAAACACTTCTAGACAATAGTCTTGCGGTTATTTGGTATGATATTAAGTTCCCGCACTATAATCTTCCTCATTTGAGTTTATTCCTTCCCGCAATTCTTCCACACCCATAGTTGACGTTAATGAACAAGCCTTCTTAAGAGAATTTAGTGATTCCTTTAAAATTTAGAGCGTCTTCCTCCAAAAACACATAACAATTGTCAAGAGATGACATTCCAAGTTAATTCCTCCCACTTATCCTAAGCATGTTAGTGTCGGGAGTTTCACTTGTAGTTTCCTTTGTGGTCAATGTTATACTATAGTATGATTGTCAATAATTCCACCCTTGATCATAAAAATGGTTGTGTTCCTACTTTCCACCAGTATTCCTTTTCCAGATAATTAAGGAAACACCCTTTGAATCACAATAATAACCATGAAAAAAATTTCTGGTGTACACTTTGTAAGAACTGAGAATTTCATGCCAAAGTAGAAGATTTCCTTCCAGTCACAGTATGTAATGCTTCTTTCCAAGGAAACAAGGGAGTATAAAAGACATTCAATTCCTCCATTCAATTGTGGAGTGTACGGTGTATTTCAATGGTGAATAGTTCCATGCTCTTTACGTACAAACGATATATTCCTGAAGTGTACTTCCCCCACCAATCGGTGTTAAAATATGATATTATTTAATCAGTTGATTTTTCCACTTCAGTATAACATGTGACCAACACAATAAAATCTTCCGACTTGTATTTTGAAAAAGTATAAACATAACACTATCAAGTGCAGTCATCAATGAATGCGATAAAATAAATAATCAGACCTCTAGTGGGAGTGAAAAATAAATACCATAAGTATATATAAAAAGAACCCGATGTGAAGCCCTTTCATGTCCTCCCACCTTAATAAACAAGGTGTATATAAAAAAACATATATGCTTCACATGTACCATAGTCCTCCCACTAAAGTTTAAAATTCCAGAATCAATAAGTCTATTGATCTATTCCAAGATATGTGACCAAGCCGTTGATGATGTAGATAATAAGATTCCAAGCATGTGTTCCCATTGTCGATATTCCTCCATATGGAGTTATCTTTGCCAAATATAAACAATTTGGTTTGCCAACTTCCAATGGATATCAAGAAAGATAGATCATTGTGTGAAAATCCAAAATGCACTAAGTTAACCATTGAGCAATATTTCCACTCTTCCTTTTCCAAATAGTATGTCATAATCAATAGATTCCAAGATAGAACAATAAAACAAATACCTTCCCACTAATGTTGCATAGAGTGTCCTATAACAATAATATTTTTCCTCCACAAGGGAGTTTCATGATTTAATTTCCAATCCAAAGTACATCAATCTTCCTTTGAAATTGATGCATGCCAATAAAGTTGCTATAGTATTCCAACAATGAATGATGTATATATATACCAACACCATAATCCAACTATTTGAAAGAGCATCAGTGCAAATATTATCATTAGACATACCGGTAATGAAGAGCCAATTTCCTTGTCCTTGGAGCGACTCTCATATTCCTCCATACACAAGTGATGCTCCATACAAAACACTTCTTTGAAATCCCTTTCCACGTTATGCGTAATTTTCCGGACAATATTTTCACCATAGCAATTTTCAGTATAATCATTTGCTCCATGCAGTGCATCCGCACATTTAATCCGGAGTCCTCCTTAAGTTCTTCCAAGGAGTAGACTTATTTTCCTTGTATGATGTACATGCAGTAGATTAACAATCAAACAAGTTAGTCCGTTAATCAACAATCTAATAAAATAAATAAATTAATACTAGGTACTAGTTGGGATCCGTAATTTTCATCCCTGTCCTTGTAGCACGCATGCACAGGTGCATGTGGATCTTCAGGCCGTCCGGTTGGCCGTACAGTTGGCTAGATGATAGACTGTTTTTGATGACGTAGGTAGCAGCGAGCAGCAGGCGTGGTAGAGACCTGCAGTTTCCAAGCAGCAGGTTCGGCTTGCCAAGTCGTCGGGTGAAGATTTCGGAGCAGTGAGAACCTCATCAGGGCAGAGGACTAGGTGATTACAAGGATGAAGAGGTGCCGGATTCCGTGTGTGGAGGTTTCGTCGACGGGATCCGTTGTCAGCTAGATTCCAAAGCAAGGCATCGGCAGCCATGCACATACTAGCCTGATTGATTCCTCTACAACCCATATGAAGCTAGGCTTGGTTTAATAATTTCCATGATTCACGCGACCCAGGGTAGGCATGCTTTTTGATTTCCTCGTTCCGAGTGCAAGGCAGAAGTATTAAAATAAGATGACCATGATCCGTGTGTGAGTTTAGAACAGATCAACTCAACACAAAACAACCTTAATCGATCCCTGTACCTGCACAATCGGGTGCGGCACGGCGGACGACCGCCAGAAGAGTACACTGTACGCTGCAGATTAGGATCGCGGTAAGGGAGATCTCAGCGGAGCAGCAGCGCAGAAACCTCGCTTGGCTACTCGATGCAGCCGGACCAATGGGGCCTAGGGGCAGCACTCTCGTAGAGTTTGCAGCGGATGACGGACCACAAGCGACGACAACGAGATGGCGCGCAGCGGAATCAGATGCGATCGGCGGCCATACGACGGCAGAGTTGGACTAGGGTTAGAGCGCGACCAAACCTTGCGCTGATGCCAATGTTATGAAATTTAGGGTTTTGCGGTCTACCCCCTAATTCCTCTGCGCTTATCCGTGGTGCCGCTCATAATTCGCATATCTGAGGCTTGAGGGTAGGGACCTTCTTATACTGTCTTTCAAAGAGTCCATCTCTTATACAGATAAGATTTCTAGTCTTTTCAACTAGTTTTCGGGGATAGACTCCAGACCAAATTACCAACCACGATCAAATTTGTCTGCTAACGGATTCTACCCGTTGTGTCCCCGGAGCACGCGCTTGTGAGCAACACGCCATAATAGATTGTAAATTCCTCTAATTATGTAGATCAATATTAGGGCTGTAATCTAACTATATGATCTAGCTCCTTCCGATTATCACTGTACCCGGGTAGTCTTTCCAATATATAAAGCATATTATATTCCACTGATAATCGACCAGCTTCCTTAAGCATATAACTTAAGTACGTTCCAACAAGTGATAATTCCATCATAATCATGTAAAGTAATTCCATGCATAAATACATGTAATTCCATAATGAGATATTCCGAATATTAATAATTCCTAGTAATTGAATATAGTTGCAGGACACATAATTCCAACAATCCTTGGACTGGAGGTTGCCAAGGCTCAATTGGCCTTCCTCCCTGTGTGGTTATCGGTGAGGCAGGAACACTAGCCCATTCCTCTAGCAGTCTCCAAACACGATCGACCAAGGATCTGTTGCTGCCGTCTAGCCCTAGCCCTAGCTCTTCTCTATCTCTCACTTGGCTCTCTCTTGCTCTACGACGTTGCTCGATCAACAGAGGAAGAAGAAGATCAGAGAGGAGGGAAGAACAGTGACACGGCGAGGATTTTTCCCGGCGCACGAACGCCTCCTTGAGCACAAACTCAAAACCCCACACCATTACAACGATTACCGCAGCATGCTTTATACCCGGGCAACGCTGGGCCACAACCCACTCGCTCCTGCCCACTCCGCGCTCCGATCGGCCCGCTCTCGACGCCCCCGTGACGCGCTCTGTGCGCGCGCACCGCGCCGAGCCCGCAGCGACCTCGCGCTCCCGCTGCACCCGGATCGCCTCCTGACCTAGTCTACACGCACACACGCACGATGTCTAACCCACATGGCCACCCTGTGCAACAGACGCACGCACGCACACATACATATACACGCCCGCGGTCCTGACGCACCCGACGCGTCCGGTGCGCACCCATAAAACGCATGGGTCGCGCCCGGCTCGCCGCCGCGGCTTATTGCCCAACAGGGTCGAGCGTCCTCTATGAGCTTCCCTTGGTTTGTCGCATTCCTCGCAAGCCACATGTGATATAAGACCATCAACATGACGCCCTTATCCGCGTCTGTGGCCTTGCCTAACCAATCTAACATCCATAACCTGAGAGTTTGTTGTGTATTAATCATCTCTGGCAAGTCGAACACACATCGTCTCCCCTGTCCGCATTAATAATAGACCACACATCATGAGCATGCGGACACCTTCAAAATCTGTGAATGGCAGTCTCCTCTCTTCCACAAACTGGGCAAAGCACACCCGACTTTATGGTTCTTCGCTGAAGTTCTGCACCAAGAGCTAAGCCGTCCCGAGCTAACCGCGAGGTGTAGATTTTGACCTTCGCGGGTACGTTTGTGTCCCAGAGCTCGATCTAGCCCTTGTGTTAATAAAGACATAAATACACATGGTAATTAGTTGTGTATGTTCAATTTTCTGGTTGTTTCTGCCGATTAAAAACCGATACTGTTTCGACCTGCTAGCTGTCAATCGAAGATTTTTTTAAAACTATGATGATTTTTATAGCAAATTCGGAAATTATACATCATAATGCAGAAAAATCAAAAGTATCACCCCGTCGGCCTCCGGTTGGCCGAAGAGAGACTTTTCGGCCTACCGTTGGCCGAAGAGGGACTTTTCGGCCAACCGTTGGCCGAAGAGGGACTTTTCGGCCAACCGTTGGCCAAAAAGTACTTTTCGGCCAATAGTTGCCAAAGAGTCCCTCTTCGGCTAACACCCGCTCTACTGTTTTAGAAAATTCATATTAAATAGGATATTTAGTATTTTAATTTGATTCTTTTTGCATTAGATTAGAAATTTTATGAAGTTTCTTTAGATATCAAGTTTGACTAGATTTGAAACTTTGAATTTGAATTTTCATGACTTTGCTCAAATCACTAGATTGCCTATAATTTGAGCTAGGAGTATTTTTTCAGATGATTCTTTTTGCTACTGGTTCTTTGTGAATTTGTTTATCAGTAATAATTAATTGGCGAATTTTATTATTACTTAAAATTAGGTTTTTTATGAAAACTGTTCTGTTTTAGTGTTTTATAGGTTTTATGCTATTTCTTTTAATTTTAGTTGCTTTAAAAAAATTTCTTTAGTTTTTTTGACATATTCTTTTTGTTTCTGTTTAGTTATCAGTAGCTATTTTATTTGTAGTATTTTTTGTATTTTATTTCTTTTATACTACTAGAAAACTTGTTTTGAGCTTCATAGGAGTTTATATTTAAAAGTGCCTTGTAAATCTTGTACAACCATTGCAGTTTTATACATGAAAATAAAATACTTTCCCGCAATCTTTTCCCTCCATTTTTTCCCGCCATTTTCTTTGCCGCCATTTTCTCCCGCCATTTTCTTTCCCGCCATTCTCTCCCGCCACACTAAGGAGTGCTGGATCGATGGAGCATGATGATGATGCCTTCATGTGGAGTGTGAAACACTGTGTGAGAGAATTCATAAGTGTGAAACACTCTCCGATGATGATGATGATGCTGCAAACACTTATGACTTCTCTCAGGCAGTGTTTCACACCCCACCAGCAGCACCGACGCAGGAGACACAGACCGTGTCAGACGATGTTATCTACGATTGTGGACACCATGAGGCTCGTTTTATAAGTTGAGAAGTGAAGATGGCGAGAAAGAAGATGGCGTGAAAGAAAGATGGCGGGAGAGAATGGCGGGAAAGAAAATGGAGGGAGAGAATGGCGGGAAATAAAATGGCGGGAGAAAATGGAGGGAGAGAATGGCGTAAAAACCTAGTTTTAAATAATCCTAAAATTCATCAATTAATTACTACTGATAAACAAAGTCACAAAGAACTAGTAGCAAAAAGAATCATCTAAAAAGAATACTCCTAGCTCAAATTATAGGTAATCTAGTGATTAGAGAAAATTCATGAAAATTCAAATTCAAACTTTCAAATCTAGTCAAACTTGATATCTACAGAAACTTCATAAAATTTCCAATCTAATGCAAAAAGAATCAAATTAAAATACTAAATATCCTATTTGATATGAATTTTCTAAAAAGTAGAGCAGGTGTTGGCCGAAGAGGGACTCTTTGGCCAACTGTTGGCCGAAGAGTACTTTTTGGCCAACGGTTGGCCGAAAAGTCCCTCTTCGGCCAATCGGAAGCCGAAAAGTCCCTCTTCGGCCAATCGGAAGCCGAAAAGTCCCTTTTCGGCCAACAGGAGGCCGACGGGGTGATACTTTTGTTTTTTCTCCACTAGGGTGTATAGTTTCTGAATTTGCTATAGAAATCATCATAGTTTCAAAAAAATCTCAATCGAATGAGTTCTTATGGGGCCAGTCACTTTTTGGTAGCAAGGGATACACGGCACACAAATTGTGCTAGTTCAATTAGCTAGCTAGGTAGCAGGGGAAAGTCCCCAACTGCTCGCGAGATCAAATGAACTTGCATGAACAATAAATAAGAAAAATAAAAAAAATTCTGATTGTTTTGGTAAATTGTAACAATTCTTTTAAGAGCCTGCAAAATTTCACTTTGAAACGGCATCCGTCGAAATCGCAGCAAAAAAATCAGCACTCCGAAATTCTTTTAAAAATGGCATTTTTGGAGCATCGATTTTTTTTTGCCACCACTTCAACAAATGTGATTTTATGATAAAATTTCACAAGCACTCAGACTATTTGTCAATGTATCCACAAAAAATTCGGATTTTTTTCTTCATTTCTCTACGATTTTATTGTTCATACGGGCTCATGTGAGCTCGAGCTGAGAATAATAGCTTCGTCCGGTAGTAGGAGTAAACACGTATTTGTAGAATATTAAGAGATGGATCGTGAGGGGTAGATATAGAAGAACCTGCACATGCATGTATGCATCCACATGAACTATGCATGGCATTTCACATGCTTCGTGTCACTATGCACCGGCGCATGCGCTCATGGGTATTATCTCCGTCCCAAATTATTTGTTTTAGATTTTCTAGATATGAACGTGTCTAAAGACATCTGTACCTAGATAAATATAAGACAAGTAATTTACGACGGAGAGAGTATGTAGCTAGGGGTACCTTAACTAATAAAATTAGTGATATTGGTATTGACACTTGATAATAAAATAGAACTAAACCTTAAAAAAAGCGAAATACTGAATTTTTCTAAAGAAGAATGATTAGTGGCTTCGGTATTACTCTTTACGAAGAGTAAAAGAAACAAAGATGATAAAACAAACAATGAAAATTTTCTGCCCATAATTCTATAATATGCAAGAATAAACATATAACAGTACAATTTTCGTAAACAATGAAGTTTACTAAGAAGAAATACATTAGTGGCATTCGCATTATCCTTAAATAAAAATGAAAATGCAAATAAAATAAATCAAATCAAAATAATGAAGCTTTCTAGCAAATGATGAATTAGTGGCATATGTATTACCCTTAAAGAAGAAAGCAAACGAAAAAAAACACAATGATGAAGTTTTGTAAGCAATAATGAATTAGTGAAATTGATAATAACTTTAAAGAAAAAATAAAAACTAAAACGAAATCAAAATAGTGCAATTTTCTAAGAAAGAAATGATACAAAATAAAAGTAAAACAAAATCGGAAGAATGAATTTCTAAGAAATATAGAATTAGTGGGGTTGATATTACACATTAAGAAGAAAGAAAATAAAAATTCTGAAACAAACAATAACAAAATTTGCATATAATATACACTAAAATTGAGTTTTTTAAAAATATAAAAGAATAAGCATATAAATAGTGTCTTTTTCAGAAAAAATAAGTTTCCGTAAAAGGAATGAATTACTCGCATTGGTATTACCCACAACTAAGAAAGAAATTGAAATGAAAAAAAAATCAAAATAATAAAGTTTTATAAGGGAGAATGAATTAGTGGCATTGGTATTACCTTTAAAGAAAAAAACGAATGAAATTAAAATGAAAAAACAATCGAAGTAAGAATTTTTTTCTAAGGAAAAATATATGAATTATTGGCATTGGTGTACCCTTCGAGAAGAAAGAAAAAAATGAAATAAAAAATAAAAAAGAATGCACACAATTTACAAAGGGACATTGACATTTATGCCCCTACTTATGCCCACTCTCAGATTTACCTCTATCTATTTGATGTGTTCAAATTTTCCCCTAAAAAGTATTTTAGGTGACGAGAATTCCTTTCCAGCTGGTCAAAGTTCTTTGACCGAAACTTTGAAAATTCATAATAAATTCATATGAACTCAGAACAATGCAAATAAGGTATCACAATGTTCATAAAAATATCACTATAGGCGCATATCATTTACGTTCATCACCTACACGTGCATTTATTTGCATTCACCCTAAATACTTTTTAATGTTATGAACCCTAAAAAGCTTTAAAGGGTGCTTTTGTCATGACTGTAAATGACATGTGCATATAGGCGATGTGTTTATGAATATTTTGATATCTTATTTTGCATTCTTCTATTTTCAAAGGTTATTTTCCTCTTTGATTTGCTGAAGGAATTCAAAAGCCTAAGTCTTATTGAATGGAATTGTAGGAACATGTTGAAAGATGAGCTTCTCACTCTGCTCAAGAACCAGAAAATATATTGGAAGCAAAGAGGGAAATAAAAGGTGTATAATTTGGTGATGAGAATACCAAATTCTTTCACACCAAAGAAACTATTAACCATAAACATAATCACATTGCTATGTTGCAAAATGATGATCAGGATGAATTTACAGATCATGGAAGCAAAGCTACACTGTTGTGGGAATCCTTCAGAAAGAGATTGGGCAGCTCAAAAGATACTTTCATGCATTTTGATCTGAATTATTTGTATGGTCCAGTTTCTGATCCACAAATGTTTATTGACCTTGAGAAATTCTACAGAAATGAGGAAATTGATGAGGTAGTTAAAAATCTGCCCTCGGACAAATCTCCTAGTCCTGATGGTTTTAACAATGAATTCTTCAAGGCATGTTGTGATATTATTGGTTATGATGTCAGAAAGCTCATACATGATTTCTATGAAGGAAATGTCAACTTAGAAAGCATCAACTCCTCATACATTACACTTATACCCAAAAGCTCAAGTCCTGTGAATGCCAATGATTTCAGACCTATCTCTCTGTTGAATACTTGTTTAAAAGTCATTACCAAACTTTTGGCTAATAGGTTGCAAAAGATCATTTTGAAGACTGTGCGCATCAACCAGTATGGCTTCTTGAAAGACAGAGTCATCCATGATTGCCTTGGCTGGGCATATGTATATCTTCATTAGTGCCAAAAAACCAAAGAGGAAGTGATAGTTTTGAAATTAGACTTTGCAAAGGCCTTTGATTGCATTGAGTATAAAGCAATCATTGAAATTCTGAAAGCAAAATGATTTGGTGATAGATGGATCATGTGGATGAGACTTCTATTTAACTTTGCATCTTCTGCTGTCCTTTTAAATGGAGTACCAGGAAAAAAATCTATTGTAAAAAAGGTGTGAGGCAAGGAGATCCTCTGTCTCCACTGCTTTTTGTCATTGCTGCTGACACTACTAGGAAAAGGCCTACTAATGGTGCACTAGTTTTGCCTACTAATGGTGCATTACCAGTGCGCCATTAGTATCACGCCACTAGAATTTTTTACTAATGGCGCACCACTGGTGCGCCATTAGTATATAGTATACTAATGGCGCACCTGACAGTGCGCCATTAGTTTTGCCCACAGTGCGCCATTATTGTCTTATATACTAATGGCGCATGACATGGTAGTGCGCCATTAGTAACAATTTTTTTAATTTTTTTTCCTTAATCTCAAGTCACTATTTCACCTATGAGATATCCAACACATATATATACAACAAGCATCCATATAACAATCATAGCCAATACACAAGTTCCATCATATATACATACATAGCCAACACACAATTTCCATCATATATACATACATAGCCAACACACAAGTTTCATCATATATACATACATGGCCAACACATAGTTCCGTCATTACATATTACAAAAGTTTCACATTGTTAATCCAACACCGTTAGCCATCAATTCACAAAAGTTTCACATTGATACAAAATAAAAACACAAATGGAAAAGAAGCACTCCATCCACGCAAGCTTCTTTCAATTAAATCAAATCTGCAAAATGATAAACAAGAAGTTAGAAGAAGAAAAAGAAGAAGACTAGAAGAATACTAGAAGAAGAAGAACACTAGAAGAAGAATAAGAAGAGTTTTGGAAAAGAAGAAGAATAAGAAGAAGACTATAAGCTTATTATGTAAACTTGATCATTTTGTGCTAACATAAGTTATTTTGGAGCTAACCTATAGGAAACTAAGCATATAAGCTCTAAGTTAGTATATTAGAGCCAACTTAGGTAAAATGAAGATAACCTATGTCATTTTGGAAAAGAAGAAGAATAAGAAAAAGACGACAAGCTTATTATGTAAACTTGATCATTTTGTGCTAACATAAGTTATTTTGGAGCTAACCTATAGGAAACTAAGCATATAAGCTATTAGTTAGTATATTAGAGCCAACTTAGGTAAAATGAAGCTAACCTATGTCATTTTGGAAAAGAAGAAGAATAAGAAAAAGACTATAAGCTTATTATGTAAACTTGATCATGTTGTGCTAACATAAGTTATTTTTGAGCTAACCTATAGGAAACTAAGCATATAAGCTCTAAGTTAGTATATTAGAGCCAACTTAGGTAAAAATGAAGCTAACCTATAGGAAACTAAGCATATTAGAGATAACATAGGTAACTAAGTATATATATATCATTTTGGATAGCTAACCTATAGGAGATCTGACATACCTGACAAAGTTCAGTTCTCATGCATTGTTCTTCTCCTTCTTCTCCTTCCTCTCCCTGATGCGCCTAGAGCGGCGAGGCGGTGGAGGCAGTGGAGGCAGTGGGATGTAGTCTTCTACCACAATTGGCGTGGTCATGTCGCCCAGCTGTGGGATCGCCGGCGCCACCACCGGTGCGTGGTCATTGTCAGGCACCACCACCATCGCGAGGCCACCTTCAGGCACGACCATCGCTAGGTCATCCTCAGCCACCTCCATCTCTTGCCCATGGTCAGCCACCACCATCTCTTGCCCTTGGTCAGCCACCACCAGCGCTAGGTCATCCTCAGCCTGATGCCCATAGTCATCCTGTAGCTCCTCATCCTCACTCTGCTCCTCTTCTCCCGCACTCCAGTCAGGATCATCCTTCTTGTTGTCTATGCTGCTGCCAGAATCGCTGCTGCTTTCGCTATAGCCAGAATCGCTGCTGCTTTCTCTACAGCCATAGTCGCTACTGCTTTGGCTGTAGCCAGTGTCGCTGCTGCTGCTCCCATTACCTGTCCAAAATGCAACAATGACCGTTAACAATCGATGTGAGACAAAGCCAAATGTAGAGGAATAAGAAGAGGCAGAACGTACCGGCATCATCATCGGCAGCGTAGCGCATGCGACACATAGTCTTGTTGAACACCTTCACGATGAGCATGTTGGCGTCATCGTCGTACCTGAAGAGAAGAAAGTACCCCAACTGCAGGTCGTAGGCACGGTAGAACTTCTCCCACCCACGAGACAAGTACATGTGGCCCTTCTTGATCACCAAGTGCACATCCCACTGCGTGCGAAACCCACTGCCGGCCTGTCGCAGCTTCACATTATTTGGCGGATCTTCACCCATCAGCATGTTCATAAAACTGTCAGGCAGCCTCTGTAGTTTGGGACAATGAGTGATGTAGCAAACAACAGATATCATAATGATATGGGTGAAGGGGAGATCTCTCGTTTTATATACCTGCATCATGGATGATACTGAAGCCTCAAGTATGATAGCGAAGAACTCCAAAGCATCCAACTCGTACTGCGGTGTCGCAGATCGGCAGTGGCTGCTTCCCGCCATCTCTGATAAGCAGTAGAAGAGACCAATTAGTACCCTTACAACAGATCATAAAACATGCATGATAACATGCATTAGTCGCAAGTACCCCATATGTCCTATTTTTAGCAAAGTAATGCTAAAATTCACGGAAAATTTCAGCATTACCTTTGCTGAAAATAGGACATACAGAGTACCCGAATTTGCCGGAACGGAAGTTATTCGACATTCCGGCAAACTCAAGGGCCTCTCAGGGTACCTACAACATCATCACAAGTACAGCAGCAGCAGCAGTGAATACAGGCATAACAGCAACAAAACTATATATTTTTATGTAGTAAACAAACGAACACTAAGAGTAGAATGTTCTTGCAACAAACATTATTGTGTGACATCGAAAGGCATCACTCTGCTTAAAGGGAAGGATGACTTAAGTGGCAGATGTATATGATTGCACCACTTGATCTGCACTTCTCTATATTATATGATGTACTGAAGAACTTGAGCAAAAAAAGATAAATAGGAACATATTTCTCACCTTGAAGGTGTTGCTGCTGCTGCACTGTCTGAACTTCACTTCCTTTACCTCCTCGGAAATATGCAGATGTTAGAAAGGTTAATGAACCAACAGATGCCCTAATGGAAGTAATAACAACATGACAGCAAACAACCAACAAATTATCTTGCCCTCTACCTGCAAAATTAAGAACATTTCAGTCAGTTTCAGAGGAAATGTGCATCTTGGAATAAGATAACAGCTGATTTTGTCATGATCCTGCTACACCTCTATCATCAAACAGAGTCCATATTAAGAACATGTCAGTTTGAGAGAAAATGTGCATCTTGGAATAAGATAGCAGCACATTTTGTCATGATCCTGCTACACCTCCCCATCAGCATGTTGCTACTACATACATGATACATGATAGGTGTGTGCTCAAGAAAAATGGAGATAAAGACAAGTTGATAGTGCCACTTGGTCTGCCAGATGCTGAACTGAGTGTGACACTCTCTGAAGTTGATTATACTAGTACAGTTAACACTAATTAATGGCGGTGCAGGTCAGACCAGAAGAAGAAGCGCCCAGCTGGCATCTAGTCATCATCCATATCCAACCCAGCAAGCACAAGGATCGGCACGGTCGATCAAACATGTCGCGTGGCTGATTCGCACCCGAAAGGCAATCAGCCGGGCCGGGTTAGTGGGATGATGCACCCGAAAGGCAACCATCCATGCTTTGCCCCTTGTAGCATGTTTTAAGATAAGAAAAGAAAGCAGTATACCCTCTAAAGAGCTAGTATTGGGCAGTAGTATGTAGCTAGTGTTGAGCTGGTTGTGAAACTGAAACTTGATTTGTGAAACTGAAACTACTATAATTTCTACTTAATTCCACTTAATGTCGTATGGTTCACGAGCAAAAACACCAGCAAAAACTAGTAGTACTACTATACACACAATCTAATTAATTTCACTTAATGTTTGTCTGGTTGCTCTCAAGAAGCCTCTAGTTCTTCTCCATATTTTCAGTCACATATGGTGATTTCGTCGTGTCTTAGGCGAACCACGGGCAATATATACAGGCATATATAGGCACACCGCATACGGTTCAACCACTCGATGGTCTTAGACATGAATGTATTATTACCTATCATCTTGGGTGTTTTCTTCTATCTTGTTAAAATAAATCTCCTACCAGATAATAGTTTCAAGTATTTGGCTTCTCTGCTCTGTCGAAGGCAGAGTATAAATACCACACTTTCATCCACAGTAGCCCATGTATCTAACTGATGTTCTTGTCATACTCCTTCCTACGAAGATGGATTGCAAAATACGTTTGAAAAATAGAGTGACACAGCACAAAGAGAACTAGAGTATATCTTCACCATATAAGAAAATAGCATCATCATCTTAGCTTCACAACAAACAAGTAGTACAAATAGAAAGACTGAATGAAAATGCATCATCATCTTACCTGGCTGTTTACTGCTGCTGCTGTGCTGCAAGGGCGGAGGAAGGGGCGCCGCCGGTGGAGAGGGCGAGGCCGAGGACGGCGTGGGGCTTGAGGGCCTGCGGCCTGGTGAGGCCGACGAGGTGGTCGTCCCCGACGCGGGCGGAGCTAGGGTTCGGGGAGATGGCGGGCGGCGCTGAGGGGATGGGGCGGTTGAGAGTGGGTAGGGGGGAGGTCGCGGGAGAAGAG
>NC_041385.1:567143608-567144253 GCF_002162155.2 Triticum dicoccoides
TACCGGAGGCGGGGCAGCGGAGGGTTCGGCCGGCTGGGCGCGCCCGCGGTGGCGGGCCGACAGCGGTGGCTAGGAACCCTAGCTGTCGCGCACGGGAGGGAGGGGGGCGCAGGCGGGGCCGCGGGGGGAGGGGGACGGCGAGGGCGCGGGCGCGGGCGAAGGTGGGACAGTGAGGGAGGTGGTCGGCGGCGGAGGGTGGTCGGGTGCACGTACGACCAGGGACGGCGGGTGAGGCAGGGGAGGGATTAGAGTGTGGATTGGGGATTGGGGATTTTAGTGTGGGGGAGGCTTCGCAATGGCCCACCACCCAGGGGTGCGCCATAAGTACATCCATAGCAATGGCGCACCACCGGAGGGTGCGCCATAAGTAATTTAATCTAGCCCAACATATATACCACCTAACCCTATCTACAACGGAACCCGCCCACTAGCCCGACTGGTCAGTACGCAGCACACACATCAAGAGGTCCTGGGTTCGATTCCCAGGCTCCCCAATATTTTTTAAGGCATTTTAAATCATGTTTGATATTTATTTGTGTTTAAATATGTTCAAACTTGTTTAAATCATAACAGTAATATTTTTTTATAAAAACAGTAATAATTATTTAGAAAATATGTTCAAATTTGTTAATTGAAAATATCATC
>NC_041385.1:567144357-567144955 GCF_002162155.2 Triticum dicoccoides
AGGTCCTGGGTTCGATTCCCAGGCTCCCCAATATTTTTTATGCATTTTAAATCCTGTTTGATATTTATTTGTGTTTAAATATGTTCAAACTTGTTTAAATCATAACAGTAATATTTTTTTATAAACACAGCAATAATTATTTAGAAAATATGTTCAAATTTGTTAATTGAAAATATCATCGGCGGCGGCGGTGGAGCAGGGGGAAGGTGCGTGGGGTGCCCGTTGGCGGCGGCGGAGCCGGGGAGGGTGCGGGGGGCCGAGTGCTCGTCGGCGGCGGTGGAGCGGGGAGGGTTGCGGTGGGTCGTCAGCGGCGGTGGAGCTAGCGGGGGAGGGTGCAGGTGGGATCAAGATCGAGATCAAAAAGAACCCGCCCACTAGCCCGACTGGTCAGTACGCGACACACACACCAGGAGGTCCTGGGTTCGATTCCCAGGCTCCCCAATATTTTTTTATGCATTTTAAATCCTGTTTGATATTTATTTGTGTTTAAATATGTTCAAACTTGTTTAAATCATAACAATAATATTTTTTTATAAAAACAGCAATAATTATTTAGAAAATATGTTCAAATTTGTTAATTGAAAATATCATCGGCGGC
>NC_041385.1:567145826-567166153 GCF_002162155.2 Triticum dicoccoides
GGGCCGGGTGCTCGTCGGCGGCGGTGGAGCGGGGGAGGGTTGCGGTGGGTCGTCGTCGGTGGTGGAGCTAGCGGGGGAGGGTGCGGGTGGGATCGAGATCGAGATCAAAAAGTGTCCATGAAAATATACATGGTGCGCCATTAGCAGTTTTGCAAAAAAGTAAAAAAAATATATACTAATGGCGCATTGCTTACAAGGTGCGCCATTACTTGGTAGAACTAGTAATGGCGCACTTTGGCACCATGCGCCATTAGAGTGTATGGAAAAATGGAAAAAAAAATTCAATACTAGTGGCGCACCGTGTGCCTGGTGCACCATTAGTGTCTTCCACACTAATGGCGCACCTCCAACCGGTGCGCCATTAGTATATAGTAGTGGCGCACTACTTACCTGACGCGCCATTAGTATCAATCCTATCTATAGCCCTTTTCCTAGTAGTGTGACCTTTTGCAGTCCATCATGAACAAGGTTATCTATCAAGGTCTCTTTACATCACCTCTACATTTCAACTCTTGCCCTGATTTCCCTATGGTGCAGTATGTTGATAACACCTTGATTCTTATGAAAGCTGATGTATTGAGATGGCAGTCTTGAACTTCGAGTTCTCCTCTTCCAATTTGCTGACCGAAGCCAGCTTCTTGTCCGAAAGCGCCGTCTTCTCTCGCGCCTCCTTCTGAGCAGCAGCGAGGTCCAGATCCTTCCTTCATTCTCTCTAAAGAAACAACACTCTTCAGACGAGCTTGAAGCTGACGGTTTTCACTATGCACATCTGTTCATGTGAAGTCACTCGGTTCAAAGAGACTGAAAGAAAAAACACTGAAAGGTGCGAGCCACAAGGTGGCCAAGTGTCGATTGGTTACCTCCCATGATGGCCGTTTCTTCCTGAGCAGACTTGAGGTTCTTCTTTGCCAGTTCAAGATCAAGATGGAGGCTTATTTGCTGCTTGTTCAACTCAGAAATTTGAGCCCCAAGATCACAGGACCTCTGCAGTAAGCGAGGGAGACATATCCGTCGACAGAAAGACAATCACAGTGAAAGTTACTCTAAGACTACTACCGAATCAAACTTTCAACAGTAGTCTCGGGGACTACACCCAGTGGGTGCACTTAGCGTGCCCCCACTAGTTTGGATCTACACTCGGCATGGTCCGCCCAGCTTGAGTAAAAAAAGGCTCAGACCCCAGTCGACTGCCAGCAGTCGACCGTGGTCTCGGGGACTACATCCAGTGGGTGCACTTAGTGTGCCCCCACCAGTTTGGATCAACACTCGACTCACCAACAGTCGAGTGGAGTGGAAGACATATTAGACTTCAAGACAAGCACACCCCAGTGGGTGATCGGATACAAAACACAGACCCATGATAGTAGATGCACACACAGACAACAAAGCAACAACGGCAGTTTTTATGATTCAAAAGTTCAGTCGGGAGTTAACTGACCTTGACATTGGTCTGCAGAGCGGTGTTGGCGTTATAGGCCACCTGACTGCCCTCGTGCATCACCTTCACTTGTTCCATAACAATATTCACCTGACGAAGAGCCTCCCTGGCTGCACTCGGCGAGTCGTCTGGGGTTTGGTACACAACAAAGAGTGATGGCGCCAAGGCGGCCGAAGCAGCCACTGGGTCGGACGCATGGAGTTGCACTGGAGCAGCATGAGCTGGAACAGTCGACCCTGATGGGCGATCCATCGTCAGCGGGTCGGTGAATGTGACGTTGGTCCGAACCGGATCTCCAGATCGCTCGACCAACATCTCAAGCACCGGCGTCGACTGAGGGGCTTGAACCTCAAGTACTCTCCCGCTCAAGCCCTTGCCTTTCCTCCTCCTCTCCCTCAGAGGCACTTCTTCTTCATCATCATCAGGAAGCACAGCAACGTCTCGTGGAACTGCAGCAAAAAGGGAAAAACAGAAGTTCAACTGACGGGCAATTCAATCGATGAAATAAGTTTAAATCAAGCGGACTTACCAGCTCTGGAGGTGGCAACGTCGTTGGTTTCCTCATCTCCTCGGGCCTTGTCAATGTCCATATCAGTTGCGCAGAGGTTGGGCTGGAAAGATGCACGATCCACTCGGTAACCAACAGAAAGGCCAATCGGAAGAAAGGGACGCAGAAAGATGAAATTCTCACCCTAAGGCAACTGGAACGTCCATCTTGATCCTCGGAAGAGTCTTCCGAGTCTTCTGGGGCACGACCTTGGGCTGCTTGGCCACCTTCTCAGTCGGCTCCGGAGTCGACGTCCGAGTCTGCTTTTGCGTTTGGGTACTTGGAGCCACATTCTTACCGTGCCCGCCCGCTGGGTCATCGTGTTGCTTGGATCGATGTTCCGAGCGGGGCGGCGAGTCGACTGCTTCTTCGTCGTCCGACTCGTCGCTTTCCTCTTCGTCTTCCTCTTCAGAGGTTTCCCAATCACCGCTTTCCTCCGCGCTGTCCCCACCCTCTTGACCTTGCTCCAGAACTGTTCTCCATTGGGCATGGAGTACATCTCAGTAAAAACCTACAGGACAAGAAGTCGAGTAAAAGTCAGTCAGATTCAGAGGCAATCGGAATATGTACCCAAAAGCAGCCGGAGATAAAAGACACACCTTGTCTGGCTGATTCTCGTCACTGAAGGGGACGACTCTCCTGGATCCTCTGGGGTTTTCCTTGTTGCTTGTGATGCTCTTCAACCACAGGGCCACCGTTTTAGCTGGTACTTCCTTTGGATGAACCCGAGCAGTGTCGTCAGCCCCAGAGTACATCCACATAGGATGTCACGAGCCTGGAGAGGCTAGATGCATCGACTAAGGAATACTTCCAGCAGATCCATGCGAGTGACGCCCTGGTTGATTAGTTGGACCACCCTCTCAACTAGCATGTTCGTCTCCATGCTCTCAGCAGCGGTTACTTTTAGCGAAGAAGGAGTCTGAACACGATCAAAAGTGAAGTGGGAGAGTCCGGTCGACTGGACTGGGGTTGCAAGGTCCTGGCAGTAGAACCAGGTCGACTGCCATCCCCTGGCCAATTCGGGGAGAGTCATGGAAGGGAAAGATCTCCTCTACCTCTTCTGGATACCCAAACCCCCACACATCTGAATGACATGTGTTTTCTCGTCACTCGCGTTTGCTTTCTTCATCGACTGAGAACGGATGGTGAAGATATGCTTAAAAACACCCTAGTGCGGAAAACACCCCAGAAAATTCTCGCACATGAACACGAATGCGGCGAGATATGTGATGGTATTGGGAGAAAAGTGGTGGAGTTGGGCGCCGAAGAATTTTAAGAAACCGCGGAAAAAGGGGTGTTGAGGAAGTGAGAAGCCTCGGTCGACATGGTTGGCGAGCAGAACAACTCACCCGGTCGCGGCTGTGGCTCCGTCTCCCCCTCCGACAACCTCGCTGCACCCTTGGCGATCAGCCCTGACTCAACCAGCTCGTCCAGATCTTCCTGCCGAAGCGAAGACCGAATCCAATCGCCCTGGATCCAGCCCGGCGGCAACGCCGACCGCGACGACAACCCCCGCTGAGTCTTCTTGCCCTTCACCGCTCCCGTCGCCTTCTTCGCGGTTCCAACGCCGCCGTCTTTTCCTTCACCATTGCGGCGGAGCGGCGGCGTCGAGAGCGGAGGAGCTGGGCGTGGTGGAGAAGCGAGGAGAAAGGAAGAGATTGGGAGCGCACAGTGCAACGCCTCGGCCTCGTCGTTGTTTAAAGGCCCACTTCCGAGTGGCTGATGCACGGGCCTGGGCAATCCTGTCAAATCACCGCAGCAGTCGCGCCCCGAATACGTGGCGAAAAAGGTGGCATGGGGATCGAGGCATTCCTACTTATCCGTCCCGATTTCCGCAGCACGCTCCGCCCCGTGCGCTTCCCCGAAATTTCGAATCCCGCTGAATCCGGGGTATGTGATAACCAATCGCGTCGGAGATCTTGCAACGGAAGACAACAATCGACAAATGATGCTACTAATTCACTTGACAACTTCTGAATCGATCGAGGCGACTGAAACAAAGCTTAAGGTCCAACACGAACCTCCCATTCAACGCAGGCACTCGTGAAGCACAAAGGTTGAAGCAAAATCCCCTTCAATCTTCTTTCCACTCGGTCCTCAATCCATTCGGGGGCTAGTGATGAGGATATAGACCTAGGGTAGGGTCATAGGCCTGACCTACGTGCCCTACCCAAGGTCATTACCCTAGAAGCAAAGAAGCTCAAGAGATAATAGGGAGTACCCAAGGAAGACGTCGAGTGCAATTCACTCGACCAGTCATTTCACTCGGGTATCCCAACTTTCCGAAGGTCACTCGACCATACAAGAAATCACTTGACCTATGAAGACCAGAAGTCAAACGGAACTACAACGGTCGGACATTCACTCTGTGGTCTTCGTGGACATTAATGAAACTTAAGGCTAACATTATCATTAACGCCCTTCCTTTATGTACATTGAACTCTTTGTAACGAAGGGGAGCTGGGGTCCTGGCGCACTCTATATAAGCCACCCCCCTCCTCTAGGACAAGGGTTCGCACCCCCTGTAACACACATGCATATACCGAAATCTCGTCGACCGCCTCCGGGCACCGAGACGTAGGGCTTTTACCTCCTCCGAGAGAGGCCTGAACTCGTAAACACTTGCGTACAACCTCACCGTAGCCAGGACCTTGCCTCCTCCTACGTACCACCTATTCTTACTATCAGTCTTAGTACCACGACAGCCTCCCCAAGCGATTTTTTCGCGCCGACGCTGAAAAAATGGCCCAGTCATGCCCCCAGGAGCCCGTTTTTCGCCGGCTTGGGCCGAAATCAGCGCCATCAGACCCAGGCCAAATCTGGCGCGCTGGGGGGCCCGGGGGCGCCGGGGCGAGTGTTTTGGCGCGAAAGGGCAGCGGGCCCGCCGAGTCAGCGAGACGGCCGCTTCGTCATCCTCATCATCTCGGTTCCCGCGGGAATCAATGCCAAGGCTGCCACCGCCGGTCAACCTTGCCATTGATTCCTCATCACGGGTGGCGTGTCACGGGGCGGCGCAGCGATGCCTCCCCTCGCGCCACGCATACACACGGGCGTGGCTATATAAGCCGGTGGCCTACCTCGCCTCTTGCCATACCATCCCTAGCCGCCGAGCTCTCCCTCTCCTGTGCGCCGCGGCCGATGCTTCTGCCCTCCCTTTCCCTCACATCGACACCCAATGGCCGCGCGTTTCCCCAGCGACGCGGCGGCGGCCAACGGCTTCGGCCGCCGCTCACTCCATGAGTGGGAGTTGTGGCTCCTGTTCGAGGCCAACATCCCGCCGCCGCCAGACATGCGCGCCGGGCCGACGGGGTGGAGGCTCAGCAATGGGAGAGTGCCCATTCCCCCGTTGCCCGACGTCGAGGCGCGCCCCGCCTACTTCGCCGCCGAGATCGACCGCGTGCACGCCTCCCTCACCGATGAGCAGCTCGCCCTTCCCCAGTACACCGCCGACAACCACGCGGCGTGGGCGGCGTACTTCGAGCGCCGCCAGGAGTGGAGGCTGGCGTCCACCAATGGGGCGCCGGTGGTGGGCGGCGCGAAAAACAGCGAGGTGCCCCGCATGTGGAGGGGCGCCCCCGGCCGCACGCTCGACGGTGTGCTGTCGTACCTTGAGGGCGGCAACGAACTGCCACTGGCATACCCCCCCCACCCCCCACGGCGGCCGTCCCGGCACACACCCGGCGCGCCGGGCAATGGATGCCCAGGAGGTTTGCTCCCTCCTCGTCTTCCTCCTCGCACTCCTCCTCATGCTCTTCTTCCCACTCCTTCGGCTCTCCGGCCTTGCTCGGCGTCAAGGCCGAGCCCGCAGCGGAGACGCCGCTCGGCCGGCGCACTCGCAGCGTCGGCATCGTAATAAACGAGGGTGGCCTGCGCGCCTCCTCGTCGGCTCCTCCGCGCTTCTTCAAGCCAAAGACGGAGCCTGGGCTCACGCCCGTGAAAAGGGAGCCGGGGCTTCCCGCCGTGAAGATGGAGCACGTCGACGTGGAGCTCGACGACAAGGCGGCCTTGAATTGGGCGCACAAGGACTACCTCAAGATGGAGATGGAGCGCCAGTGCACCGTCCTGCAGCACTTCGAGCAGCTTCCGGGGCCGCGACGAAGGAGGCGTCGTCATCCTCGACGACAGCGACGACGATAACGCGCCACCACCGCCGCCGGTCCGCCATGGCGACGCCGGCCAGGGGTCCAGCAGGGGCGCCCGCGTCAAGGAGGAGAAGGCCGGCGATGACGACGGCGGCGAGGATGGCGGCGACGAAGGCGACTACGCCGCGTTCAGTGACTTCTTCGCCCCTTAGTTGTAGTTTAGGCCTTTTTTAGATAAATTTGCTATGTAAACCGCGAACATGTATAATATATGCCAAGTTTGCCGAATTTTAGCCGAGTTTAACTGAACTGTGCCAAATGTTTTTTTTTATTTAGACGTTGTCTGGGGGCGGCCCTGGGGTCAGCGCCTGGAAACCATCTCGCCCCCAGGCCTTTTTTTGCGCCGGCTCGCTCCAGGTGATGATTTTACGCACCCCTGGGGGCAACGGCCGGAGATGCTCTCAGTTCTCTGGACGAGTTCACTGTAGGTGATCTCCTTGCAAGCGTCCCGTCTTTGTTTTTCTCCAAAAAATGTGCAGACGTAGGAATCAAACTCGCGCCCTCCCGGAGAGCCGCCCTGCGCGGGGGTAGAGTGGTGTTTGCGAATATTCTCATGCTCAAACACCTTTTATTTATTCAAGTTAATTTATATTTTTAAATTTCTGTTTCTTAATTTTGGTAGAAAATCCAAAAATAATGAAATTTTCCACTGTCTGGAAGACCAAGAATGCCTACTTTTTTAGAGTTGATTTGTTTTCTAACTTGCCATGTGTAATTTTTATTATATGTAGCATGGCATTTTCCATGTTTTCTTAATACCCACACGACATCTCTTAATGAGAGCATGGCATTTTCATAGTTAGTAACATGGCATTTTTATTATTTACAAGACGTCATTTTTATTATTAACAACATGCCATAATATTTATTATTAATCAAAATACCTTAGAAAATTGTTCTACTATCTCGGGTAAAAAAAATGCTATTTTTGTTAGTAGTAACATGGCATTTTTATTGTTAATAAAAATGGAAATTCTTTTATTAGGAGGATGACAGTTTTTATTATAAACAGGTGGCTGTTTAATTTTGAGAGCTTGGTATTTTTATTATAAATAGGATGGCATTTTTAAAATTTTATTGCATGGCAGTTTTCTTTCTGGGCTTATTCAGATACAATATTTTATCCAGAGGATGGCAGTTTTAAAGTAGCACGGCAATTTTCATAAAATTTTTAGAGCACGGCATTTTCATAAATTTGTGCGTATTGTTTTGTTCATGGCATTTCTTATATAGAGAAAGACATTTTTATAAAGTAGCACGGCAAATTTCATATTTTTTCGGAGCATCTCATTTATATAAATTTTGTGTTCATGGCATTTTTTATATAGAGGAAGGTAGTTTTTATAAAGTAGCACGTCAATTTTCCTATTTTTTTCAAAGCATTCATCTTTATAAATTTGTGTGTAATCTGTTATTCATGGCATTTAATATGAGGATGGCAGTTTTATAAAGTAGCACGACACATTTTATACTTCTTTAGAGCATGGCATTTTTATAAATTTGTGTGTCATGGCATTTTTTTATATAGAGGACGGCAGTTTTATGAAAGTAGCACGGTAATTTTCATATTTTTTTTGAAAGCTCGGCATTTTCATAAATTTGTGCGTATTTTTTTTTTGTTCAGGACATTTTTCATATAGAGGATGGTAGTTTTAAAGTTTAGCATGACAACAACAAAATTTCTATATCACTCAACTTTTTGTGTTTTGTTTTAAAGCCACGACAATTGACAAACATTTAAATGGACCTTTTTAGGTCTCGGGGGTTCGCCTGCTCTGCCCTCTGGCGAACGACCAGGATCAGTCGCCAGGAGCACAACTGCATAACCCCCGGCGAACAAAGCGGAGGATGGGAGATCTCCCCTAGCAATCGATCGCTGGATATTAGGGTCCTATTTGTACAGATAGAAAACTACCAAAGGAGCTCTTATGCATAATGTGTGTAAATTATTATAGGCAGCAGATTTAATCCCAGTGACAGCCACTCATTGGCGTGTGGAAATTCGTCTTGAACAATGCATGAAACATGGATCAAGCTAGGGATGGCACCTGCAGGGTTTGGGTGCGGGTGGATCCACCCCATACCCTTACTCGTCTCAATTAAGCTTACCCACAAAATTTTCCCATACCCGTCACCTGACAGGGTAAATGGGTACCCATGGGTAAAAATATCCATGTTTCAATAACATCAATTTGAATGAAACATAATCATAAACAACAACATACAATCTTAATTTATAGACAACAACACATAATAATATTGATACATACTTATAAACAACAACACATTTTATACATTAACACTTTCTTGTAAACAAGAACACATCAAAGCTTCAAAACAGTCATAAATAGTAGTACATACTCATACACTTTAAGTTTTCACAAACTCACGACAAAGGGTAGAGGTAAATTTTCTGTACTTTTTAGAATTTATAAGGGTACATGGGTATACGGGTATGGGTTATATGATCTCGTATCCGTACCCAGGAGTGGAGTTACAGGGTGTCCAGGGTGGGCCGCGGCCCACCCTAGAATTTTGGGATCAGCCTCCCTATACCTACGGATCCCTAACTGGGCCAGAGCAAAACTGGCCCAATAACGTTTATTTGTTGACCAAGGACGAACGCGACTTACCCAACCAGGCCCTCACATCGAGCAGAACCAGCCGCAGAGCCGCCCCGTCCCGACGCCCTCGCACAGCCGTGCCCTGGCGCCATAGCTGGTCGCCACTCCTCCCTCCTGTGGTCCTCTCTCTCCCTCCCGCGGTTCCATCGCTCGGATCCAGTCGCGCCCATAGCGTCCCGCCCCCTGCCAGCTGCCGCCTTGCGCCCTTGCGGGTTGCGGCTTTGCCCCTGGCCGCTGCAAGTGAACGGCTGCCATTGCACCGCCCAGTCGGCATCCTAGCCTTTCCAGGCTTCCAGCACAGCTAGTGGTCGCCCGATTTGACATGTCCATCTCAAAGCTCGCCCACTGCCCTTATTCCCCAATTGTAATTTTTGTTTCTTCTTTAATTTAGGGTTTCTACCAGTACACGACCTGATTAACGTTGCACATCATTTTGTGTTAAATTTTGTCATTGTGATAGGTAGAAAAGAAATTATTATTGCATAATATTGAAGAATAAAGAGGACATGAGACATTGCTTCTCTTTTTCATAGACATGCTTTGAAGATAGGGAAGAAGGATCCGCCGGCTGTGGCAAAAGAAAAAACCGATGAACTTCTCAAGGTATGTATTATGGTCCATGTAGTATGTACTATGTAGATTCTTTGTCCAAAACGGCGATTTAGTTGAGAATTTTAGTGTGTTTATAAGACCATATTGATCTATTTCTATATGATATTAGTAATTAGTTGAAACAATCACATCTCATATTGCATCTCAAAAAAAGGGCGGACCATCCTGTTGTCAAATGCTAGCTCCGCCACTGTCAGTAGCCACTCTACCCAATTGGTTTGAGATTTTCCTTTTTACATACCTTTGGGTAACTTTTTGTTCCATCTCTTTAACCTAATAGGGATTTTTACCCGCAGGGTACATGGGTAATGGGTACACATTGCCATCCCTAGACCACTGACCAGGCAAGATCAGGGCCGAGAAACTTGACTCTTTAGGGGGAAATACACTTTGGTTCCTGGTTGTATATGCACGTTATATGGGGATTTTCTTTTTAATATTTTAATACAGAGTCAAAATAGGTAAGAACTATTTTGACAAAATACTTGACTTACTTTTGCACCAGTATATAAATCTCGACGAAAAAAAACAAAAGTTGACCTCACAGCAAAAAAGACAAAATTTATTTGCTATTATAGGTCACTATACATACTATTTTAGCCAAAAAATTGTCTTTTTTAAAAGAAGTCAAAGGGATACTTTTTTCTGGATTTTATTTCTCACGAGTACAATAGAAGGTCAAGTTTATTTCAAAAATATTTTCAGGAATTTTTGACTTTTTGTTGAATTACTAATTTTTTTTTCATATAGGGTGCATATGTCCCATAGACCAAAAATTCCCCTCCACTCTTTAGGTCACTATAAGGTCATCGCTAATCACGCAGTATCCGAGCTTTTTTATGCTTGTTTCGCCTAATTCAAGTTGCAAGAGACATGCACTCTGCAAGCGCAGGTTCGCACGTGATTCATTCCATGCGATTGTCAAAGGAAACCTATATGCAGTTAATGTATACCAGAGCAGCACTTTCTCAGCACATCATGCCTGCATGGAATGGTTCTTGACGTTTTCCACTCAATATTGAACAAGTCCGGCCGGCGAGGAGAGCAAGGCGGAGGCACTGATCCCTTGCAGCATTCAACGGTCAACCTCCCACGCACACCGGCACCGCGAGATCTCGAGGCCGATCAGACGGCCGACGCGCAATCAGTAAGCAACTTGATCCCTCGACGACAGGAGGAGACATGTCATCTAACGTCGCCGGTCAGCCGCTTGAGCTGACTGGACGCGCGCCCGCTCCGGTGGAAATTCGCGTCCATCTCAACGTGCGTCGCCCATGTTAGCAAACTAGACTCTCGCAGCTCACGATCACAGAGGAGACAAGGGTTTTTGCGTCGCGTGCAAAACTTGCGACTTTTCCCGTTTTCTTTCTCGCTATTTATTCGTTACAAAGAAGGGGAAGCAGGTGGAGATCCTATCTATGCGCCACGACCCGCCGTGCTCGCGCCATCCCACGAGCGCTGATCGTGCCTCCTAGTCCACCTGCGAGGCTGCCGGTCCGCGGTGACCACGTCCAGCCCGCCCAAGCTAGCTACTTGCATCGCACGCACATGTTGCGGCTCATGCAGTCCGTTTATTTTGACAGAAAATAAAACTAGACTAAAACCCTAAAAACCAACATCTAGATTAGCTAACAAATCACCCCCTAATCTTGATGTTGGCGAATTATTTCAACCATGCCGATCCTCTTCTTCAGTCCCTGGAAGATGAGACGTCCAAGTGCCTTTGTTAGGGCATCAGCCAGTTGATCACTTGTCCTGATGTAGTCGATGAGGATCCGCCCTTGTTCCACGCACTCGCAAATGAAGTGGTACCTGATCTCAATGTGTTTAATGCGATTGTGGAAGACAGGGTTCTTCGCGAGAGAGATCGCCGACTTGTTGTCGACGAGGAGCATCGGCGGTATTGCTTCCTTGTTCAGCATCTCGCCAAGGAGCCGTGCCAGCCAAATGCCTTGGCAGGCCGCTGTGGTGGCAGCCATGTATTCGGCCTCGCACGAGGAGATCGCCACCACCCTTTGCTTCTGAGACTGCCAGCTCACCGGGCTCTTGCCGAGGAAGAAGATCACCCCCGTCGTGCTCTTCCTGTCGTCCATGTCCCCGGCATGATCCGAGTCGCTGTAGCCGGTTAGCCACAGCTCCCCTTCGCCGCCCTCATATGCGCAGCCGTGATCCAGCGTCCCCGCCACGTATCGCAAGAGGTGCTTCACGGCGGCGTAGTGGTTGGAGGCGGGCTTCTCCATGAACCTGCTCAAGTACCCGACTGCAAACGTAATGTCGGGTCTCGTGTGTACCAGATACCGCAGCCCGCCGATGATGCTACGATACTTCGTCTTGTCCACCGGGGCCGCAGCGCTCTCCTTGCTTAGTTTGAGCCGAGCCTCCATAGGAGTGTTGCTAGGGTTGCAGTCCTCCATGCCCGCACGCTCCAGCAGCCGCTTGGCGTAGGCTGCCTGCCCGAGCACGATCCGGTCGCGCTCCTGGCTCACCTCGATCCCGAGGTAGTAGCTGAGCTTGCCCAAAGCGCTCATGCAGAACAGCCTGGTCATTTGCTGTTTGAAGGCGTCGATCTCCGATGTGGCCGCGCCGGTGATGATGAGGTCATCTACGTAGACTCCGACGATGAGGAGAGAGCCGCCTGTGCCGCGTCGGTACACCGCGTGCTTCGACGGGCAGCGCTCGAAGCCCAGCTCGCAGAGGCTCTCGTCCAGCTTTGCGTTCCAGGCCCTCGGCGCCTGGCGGAGCCCTTACAGTGCCTTGCGGAGGCGCAACACTTTGTCCTCCTGGCCGGCCACAGCGTACCCAGGCGGCTGCTGCACGTAGACTTCCACGAGCAGGTCCCCGTTCAGGAATGCGGACTTGACATCCATATGATGAACCTGCCAGCCGTGGTGCGCCGCGAGTGCGACGAGCACACGCACCGAGTCCATTCTCGTGACTGGAGCGAAAACTTCCTCAAAGTCGATGCCCTGCCGCTGGACGTAGCCTTTTGCCACCAAGCACGCCTTGTGCTTTACCACGGCACCACGAGCATCCTTCTTCAGTTTGTAGACCCATTTCAGGCCGATCGGACGGTGACCGGGTGGGAGCTCGCTTAGCTCCCAAGTGTTGTTGGGGATTATGCTCTACATTTCTTCGTCCATCGCTGCGCGCCATCCCTGCTCCCTCTCTGCCTCAGTGAACGAGGCCGGCTCCTCGCCCGCGAGAAGACAGAGGTCGCTGTCGCTGTAGACGGCATCCACCTCCTCTGTCGTGTCCCACACGTTCACGAGGGTGCGGTACCGGCGCGGCGCCTCCGCGCCGGCAGGTGCTTCCGACGCGCCAGTGGGCGGTGAGACGAATTCAACGCCTGTTGGTGTCGAGATCGGCGTTCCGTATGTCGGGGAGGCAGGTGAGTGTGTGCAGATCACGCTCTGTAGCGTGGATGGCTCGGCATTGGGCGTGGGCACCGCGTCGTGTGCACCCGGAGCGTCGCGCGAGACATGAGCACGCCCGGAGGATGGGTGATAGACACTGTAAGCCGCTGATCCAGGCTCGTACCCGAGAAACACCATGGGCACGCTGCCATCATCCAGCTTCTTCACGTTCGGGCGTGTCACCTTCACATGAGCGACGCACCCAAAGATACGAAAGTGCTGGAAGCTTGGCCGGCTCCCACACCACACCTGGTATGGGGTCATGCCGGTCATGCTCTTGATTGTCACCCTGTTGAGCAGGTGCACCGCAGTCGTCACGGCCTCGCCCCAAAAGCGAGCCGGAACACCCTTGAATTTGTTAGCTAATCTAGATGTTGGTTTTTAGGGTTTTAGTCTAGTTTTATTTTCTGTCAAAATAAACGGACTGCATGAGCAGCAACATGTGCGTGCGATGCAAGTAGCTAGCTTGGGCGGGCTGGATGTGGTCACCGCGGACCGGCAGCCTCGCAGGTGGACTAGGAGGCACGATCATCGCTCGTGGGATGGCGCGAGCAAGGCGGGTCGTGGCGCATAGATAGGATCTCCACCTGCTTCTCCTTCTTTGTAACGAATAAATAGCGAGAAAGAAAACGGGAAAAGTCGCAAGTTTTGCACGCGACGCAAAAACCCTTGTCTCCTATGTGATCGTGAGCTGCGAGAGTCTAGTTTGCTAACAAGTGGTATTCAGAGCCTCGTTTAGCGATCCCGGCGAGCATGTCCAATCATGAAGAACAGCCGGACGCGGCTATGGTGGCGGCCGCCGCGGCCCTCAACGCAGGCGGGGGCGGGCTGGCGCGCTCGGCGACTCCACCACGGGAGCGCAGCCGCGGGCGAAGCCGCGTGAGGCGGGAACGGCAGGTGGTGATCCACCAGGTGGCGGCCTCGGAGCGCGCGCCATTCGTGCCGAGCGCCGGCACCACGTTCCCGACCCTCACCTCGACCAACTATATCGAGTGGTCGCTGGTGATGAAGGTCCACCTGGAGTCCTGGGGGCTCTGGGATGCGTTCGAAGGCAACGCGCAACACGTGCGCGACGACAAGTCGGCGCTCGGCGTCCTCCTCCGAGCCGTTCCGCCGGAGATGCTCGGCGTCCTCGTCGTCAAGGAAACGGCCAAGGCGGCCTGGGACACCATCAAGGTCATGCGGATGGGGGTGCACCGTGTGCGGGAGGCCACCGCGCAGCGACTCCGTGCGGAGTTCGAGCAGATCGCCTTCCACGACGGCGAGACCCTCGACGCCTTCGAGATGCGGATCACCAGCCTCGTCAACCAGCTGCGCACCCTTGGCGACAACGTCGAGGAGGTACGTGTCGTTCAGAAGCTACTGCATGTGGTTCCCCCCGTTACTCGCAGATCGCGGTGGCGATCGAAACCCTTCTCGACCTGAGAACGATCTTGGTTGAGGAGCTGATCGGCCGGCTGAGGACCGCCGAGGAGCGCTGCATAGCACCCGCGCCGAGCCAAGGCGGCGGGCAGCTGTATCTCACTGAGCAGCAGTGGGAGGCACGCAAGCAGGCGTGCGAGAGCGGCCAGGGCTCCGGCGGCAGCGGCAACGGAGGCGGGCAGAACAACCGCCGCGGGAAGAACCAGGGGCGGAGGAACGACGCCCGCCCACCTCAGAACGCCGGCGGCTCTGGAGGCTCTGGCGGTGCTGGCGGCTCCGGCGGTCGCGGCGGCGGCCGCGACATGAGCAAAGTGAAGTGCTACAACTGCAACAAGCCGGGGCACTTCCCGCGGGACTGCACCGAGCCCCGGTGTGAGCGCAAGGAGCAGGCACATCTGACGGAGGGCGGGACCGAGGAGTTCACGCTCCTCTTGGCGAGCCTGCACATGCTCACCGCGGCCACGACGGCGGGCACGGAGCTCGTCCTGCTCAACGAAGAGCGCTCCCAGGCTCGCCCCGCGCCTGACGGTGGAGGATGCAACACCTCCTGGTTCCTTTACACCGGGGCCAGCAACCATATGTCTGGGCGGCGGGAAATCTTCTCCGAGCTGGACTACAGCATGCGCGTCTCCGTCAAACTTGGTGATGGTTCAGTGCTGCCAATCGAGGGGAGAGGAACCATCCTTTTCCAGTGCCTCAACGGTGAGCATCTGGTTCTGTCAGAAGTGTATTACATTCCCAGCTTGTGCAACAATATTGTCAGCATAGGCCAGCTGGATGAGAACGGTTACGAGGCGCACATCTCTCATGGTGTGCTGCAGCTGCGTGATCCGGGCGGGCGGCTACTTGCGCGAGTGCAGCGCAACCACGGGCGCCTGTATGTGCTGTGCCTGAACCTGGCGCGTCCGGTGTGCCTCGCAGTGCACGCCGGCGAGGACGCATGGCTGTGGCACGCGCGCTACGGCCACATTGGGTTCTAGGCGCTCCGATCACTCGCACGGAGGGGCATGGTGCATGGTCTGCCCCTCCTCGACGAGGTGGACCGCGTCTGTGAGGCATGCCTGACGAGGAAGCACCGTCGAGCTCCTTTTCCTCGCCAAGCACTGAACCGCGCCGGGAAGGTGCTTGAGCTTGTGCACGCGGATTTGTGCGGGCATATCTCCCCTGCTACACCGGGCGGGAAGCGGTACTTCCTCGTGCTCGTCGACGACAAGAGCCGCTTCATGTGGCTGCGGCTGCTCACGACGAAGGACGAGGCGGAGACGACGCTCCGTCAGTTCCAGGCAGCAGCAGAGCGCGAATCCGGCCACCGACTCAAGACCCTGCACACCGATCGTGGCGGTAAATTCAAATCCACCAGCCTTGGGGAGTTCTTCACAGAGTTGGGAGTGCACCGTCAGCTCACTGCCCCATACTCGCTGCAGCAGAACGGCGTGGTCGAGCGCCGTAACCAAACGATCATCGGCATGGTGAGGAGCTTGCTCAAGGCCAAGGGTGTTCCGGCTCGCTTCTGGGGCGAGGCCATGACGACTGCGGTGCACCTGCTCAACAGGGCGACAACCAAGAGCGTGACCGGCATGACCCCGTACCAGACATGGTGTGGGAGCCGGCCAAGCGTCCAGCACTTTCGGTGCGTCGCTCATGTGAAGGTGACACGCCCGAACGTGAAGAAGCTGGACGATCGTAGCGTGCCCATGGTGTTTCCCGGGTATGAGCCTGGATCAGCGGCTTACCGTGTCTATTACCCGCCCTCCGGGCGTGCTCATGTCTCGCGCGATGTTGTGTTCGACGAGAGCGCATCGTGGGACTGGAGCTCCGTGGCAGAAGGACAGAGCGCCGGCATGGACACCTTCACCGTTGAGCTGGTGCCTGCATCTACGACCAGCGCCCGGGCGGAGCCGGTGCATGCTCCGGGCGCACACGACGCGGTGCCCACGCCCAATGCCGAACCATCCACGCTACAGAGCGCGATCTGCACGCCCTCACCTGCCTCCCCGGCGTACGGAACGCCGATCTCGACACCAACGGGCGTTGAATTCGTCTCACCGCCCATTGGCGCGTCGGAAGCACCTGCCGGCGCGGAGGCGCCGCGCCGGTACCGTACCCTCGAGAACGTGTGGGACACGACAGAGGAGGTGGAGGCCGTCTACAGCGACAACGACCTGTGCCTGCTCGCGGGCGAGGAGCCGGCCTCGTTCACTGAGGCGGAGAGGGAGCAGGGATGGCGCACAGTGATGGACGAAGAAATGCAGAGCATAATCGCCAACAACACCTGGGAGCTGAGTGAGCTCCCACCCGGTCACCGTCCGATCGGCCTGAAATGGGTCTACAAACTGAAGAAGGATGCTCGTGGCACCGTGGCGAAGCACAAGGCGCGCTTGGTGGCAAAAGGCTACGTCCAGCGGCAGGGCATTGACTTTGAGGAGGTTTTCGCTCCAGTCGCGAGAATGGACTCAGTGCACGTGCTCGTCGCACTCGCGGCGCACCACGGCTGGCAGGTTCATCATATGGACGTCAAGTCCACATTCCTGAATGGGGACCTGCTCGAGGAAGTCTACGTGCAGCAGCCGCCTGGGTACGCTGTGGCCGGCCAGGAGGGCAAAGTGCTGCGCCTCCGCAAGGCGCTGTATGGGCTCCGCCAGGCACCGAGGGCCTGGAACGCAAAGCTGGACGAGAGCCTCTGCGAGCTGGGCTTCGAGCGCTGCCCGTCGGAGCACGCGGTGTACCAACACGGCACAGGCGGCTCTCTCCTCATCGTTGGAGTCTACGTAGATGACCTCATCATCACCGGCGAGGACACATCAGAGATCGACGCCTTCAAATAGCAAATGACCAGGCTGTTCCGTATGAGCGATTTGGGCAAGCTCAGCTACTACCTCGGGATCGAGGTGAGCCAGGAGCGCGACCGGATCGTGCTCGGGCAGGCAGCCTACGCCAAGCGGCTGCTGGAGCGTGTGGGCATGGAGGACTGCAACCCTAGCAACACTCCTATGGAGGCTCGGCTCAAACTGAGCAAGGAGAGCGTTGCGGCCCCGGTGGACAAGACAAAGTATCGTAGCATCATCGGCGGGCTGCGGTATATGGTACACACGAGACCCGACGTTTCGTTTGCAGTCGGGTACTTGAGCAGGTTCATGGAGAAGCCCGCCTCCGACCACTACGCCGCCGTGAAGCACCTCTTGCGATACGTGGCGGGGACGCTGGATCACGGCTGCGCATATGAGCGCGGCGAAGGGGAGCTGCGGCTAACCGGCTACAGCGACTCGGATCACGCAGGGGACATGGACGACAGGAAGAGCACGACGGGGGTGATCTTCTTCCTCGGCAAGAGCCCGGTGAGCTGGCAGTCTCAGAAGCAAAGGGTGGTGGCGATCTCCTCGTGCGAGGCCGAATACATGGCTGCCACCACAGCGGCCTACCAAGGCATTTGGCTGGCACGGCTCCTTGGCGAGATGTTGAACAAGGAAGCAATACCGCCGATGCTCCTCGTCGACAACAAGTCGGCGATCTCTCTCGCGAAGAACCCTGTCTTCCACGATCGCAGCAAACACATTGAGATCAGGTACCACTTCATTCGCGAGTGCGTGGAACAAGGGCGGATCCTCATCCACTACATCAGGACAAGTGATCAACTGGCTGATGCCCTGACAAAGGCACTTGGACGTCCCATCTTCCAGGGACTGAAGAAGAGGATCGGCATGGTTGAAATAATTCGCCAACATCAAGATTAGGGGGGGTGATTTGTTAGCTAATCTAGATGTTGGTTTTTAGGGTTTTAGTCTAGTTTTATTTTCTGTCAAAATAAACGGACTGCATGAGCCGCAACATGTGCGTGCGATGCAAGTAGCTAGCTTGGGCGGGCTGGACGTGGTCACCGCGGACCGGCAGCCTCGCAGGTGGACTAGGAGGCATGATCAACGCTCGTGGGATGGCGCGAGCACGGCGGGTCGTGGCGCATAGATAGGATCTCCATCCGCTTCTCCTTCTTTGTAACGAATAAATAGCAAGAAAGAAAACGGGAAAAGTCGCAAGTTTTGCACGCGACGCAAAAACCCTTGTCTCCTATGTGATCGTGAGCTGCGAGAGTCTAGTTTGCTAACACGCCGGTAGGTGCTTCCGACGCGCCAGTGGGCGGTGAGACGAATTCAACGCCCGTTGGTGTTGAGATCGGCGTTCCGTACGCCGGGGAGGCAGGTGAGGGCGTGCAGATCGCGCTCTGTGGCGTGGATGGCTTGGCATTGGGCGTGGGCACCACGTCGTGTGCGCTGGTCGTAGATGCAGGCACCAGCTTGACGGTGAAGGTGTCCATGCCGGCGCTCTATCCTTCTGCCATGGAGCTCCAGTCCCACGATGCGCTCTCGTCGAACACAACGTCGCGCGAGACATGAGCACGCCCGGAGGGCGGGTGATACACACGGTAAGCCGCTGATCCAGGCTCGTACCCGAGAAACACCATGGGCACGCTGCGATCGTCCAGCTTCTTCACGTTCGGGCGTGTCACCTTCACATGAGCGACGCACCCAAAGGTACGAAAGTGCTGGACGCTTGGCCGGCTCCCACACCACGCCTGGTACGGGGTCATGCCGGTCACGCTCTTGGTTGTCGCCCTGTTGAGCAGGTGCACTGCAGTCGTCACAGCCTCGCCCCAGAAGCGAGCCGGAACACCCTTGGCCTTGAGCAAGCTCCTCGCCATGACGATGATCGTTTGGTTACGGCGCTCGACCACGCCGTTCTGCTGTGGCGAGTATGGGGCGGTGAGCTGACGGTGCACTCCCAACTCCGTGAAGAACTCCCCAAGGCTGGTGGAGTTGAATTCACCCTCGGTGCGCAGGGTCTTGAGTCGGTGGCCGGATTCACGCTCTGCTGCTGCCTGGAACTGACGGAGCGCCGTCTCCGCCTCGTCCTTCGTCGTGAGCAGCTGCAGCCACATGAAGCGGCTCTTGTCGTCGACGAGTAGGAGGAAGTACCGCTTCCAGCCCGGTGTAGCAGGGGAGATAGGCCCGCACAGATCCGCGTGCACAAGCTCGAGCACCTCCCCGGAGCGGTTTAGTGCTTGGCGAGGAAAAGGAGCTCGATGGTGCTTCCCCGCCAGGCATGCCTCGCAGACGCGGTCCACCTCGTCGAGGAGGGGCGGACCGTGCACCATGCCCCTCCGTGCGAGTGATCGGAGCGCCTGGAACCCAATGTGGCCGTAGCGCACGTGCCACAGCCACGCGTCCTCGCCGGCGTGCACTGCGAGGCACACCGGACGCGCCAGGTTCAGGCGCAGCACGTACAGGCGCCCGTGGTTGCGCTGCACTCACGCGAGTAGCCGCCCGCCCGGATCGCGCAGCTGCAGCACACCATGAGAGATGTGCGCCTCGTAGCAGTTCTCATCCAGCTGGCCTATGCCGACAATATTGCTGCACAAGCTGGGAATGTAATACACTTCTGACAGAACCAGATGCTCACTGTTGAGGCACTGGAAAAGGATGGTTCCTCTCCCCTCGATCTGCAGCGCTGAACCATCGCCAAGTTTGACGGAGCCGCGCACGCCGCAGTCCAGCTCGGAGAAGATTTCCCGCCGCCCGGACATATGGTTGCTGGCCCCGGTGTCCAGGAAATAGGAGGTGTCGCATCCTCCACCATCCGGCGCGGGGCGAGCCTGGGAGCGCTCTTCGTTGAGCAGGACGAGCTCCGTGCCTGTCGTCGTGGCCACGGTGAGCGCGTGCAGGCTCGCCAGGAGGAGCGTGGACTCCTCGGTCCCGCCCTCCGTCAGATGTGCCCGCTCCTTACGCTCACGCCGGGGCTCGGTGCAGTCCCGCGAGAAGTGCCCCAGCTTGTTGCAGTTGTAACACTTCACTTTGCTCATGTCGCGGCCGTCGCCGCGACCGCCGTTGCCGCCAGCACCGCCAGAGCCTCCAGAGCCGCCGGCGTTCTGAGGTGGGCGGGCGTCGTTCCTCCGCCCCTGGTTCTTTCCGCGGCGGTTGTTCTGCCCGCCTCCGTTGCTGCTGCCACCGGCGCCCTGGCCGCTCTCGCGCGCCTGCTTGCATGCCTCCCACTGCTGCTCAGTGAGATACAGCTGCCCACCGCCTTGGCTCGGCGCGGGCGCGACGCAGCGCTCCTCGGCGGTCCTCAGCCGGCCAATCA
>NC_041385.1:567166393-567187867 GCF_002162155.2 Triticum dicoccoides
AGTAGCTTCTGAACGACACGTACCTCCGTGACGTTGTCGCCAAGGGTGCGCAGCTGGTTGACAAGGCTGGTGATCCGCATCCCGAAGGCGTCGAGGGTCTCGCCGTCGTGGAAGGCGATCTGCTCGAACTCCGCACGGAGTCGCTGCGCGGTGGCCTCCCGCACACGGTGCACCCCCATCCGCATGACCTTGATGGTGTCCCAGGCCGCCTTGGCCGTTTCCTTGACAACGAGGACGCCGATCATCTCCGGAGGAACGGCTCGGAGGAGGACGCCGAAAGCCGACTTGTCGTCGCGCACGTGTTGCGCGTTGCCTTCGATCGCGTCCCAGAGCCCCTAGGACTCCAGGTGGACCTTCATCACCAGCGACCACTCGATAGAGTTGGTCGAGGTGAGGGTCGGGAACGTGGTGCCGGCGCTCGGCACGAAAAGCGCGCGCTCTGAGGCCGCTGCCTGGTGGATCACCACCTGCCGTTCCCGCCTCACGCGGCTTCGCCCGCGGCTGCGCTCCCGTGGTGGAGTCGCCGAGCGCACCAGCCCGCCCCCGCCTGCGTTGAGGGCCGCGGCGGCCGCCGCCGCAGCCGCGTCCAGCTGTTCTCCGTGATCGAACATGCTCGCTGGGATCACTAAACGAGGCTCTGAATACCACTGGTTAGCAAACTAGACTCTCGCAGCTCACGATCACAAAGGAGACAAGGGTTTTTGCGTCGCCTGCAAAACTTGCGACTTTTCCCGTTTTCTTTCTCGCTATTTATTCGTTACAAAGGAGAAGCAGGTGGAGATCCTATCTATGCGCCACGACCCGCCGTGCTCACGCCATCCCACGAGCGCTGATCGTGCCTCCTAGTCCACCTGCGAGGCTGCCGGTCCGCGGTGACCACGTCCAGCCCGCCCAAGCTAGCTACTTGCATCGCACGCACATGTTGCGGCTCATGCAGTCTGTTTATTTTGACAGAAAATAAAACTAGACTAAAACCCTAAAAACCAACATCTAGATTAGCTAACAGCCCACGAAACGCGGCCCTGCCTATTGCATGCCTTCGTCGTCGTTGGTCCGGGACGACCCTATAAATATGTCATCCGTAACCCAGCCAGAGCAAACAACACACGACACGAAACGATCATCATCTCTCTAGTGGCTAGTGCGAAAGGAAGATGGCGACTAAGCTCGCAGCGCTCGTCGTCTTGGCCGCGTTCCTCGCCGGGCCGGCGGCGTGCGAGGGCGCCATCATGTGCTTCAACGGCTGGCTGAGGCTACCCACCTACAACCCGTGGCTCTGTTCTCGGGGTTAGGGCTTGGCCACGGCTACTACGACAACAGGTGGTCGAGGTTGTACTGCCCCAGAGCGGAAGGGATTGTGAGGGGTGCCGTGAGGGACGCCGTGGCCGCGTACCCTGGCATTGGTGCGGGGCTCATCCGTCTCTTCTTCCACGACTGCTTCGTTCGGGTACGAGCACAGCTCGTTGATTATTCTAGCTCATTAGCTAACTGCATTGCCGTTCAAGTAGATCAACATGTTCTTTACGAGGTCTTTATGTCATAATGTTATATTCAGGGGTGTGATGCTTCCGTCCTCCTCACAACGACCAACTCCAATAACAGCGACACGGAGAGGGAAGGCCTTCCGAACAAGAACAGCCTGCGAGGGTTCGAGGTGATCGACGCGGCCAAGGCGGCGATCGAGGCCGCCTGCCCCGGCAAGGTCTCGTACGCCGACATTGTCGCCTTCGCCGCCCGCGACGCGTCCTACTTCCTCAGCAACCGCAGGATCAACATCCGGATGCCGGGTGGCTGCTACGACGGGCGCGAGTCCTTCGCCAACAAGACCGACCAGCTGCCCGGGCCCTTCTCCAATGTCACGGAGCTCCAGGCGAGTTTCGTGGCCAAGGGGCTCACCTCAGACGAGATGGTCACGCTCTCCGGCGCGCACACAATCGGCCGTGCCCGCTGCATGTTCTTCTCCAGCCGCTTCTCTGAAATGGACCCGACATTTGCCGCCAAGCTCAGGACCCAGTGCAACGGCAACGACGACACCAATGTGAACCAAGACGATGTGACCCCCTATGTCCTGGATAAGCAGTAGTACCAGAACGTGATCGACAGGAAAGTGTTGTTCACCTCGGACACCCTTCTCAACTCGACGGAAATGATGACGCAGGTGAGAGAAAACGCAAACAGGGCAGGAGCGTGGGAGAGGAAGTTTGAAAGAGCCATGGAGAATATGGGGAAAATCGGGATCAAGAACAGAGCCGACCAAGGCGTAGAGATCAGGAAAGTATGCTCAAGAGTCAACAACTAAAGTTGGCGAGTAGTAATGCGGGGTGGCTGGCCGGCTCCATGGCGGGATCGCCTGATGGACGAGATGTAACTTCGTCTAGCTACTGTCATTGTTGGTTTTCTCACACTAAAACTCGGTGTGTGTGTGTGTGTTTTGCGATTCAACCTTGCTGCCTTTTATTATCTAAGTGGCCTCAGCTACGACAATTTCACAAATATAATCCGGTGGAATATCGAACCTTGTCTTCCATGAATTATTCAGGCAGCCATTTCTAGCTAGTTTATCTGCCGCAGAATTTGCGGTTCGATTAGCTCAAACCACAGTAAATTCATCATGTGAGGAGAGAAGCACTTTGATCTTTTCGATGAGGGGGCCATACCGGGATCTAGCCAGTTCCAAACTTGACAAAGCCTGCATGACACCCCGGTTGTCTGTCTCGACCACAATCTTCCGGGCACCCACCGCGATGGCAAGCTGGATCCCTCTCCTGCACGCCAACAGCTCTGCATGTTCCGGGTCAACAACCTTAGGAACAAAACGACAAGAGTCTCCCACAAACATGCTATGATGGTCACGCACGACCGCTCCACCGCTTCCCGAACCGTCCACCTTCAACGTTGCTCCATCAACGCTTACCTTTAGCCATCCTTGGACTGGAGGTTGCCAAGCCTCCGTTGGCCTTCCTCCCTGTGTGGTTATCGGTGAGGCCACTAGTAGAAAAGGGGGCAATGGTCCAGGCCGGGTCAGCCCATTAGTCCCGGTTCAATCCAGAACCGGGACCAATGGGGGCATTGGACCCGGTTCGTGAGCCCCGGGGGCCGGCCGGGCCACGTGGGCCATTGGTCCCGGTTCGTCTGGACCTTTTGGTCCCGGTTGGTGGGATGAACCGGGACGAATGTGCCTTGGTCCTGGCCCACCACCATTGGTCCCGGTTGGTGGCCTGAATCGGGACCAAAGGCTTCCCTTTAGTCCCGGTCCAAGCCACGAACCCGGACCAATTAATTGCCTATATATACCCCTCACCCGCGAGCAGAGCACACTCACTGCTTTGTTTTTCGTGGCCGGCGAGGAGAGAGCTTTGTGGTGCTCTAGCTCACTTCCTATGCACGCGAGGTGTTCGATGGAATGCCCGAGCCACGCTACTTAAGCTTTCTCCTCTCCAAGCTCCATTTTCCTCAATATTTGTCTAGGTTTAGCGGTCCATCACGTCCCATCCCCGTCTTCACCGCCGTCGATCGCCCGTGCCGATCTCGTCGCCAGCACCACCGTGGTGAGCCTCTTGTTCTTATCTTCTTTCTGAAAGGAAAAAAAATCTTACTTCTATGTTTATATAGATACTTGTATAATTTTCTTACTTTTATTATTGCATCTTATATAGTGCGATGGTTTTGGTATCCGCCCCGTCGGCCCTCGTACTGTCTATGATTCGGATGTGGTATATATTATCTTTTCATAACTATTGGTTCATCTATTGTTTATGACAATTGCCGACCAACGTGACATAGATTTTATTTATCTAGGAGGTTGTTGAACCGGAAATTCCAACCGACCCTACTGTCGAGAGGTTAAATTTAGTTGAAGAAGAAAACAATTTCTTAAAGGAAAAAATTAGAAAAATCAAGGAGGAGAAGATGATATTGGAGTTGCATGTTGCAGATGTCGTGGATGATCACAAGATCAAGATGGATGCAATGCGCTTGCAGATTAGAAAGATTAGAAAATATGCCATTCATACCGAGGCTTGGTATCATTATGTCGTTCGATCAGTTGTTACATTGGTTGCGATTATGATCGCATTTGTTTTCGCATTGAAATGTTTTACATAGTTTCAATGTATGGTTTAATTAATTTAGATGCTCTGCAGAGCTTTATGTTGTTAGATGAGAACTATGTATGTACTTTGGTTTTAATGTGATGATGAACTTCTATTAATTTGGTCACTTAATTATCTATTCATGATGTTCTGTAATGATTTTTGACACACTTAATTATATATAATGCACGCAGATGAACCGGCAATGGACGTACGGTTCAAGACACACCTCCGAGTACATTAAGGGCGTGCATGAATTTCTCGAAGTGGCTGAGGCAAACAAGCAGAATGGTTTTATGTGTTGTCCATGCCCTATATGTGGGAATACGAAGTCTTACTCTGACCGGAAAATCCTTCACACCCACCTGCTTTACAAGGGTTTCATGCCACACTATAATGTTTGGACGAGCCACGGAGAAATAGGGGTTGTGATTGAAGACGGCGAAGAAGAAAAGTACGATGACAACTATGTGCCCCCTGAATACGGTGATGCTACTGGAGATCAAGAGGAACCAGACAATGTGCACGATGATGCTGCAACAGGCGAAGCTGCTGAAGATCAAGAGGAACCAGACAATGTGCCCGATGATGATGATCTCCGTCGGGTCATTGTCGATGCAAGGACGCAATGCGAAAGTCAAAAGGAGAAGCTGAAGTTCGATCGCATGTTAGAGGACCACAAAAAAGGGTTGTACCCCAATTGCGAAGATGGCAACACAAAGCTCGGTACCGTACTGGAATTTCTGCAGTGGAAGGCAGAGAATGCTGTGCCTGACAAAGGATTTGAGAAGCTACTGAAAATATTGAAGAAGAAGCTTCCAAAGGATAACGAATTGCCCGATAGTACATACGCAGCAAAGAAGGTCGTATGCCCTCTAGGATTGGAGGTGCAGAAGATACATGCATGCCCTAATGACTGCATCCTCTACCGCGGTGCGTACAAGGATCTGAACGCATGCCCGGTATGCGGTGCATTACGATATAAAATTAGACGAGATGACCCTGGTGATGTTGACGACGAGCCCCCCAGGAAGAGGGTTCCTGCGAAGGTGATGTGGTATGCTCCTATAATACCATGGTTGAAACGTCTGTTCAGAAACGGAGAGCATGCCAAGTTGATGCGATGGCACAGTGAGGACCGTACGAAAGACGGGAAGTTGAGAGCACCCGCTGACGGGCCGCAGTGGAGAAAAATCGAGAGAAAGTACCGGGATGAGTTTGCAAGTGACCCAAGGAACATATGGTTTGCTTTAAGTGTGGATGGCATTAATCCTTTCGGGGAGCAGAGCAACAATCACAACACCTGGCCCGTGACTCTATGTATGTATAACCTTCCTCCTTGGATGCGCATGAAGCGGAAGTTCATTATGATGCCAGTTCTCATCCAAGGCCCTAAGCAACCCGACAACGACATTGATGTGTACCTAAGGCCATTAGTTGAAGAAATTTACAGCTGTGGAATGGAAATGGTGTACGTACGTGGGATGAGCACAAACAGGAGGAATTTCACCTAAAGGCGTTGCTGTTCGTGACCATCAACGATTGGCCCGCTCTCAGTAACCTTTCAGGACAGACAAACAAGGGATACCATGCATGCATGCATTGTTTACTTGACACCGATAGTATATACCTGGGAAGCTGCAGGAAGAATGTGTACCTGGGCCATCGTCGATTTCTTCCGACCAACCATCAATGTCGAAAGAAAGGCAAGCATTTCAAAGGCGAGGCAGATCACCGGAGGAAGCCCGCCATGCGTACCGGTGATCACGTACTTGCTATGGTCAATGATTTACACGTAATCTTTGGAAAGGGTCCCGGCGGACTAGCTGTTCCGAGTGACGCTGGGGGAAACGCACCCATGTGGAAGAAGAAATCTATATTTTGGGACCTACCCTACTGGAAAGACCTAGAGGTCCGCTCTTCGATCGACGTGATGCACGTGACGAAGAACCTTTGCGTGAACCTGCTAGGCTTCTTGGGAGTGTATGGGAAGACAAAAAATACAGCTGAGGCACGGGAGGACCTACAACGTTTGCATGAAAAAGATGGCATGCCTCCAAAGAAGTATGAAGGTCCTGCCAGCTATGCTCTTACCAAAGAAGAGAAGGAAATCTTTTTTGAATGCCTGCTTAGTATGAAGGTCCCGACTGGCTTCTCGTCGAATATAAAACGAATAATAAATATGTCAGAGAAAAAGTTCCAGAACCTAAAGTCTCATGACTGCCACGTGATTATGACGCAACTGCTTCCGGTTGCATTGAGGGGGCTTCTACTGGAAAACGTCCGATTAGCCATTGTGAAGCTATGTGCATTCCTCAATGCAATCTCTCAGAAGGTGATCGATCCAGAAATCATACCAAGGCTAAGGAGTGATGTGGTGCAATGTCTTGTCAGTTTCAAGCTGGTGTTCCCACCATCCTTCTTCAATATCATGACGCACGTCCTAGTTCATCTAGTTGACGAGATTGTCATTTTGGGCCCCGTATTTCTACACAATATATACCCCTTTGAGAGGTTCATGGGAGTCCTAAAGAAATATGTCCGTAACCGCGCTAGGCCAGAAGGAAGCATCTCCATGGGCCATCAAACAGAGGATGTCATCAGGTTTTGTGTTGACTTCATTCCTGGCCTTAAGAAGATAGGTCTCTCTCAATCGCGGTATGAGGGAAGACTGACTGGAAAAGGCACGCTTGGAAGGGACTCAATAATATGTAGGGACGGATATTCTTGGTCTCAAGCACGCTACACAGTTCTACAGAACTCTACCTTGGTGACCCCGTATGTCGATGAACACAAGAACAGTCTGCACTCCAAACACCCGGAGCAGTGCGACGACTGGATTACATGTGAACACATCAGGACTTTCAGCAGTTGGTTGGAGGCACGTCTCAGAGGTGACAACACTGTTTGTGATGAGCTGTACTTGTTGTCCAGGGGACCATCTTCGACTGTTACGATTTGGAAAGGATACGAGATAAATGGGAATACATTTTACACGATTGACCAAGATCAAAAGAGCACCAACCAAAACAGCGGTGTCCGCTTTGATGCAACAACCGAGAGGGGAAAGGACGCATATTATGGTTACATAGTGGACATATGGGAACTTGACTACGGACATGATTTTAAGGTCCCTTTGTTTAAGTGCAAATGGGTCAATCTGTCAGGAGGCGGGGTACAGGTAGACCCACAGTACGGAATGACAACAGTGGATCTAAAAAATCTTGGGTACACTGACGAACCGTTCGTCCTAGCCAATGATGTGGCACATGTTATCTATGTGAAGGACATGTCTACCAGACCGAGAAAAAGAAAAGATAGGGAAGCGAATACATCATACGATGAGCCAAAGCCCCACATTGTTCTTTCAGGAAAAAGGGACATCGTGGGAGTGGAGTGCAAGACATACATGTCTGAAGATTATGAAAAGTTTCATGAAATTCCTCCCTTCAAAGTCAAGGCTGACCCCAGCATCCTGATAAGCGATGAAGATTATCCATGGTTACGGCGCAATAAGCAAATGACACAAGCGAAGAAAAAGTGAAGACTTTCTCCCGCAACTATTATGATGATACCATGCCAACTTTGTAACACACGAGTATGATACCATTGTCCGTTTTGTACATGCACATCCTATGTGAGTGAATTTATGATACCATCCCAACTTTCAACTTTTTCGTAGTTCATTTGAAATGCTTTAATGTCTTATGGTTCGGCCCTCGTAATAATTAAAAATAGCAATAATAAGTATTTTGTTGTAAGTAGAACCAAAATAAAATAAATAAAGCAAGAAAGAAAACAAAAAAACAAAAAAAATATTTTCAAATTTGAAAACTAATGGCACTAACAGAAAGTTTATAATTTTTCTAAAACTAAAAGAAAAAAGAATTAAAAAATAAAGCAAAAAACAAAAGAAAATAAATAATACAGAAAACAAAACAAAAAAAACACTTAAAAATAGCAACAATAAGTATTTTGTTGTAAGTAGAAACAAAATAAAATAAATAAAGCAAGAAAGAAAACAAAAAAAAAGTGTTTTCAAATTTGAAAACTAATGGCACTAATAGAAAGTTTATAATTTTTCTAAAACTAAAAGCAAAAAGAATTAAAAAATAAAGCAAAAAACAAAAGAAAATAAATAATGCAGAAAACAAAACAAAAAAACTGGAAAATAATTAAAAATAGCAACAATAAGTATTTTGTTGTAAGTAGAAATAAAATAAAATAAATAAAGCAAGAAAGAAAACAAAAAAACAAAAAAATGCCTCCTACTGGGCCCCCACGGCCTGAATACGACTAGAAACCCTACCATGGGCCAGGCTTCAGGCCCCCTGCCCCGGCCCGTCGTGGTCGTCGCCGACGCCCTCGCCGCTGCCGCCGTCGCCCTCGCCGGCCACGCCCCTGCCCTGGCCCGCCGTGGTCGTCGCTGACGCCCTCGCCGCCGCCGCCGTCGCCCTCGCCGGCCGCCCCCGTTGTGAGCCGCCACCGTTGAGGCTCTGTGTTCAGTGCTTTTTTTCATACATACATGTGTATTTTTTTGTTCATTGCATTTTTTCATATATATAATTAATGTATATATGTATGTGGTAGCTATATGATGAATGGATCTGGCTATGTATGTATGCATATAATGTTCATAGCATTTTTTTGTTTATATATGTTTTTTCATATATGTATTAATTTTTTATTTAGGTTGTTAGTAGATATCGATTTTAGGTTAGTGCATTTTAATAAGGTTAGTGTAGAGGAAAAAGTAAAATAAGGAAAAGGAAGAAAAGAGGAAGAAGGAAGAAGGAAGAAGAAGAAGAAAAAGAATGAGAGGAAAAAGGAAAATAAGAAAAGGAAGAAAGGAGAAGAAGAGGAGAGGAAAAGAAGAGGAGAAATAAATAAGAAGAAGAAAAAAGAAGAAAAAGAAGAGGAGAAGAAGAAAGGAATAGAGGAGAAGAAGAAAAAATAGAAATTTCTATTTTTTCTTCTTCTCCTCTATTTTCTATTTTTTCTTCTTCTCCTCTATTCCTTTCTTCTTCTCCTCTTTTTTTTCTTCTTTTTTTCTTCGATCTTCTCCTCTATTCCTTTCTTCTTTAACCTCTTTTTATTTCTTTTTCGTTTTCTTATGTTTTATCGGGTCTGTCGCCGTCAGGCTGCTCGCCTTCGCCCTCGCCGCCCCCTCGAGATAACTTCGACATCAGGGGCGGTCGATATATATACCCCCTCTCGACCGTGATAACCTATACAACGGCAGCACCCCCCTCGGCCCTCTCGCTTGATCAAAACTCTCGAGGCTACCCAAATTTACCAAGTTAAAAGAGCGTTGTCGTCGAGGCCACCCCAAACCCTTGAAGTATTGTGTCGAGGCGATCCCAAACCCTAGAGAAGCAGCGTCGAGGCCACTAACATGATTCCTTATTGTGATTAGCTAGCTAGTTCTACGTTTGCCACTAATATATATCCATCTGTACCATGTTTGACTAATAATTGACATGTTGTAAATATTTGCAGAAACTACGGAGCACTACCGAGACGAAGCAACAGAAGCGATGTTGGGGGAGATAATCGCAGAAGGAACTGGTGTCATTGCGTCATTTTTCAACGACGTCGTTGGTCAGGAAGGACTAGGTGAAGAAGAGGGCTATGTTCATGATGGCTCCGGCCCATTAATGCCGGTACAAGAAGAGGGCTATGTTCATGATGGCTCCGATGATGACCCAATGGAGGTACAAGAAGGGGACCGTGTTGACTGCTCCGGTGACCGAACCGAGTCTGGCCAGGTATATATATATTAGTTAAGCCCGTGCTGACTAGTTAATTGATGCATTCATTGTTTTGGTATATCTACACATATTAATTACTCTCGTCTTTCTTCCTTTTAATTTCTAGCACTCTAGATCGAGCACAACTTTGGTAAGGAGACGAGGCCCAAAGAAAAAGTTGAGCTCGGATGAAAGGTTTGAGATCATAGAAATCGCGCCCGACGGTGAACCGATTGAACCCATCCGGACAAAGAACGCATTTTCTGCTCAGTGCGGGGTTCTTGTTAGGGACAAGATCCCGATCAGAATCCAGCAATGGTATAAGCCTAAGGACAACCCTGAGGTGTCTTATGTCAATGATATGCAGAAAGAAGATCTTTGGACTCAGCTGAAGGCAAATTTCACCCTACCGCCAGAGGAGGATTCGGAGAAGCCAGTTAAAAAGCAATTAATCAAGTCTTGTGCTCTTAAGAAGATGGCGACCCTATTCAGGAGGTGGAGGAAAGAGTTGAACCATTTTGTCGAAAAAGACACCAGAATTCATCAGCAAATATGAGAAGATCAAAGATCACTGGCCCGCATTTGTGTCCCATAAGACATCGGAAAAGAGTAAGAAGATGTCGACGACGAACAAGCAAAATGCTGCGAAGAAGAAGCTTCACCATCGCACGGGGTCAGGTGGCTACCTCAAAGCCCGGCCTAAGTGGTCCAAGGAGGAGAATGATCTGCTTGAAAAAGGGATCAAACCAGAGACAATGAGATGGCCAGACCGTTGCCGGACTTGGTTCTTTGGGGCTGGCGGAACTTTGGACCCTATATCAGGGATGTGCCGTTGGACGGACGAGCAACTGGGAATACCAGTCAAGAACCTTCGACACTACATCAGTGCAGCACAGAAAGGGACGTTCGTACCAGACAAGAAGAAGGACGAGCGCACAATGGCCCTCGGGAATCCTGAGCACCCTGGACGGACACGAGGCATGCCAGGCTCCATTCTGTGGAAGGTTGGTTTTCCGGACACAGGGGGTTACAAAACCCACGAGAGGAGGAAGAATCTGGAGCAGGGCCAACTGCAGGCGCTGCACGAAAGGGTAATGGGGCTAGAGGAACGAGAAGCAGCAGATCGCAGCAAACGACCTGCCGAAGCTTCCCCCGAAGCTACCCCGCCATCTCAGCGGAGAAGCAGCGTGGCTTCCACCGAGCTGCTTCAGCCGGAGCATGTCTTGACGGCTCCTGCCAGCTATCCCGTGGATGCTATCACGGAGTCTCAACATTGCCACATTATGGCGCGATGAATGAATTTGAAGGTCAAGGCGGCTGTTGGCTCTGTTTATCCTACTGGATCCGGAGCAACTTATCACTGCCGGCCGATTCCAGAAGGATATGCTAAGGTGATGGTGGATGAAATAACGGAGGGATTTGAGGACCTCCTGCTTGGCCACCCTACCGGTGAAGGGGAGACTAGGCTGGGTTCTGCTCTGAAGACTCCATGCCTATGGCGGAAGGAGCTCATCAACCTTCCGAACTGGATGCCTCCGCCTCCTCCTCCTCCTCCGGCGAGTCAGGGCACTCCGCCTCCTCCACCGCCTCCTCCTCCGGCGAGTGACGATCAGGGCATGCGTGGCGGCACTCCGCCTCCTTCTCCGGCGCGTGGCGGCACTCCGCCTCCTTCTTCGCCTGCGTCGGTGCTCCCGAGCAGCCAGCAGCCTCCTCCTTCTCCGCCTCGCCAGCAAGGGCGGAAGAGACCCGCCGCCGCCCCAGCTGCTCCGGCACGTCGTACTCCTTCTCCTCCGCCTCGTAAGCAAGCACGAAAGAAGACAGATGCCGCAGCCGCTCCGTCTGCTCCGGCGTCTAGCAGCACAACCAGAGGCGGGAGGCAATACAAATACGGTCAACCTCTCAAGCCTCTAGAGAAGTTACCGTACGAGAGGACCGAGGAGGAAAACGATACGATTGTGCGGACCCACGTGAAGGAGTTCTTTGAAGGGGTGAAAGCAAAGAGACATCCACCTCCGGAGGAGAAGGTAGATCCGGTGAAAGCAAAGCGCACTATCGATGCCCTGAGGAAACCACCAAAGTCTCCACCGAGTACCAACTATCAGCGCATTACTGAACAGACATATCTCCAAGCCCAGCAGTCGGGAACTACTGTCAGTGATAAAAGGTTAAAAGAACGAGCAAAGGGGAAAAATTGCCCAGCTCGGCGAACAAGCACAACAATCGTGCCCCCCGCTCAATGTGTCTAATGCTCCGGGGACGGTGGCCGGTTATGGCAATCTTGCAGATTACCTGCATGACGATCAACTTCCTGATTTCTTGGAGGTGGACGAACACAGATACGAGTATGGGAAGCCTCTCGTCAAAGATGAAAAATCTCTGACAACAATGATGCGAAGATTCCATAATTGGTACATGGAAACCTGCAGAGAGTCTGGGGGGACGAATGCTTTGTATCTGAATATTAAAAAGGAGCACGACCTCGTTGCAACTGATCTGATGACTGTTCCATTTGATGAGTTCTTCGCGTTCTTCAATCAAAAGGCCCTCGATAAACTAATGGTCTTTTGCTACTGTCTGTAAGTACTATTTCTGTCATTAAGTCTCTATATATAGCTCGGCTCTTTCATTTCATGTATTTATAATTAATTATCCTCAATATATTATGCAGATTGAAGATCGTCGAGTGCAAAAAACAAGAAATTTATAATATTGGGTTCATTAACACAAATATCATAGATGAATTTCTGTTTGAAAAGGACGTCGAAGAGGCCGAGGACAACTTGCTACGATCGTTGATCAAAAATCAAAACAAAGATACCATACTCTTTCCTTACAACGGCAAGTGAGTGTTACTGTCGTGTGCATATTCCGTTTCCCTTATTACTCGAGCAAGGTTATAGTAATGTAATTGATGAGTTATGCATGCGTGCGCGGGTACCACTATATTCTTCTGGAGATTAAGCTTGAGCGGGGACTAGTAACCGTCTTAGACTCGAGACGGAAAGATCCCAAAACCTATGCGGACATGACTGAATTTCTCAACAAGTAAGTTCAATCGATCATTATGGCACCATATCGGCAACTTTTTGTTCATTTCCTGATATCTCAAGTAATAATAATTATTTTCTTTGTCTTGCAGGGTTTGGAAACAGTTCACCGCAGAAGCTCCGGGACTACCGAAGGAGCTGCGATATACATACCCGAAAGTAAGTACTACTGGCTAGCTAGTTGCGCGCATCTCCCATTGATTCTATAGCTATACTTTCATCAATGCCATTTATAATGCTTCATTATCAGTTTGATTGACCTTTATTTCTTGTAAAGTGCTTGTGGCTGGAACAAGGAAATGATTTCTGTGGATACTACGTGTGCGAGTTCATCCACAACGCGACTTTGAAAAACAAGTGGGGCTACTCTCAAAGACAATATGAAGTGCGTAAGCAATAATATTCACAATTTCATTTTATTACACCATCATTTCTGTTGAGTTTCATTCATATATATGTAATAATTAACCCCCTTCTTCAAATTAGACGTGGCAGATGCGGAATGAACTCCTAGAACCAAATCGCATGAAAGCAATTCAAGAGGAATTGGCGGGATTCTTTCTTGACCACGTCATTAATAAAGCCGAAGAATACCATGTGGAAGTTGATTTCAATTGCTAGGGGATTGTAATTAAGAGATCTTACATATTGTACATGTATGTAGCCAGTAGCGTCGGATACATGATACGAAAACTTGTTGTTCGACCAATCTCTCCGAGAAGGAGAGGTCGATCAATCACTTCTCTCGGTATGCATGACGAACTTCTGTACTCAATGGTTCTCTCGATCACTTATGTATATAGTACGTAGCGTCGACCAAGCACGGACATAAGAGAGAACACTTCTCTTTATTAATTATCTAGCTAACACAATATATGAAACACCTAAATTAACCCCCCAAAACCCCCAACCCCCTCCCTTTCAAAAAAAGAAACAAAAACCCCAGGAATGCTGACGCGTGGATGCCTTTTGGTCCCGGTTGGTGCCACCAACCGTGACCAAAGGCCCCCCTGACTGGCTCGGCGCACAGGCCACGTGTAGGCACATTGGTCCCCTTCGTGTTTGAACCGGAACAAATGGGTGGAGGTATTAGTAACGATCCATTAGTCCCGGTTCATGAATCGGGACTAAATGCCCTTACGAACCGGGACTTAGGTGTTTTTCTACTAGTGGGCAGGAACACTAGCCCATTCCTCTAGCAGTCTCCAAACACGATCGACCAAGGATCTTTTGTTGCCGTCTAGCCCTAGCCCTAGCTCTTCTCTATCTCTCACTTGGCTCTCTCTCGCTCTACGATGTTGCTCGATCAACAGAGGAGGAAAAAGATCAGAGAGGAGGGAAGAACAGTGACACGGCGAGGATTTTTCCCGGTGCACGAACACCTCCTTGAGCACAAACTCAAAACCCCACACCATTACAACGATTACCGCAGCATGCTTTATACCCGAGCAACGCTGGGCCACAACCCACTCGCTCCTGCCCACTCCGCGCTCCGATCGGCCCACTCTCGACGCCCCCGTGACGTGCTTTGCGCGCACGCACCGTGCCGAGCCCGCAACGACCTCGCGCTCCCGCTGCACCCGGATCGCCTCCTGACCTAGTCTACACGCACACACGCACGATGTCTAACCCACATGGCCACCCTGTGCAACAGACGCGCGCGCGCACACACACACACACGCCCACGGTCCTGACGCACCCGACGCGTCTGGTGCGCACCCATAACACGCATGGGTCGCGCCCGGCTCGCCATCGCGGCTTATTGCCCAACAGGATCGAGCGTCCTCTATGAGCTTCCCTTGTTTTGTCGCATTCCTCGCAAGCCACATGTGATATAAGACCATCAACATGACGCCCTTATCCGCGTCTGTGGCCTTGCCTAACCAATCTAACATCCATACCCTGAGAGTTTGTTGTGTATTAATCATCTCTGGCAAGTCGAACACACATCGTCTCCCCTGTCCGCATTAATAATAGACCACACATCATGAGCATGCGGACACCTTCAAAATCTGTGAATGGCAGTCTCCTCTCTTCCACAAACTGGGCAAAGCACACCCGACTTTATGGTTCTTCGCTGAAGTTCTGCACCAAGAGCTAAGCCGTCCCGAGCTAACCGCGAGGTGTAGATTTTGACCTTCGCGGGTACGTTCGTGTCCCAGAGCTCGATCCAGCCCTTGTGTTAATAAAGACATAAATACACATGGTAATTAGTTGTGTATGTTCTATTTTCTGGTTGTTTCTGCTGATTAAAAACCGATACTGTTTCGACCCGCTAGCTGTCAATCGAAGATTTTTTTAGAACTTTGATGATTTTTATAGCAAATTCGGAAATTATACATCATAATGCAGAAAAATCAAAAGTATCACCCCGTCGGCCTCCGGTTGGCCGAAGAGGGACTTTTCGGCCTACCGTTGGCCGAAGAGGGACTTTTCGGCCAACCGTTGGCCAAAAAAGACTTTTCAGCCGACCATTGGCCAAAAATTACTTTTCGGCCAATAGTTCGCCAAAAAGTCCCTCTTCGGCCAAACGGAAGCCGAAAAGTCCCTCTTCGGCCAATCGGAAGTCGAAAAGTCCCTTTTCGGCCAACAGGAGGCCGACGGGGTGATACTTTTGATTTTTCTGCATTAAGGTGTATAGTTTCCGAATTTGCTATAGAAATTATCATAGTTTCAGAAAAATCTCAATCGATTGAGTTCTTATGGGGCCAGTCACTTTTTGGTAGCAAGGGATATACGACACACAAATTGTGCTAGTTACATCAATTAGCTAGCTAGGTAGCAGGGGAAAGTCCCCAACTGCTCGCGAGCTCAAATGAACTTGCATAAACAATAAATAAGAAAAATTAAAAAAATCTGATTGTTTTGGTAAATTGTAACAATTCTTTTAAGAGCCTGCAAAATTTCACTTTGAAACGGCATCCGTCGAAATCGCAGCAAAAAAAATCAGCACTCCGAAATTCTTTTAAAAATGGCATTTTTGTAGCATCGATTTTTTTTGCCACCACTTCAACAAATGTGATTTTATGATAAAATTTCACAAGCACTCAGACTATTTGTCAATGTATCCACAAAAAATTCGGATTTTTTTCTTCATTTCTCTACGATTTTATTGTTCATACGGGCTCATGTGAGCTCGAGCTGAGAATAATAGCTTCGTCCGGTAGTAGGAGTAAACACGTATTTGTAGAATATTAAGAGATGGATTGTGAGGGGTAGATATAGAAGAACCTGCACGTGCATGTATGCATCCACATGAACTATGCATTGCATTTCACATGCTTCGTGTCACTATGCACCGGCGCGTGCGCTCATGGGTATTACCTCCGTCCCAAATTATTTGTTTTAGATTTTCTAGATATGAACGTGTCTAAAGACATCTGTACCTAGATAAATCTAAGACAAGTAATTTAAGACGGAGAGAGTATGTAGCTAGGGGTACCTTAACTAATAAAATTAGTGATATTGGTATTGACACTTGATAATAAAATAGAACTAAACCTTAAAAAAAAGCAAAATACTGATTTTTCTAAAGAAGAATGATTAGTGGCTTCAGTATTACTCTTTACGAAGAGTAAAAGAAACAAAGATAAAACAAACTATGAGAATTTTCTGCCCATAATTCTATAATATGCAAGAATAAACATATAATAGTACAATTTTTGTAAACAATGAAGTTTACTAAGAAGAAATACATTAGTGGCATTCACATTATCCTTAAATAAAAATGAAAATGCAAATAAAATAAATCAAATCAAAATAATGAAGCTTTCTAGCAAATGATGACTTAGTGGCATATGTATTACCCTTAAAGAAGAAAGCAAACAAAAAAAAACAATAATGAAGTTTTGTAAGCAATAATGAATTAGTGAAATTGATAATAACTTTAAAGAAAAAAAATAAAAACTAAAACGAAATCAAAATAGTGCAATTTTCTAAGAAAGAAATGATACAAAATAAAACTAAACCAAAATCGGAAGAATGAATTTCTAAGAAATATAGAATTAGTGGGGTTGATATTACACATTAAGAAGAAAGAAAATAAAAATTCTGAAACGAACAATAACAAAATTTCCATATAATATACACTAAAATTGAGTTTTTTAAAATTATAAAAGAATAAGCATATAAATAGTGTTTTTTCACAAAAAAAAAGTTTCCGTAAAAGGAATGAATTACTCACATTGGTATTACCCACAACTAAGAAAGAAATTGAAATGAAAAAAAATCAAAATAATAAAGTTTTATAAGGAAGAATGAATTAGAGGCATTGGTATTACATTTAAAGAAAAAAACGAATGAAATTAAAATGAAAAAACAATCAAAGTAAGAATTTTTTTTCTAAGGAAAAATATATGAATTATTGGCATTGGTGTACCCTTCGAGAAGAAAGAAAAGAAATGAACTAAAAAATAAAAAAAGTGCACACAATTTACAAAGGGACATTGACATTTATGCCCCTACTTATGCCCACTCTCAGATTTACCTCTATCTTTTTGATGTGTTCAAATTTGCCCCTAAAAAGTATTTTAGGTGACGAGAATTCCTTTCCAGCTGGTCAAAGTTCTTTGATCGAAACTTTGAAAAATCATAATAAATTCATATGAACTCAGAAAAATGCAAAATGTTCATAAAAATATCACCTATATGCGCATATCATTTACGTTCATCACCTACACGTGCATTTATTTGCATTCACCCTAAATACTTTTTAATGTTATGAACCGTAAAGAGCTTTAAAGGGTGCTTTTGTAATGACTGTAAATGACATGTGCATATGGGCGATGTGTTTATGAACATTTTGATATCTTATTTTGCATTCTTCTATTTTCAAAGGTTATTTTCCTCTTTGATTTGCTGAAGGAATTCAAAAGCCTAAGTCTTATGAATGGAATTGTAGGAACATGTTGAAAGATGAGCTTCTCACCCTGCTCAAGAACCAGAAAATATATTGGAAGCAAAGAGGGAAATAAAAGGTGTATAATTTGGTGATGAGAATACCAAATTCTTTCACACCAAAGAAACTATTAACCACAAACATAATCACATTGCTATGTTGCAAAACGATGATCAGGTTGAATTTACAGATCATGGAAGCAAAGCTACACTGTTGTGGGAATCCTTCAGAAAGAGATTGGGCAGCTCAAAAGATACTTTCATGCATTTTGATCTGAATTATTTGTATGGTCCAGTTTCTGATCCAGAAATGTTTATTGACCTTGAGAAATGCTACAGAAATGGGGAAATTGATGAGGTAGTTAAAAATCTGCCATCAGACAAATCTCCTAGTCCTGATGGTTTTAACAATGAATTCTTCAAGGCATGTTGTGATATTATTGGTTATGATGTCAGAAAGCTCATACATGATTTCTATGAAGGAAATGTCAACTTAGAAAGCATCAACTCCTCATACATTACACTTATACCCAAAAGCTCAAGTCCTGTGAATGCAAATGATTTCAGACCTATCTCTCTGTTGAATACTTGTTTAAAAGTCATTACCAAACTTCTGGCTAATAGGTTGCAAAAGATCATTTTGAAGATTGTGCGCATCAACCAGTATGGCTTCTTGAAAGACAGAGTCATCCATGATTGCCTTGGCTGGGCATATGTATATCTTCATTAGTGCCACAAAACCAAAGAGGAAGTGATAGTTTTTTAATTAGACTTTGCAAAGGCCTTTGATTGTATTGAGTATAAAGCAATCATTGAAATTCTGAAAGCAAAATGATTTGGTGATAGATGGATCATGTGGATCAGACTTCTATTTAACTCTGCATCTTCTGTTGTCCTTTTAAATGGAGTACCAGGAAAAAAATCTATTGTAAAAAAGGTGTGAGGAAAGGAGATCCTCTCTCTCCACTGCTTTTTGTCATTGCTGCTGACCTTTTGTAGTCCATCATGAACAAGGCTATGTGTCAAGGTCTCTTTACATCACCTCTACATTTCAACTCTTGCCCTGATTTCCCTATGGTGTAGTATGTTGATGACACTTTGATTCTTATGGAAGCTGATGTTAGAGAACTGGTGTTTCTTAAAGCTCTACTAAACACTTTTGATGATGCTACTGGTCTAAGGGTTAATTACTCAAAGTCAAGCGTGATCCCCATTAATGTGCGTGAGGACAAAATTGAAATCTTGGTCGGAACTTTGAATTGCAAAAGGGAGGCTTTTCCTTTCACTTATTTGGGGCTTCCTTTGGGCTTATATAAACGAATAGTTGAATGGTGTATGCCCCTAGTTAAGAGAATAGCAAACAAGCTTTTGGGACTGGCCACTTTCATGACACAAGCTGGAAGACTCCTTCTTGTTAAGTCTATTATAGCCTCACTACCAATCTTTGCAATGTGCTGTCTGGATCTGCCTGAAACCATCAAAAAGCAAATCAGAAAATAGCTTAGACATTGCCTCTGGAGAGGACCTGATCCTAATGACCATAGACCTGCAATGGTAAAGTGGACTGTGGTTTGCAGACCAAAATATCAAGGCGGGCTTGGGGTGAAAGATATTACCATTCAAAATAAGGCTCTACTTCTGAAAAATCTACACAAATTTTATAACATGCATAACACCCCATGGGTTAACATGATCTGGGAATCTTAGTACTCAGAGGGACACCTTCCTGGACAGCAAGTGATAGACTTATTTTGGTGGAAAGAAAATCTCAAGTTAGTAGAGCATTTCAAATCAATGGCAAGATGTAATCTAGGAGATGGGAAATCTGCACTCCCATGAAATGATTTATGGCAGACATCATGTCTTCATCAGAGTTTCCCTCACCTGTTCTTTTTTGCGAAAAATACTCAGATCACAATTTATGAGACTTTACAAACTGAATTTCTGGAAGATTTGTTTCACCTGCCACTCACAGTACAAGCATATGATCAGTTCATACAATTAGAGAGGTTGTGCGATGAACAAAGAAGTGTTAATCTTGCAGATTATAATGATACATGGTCATACATTTGGGGATCAGAGAAGTTCAGTGCTAAAAAGGCTTATACAGTAATGATTGGGATAAAAACTGTTCCTCCTCTGTACCAATGGATATGGAATTGCTCTTGCCAGCCAAAGCACAAAATATTCTTTTGGATGCTCTTGCATGATAGGGTGAACAATAGAAATCTTCTGAGAAGGAAAACATTTTATTTGGAGACATACAACTGTTCACTCATGAATTGCAACCAGGAGAAAACTATTTTTCATCTGTTTTGGGGATGTCCATTTGCAGTAAGATGTGGGAAGCCCAAATAGAGACAACCCACTTTCCATCTGGGAAGCGTTGGAGGACATGAAAGATAAAATCAGAGTTCCTTTCTTCACCGAAATTATGATACCTTGTGCTTGGGCTATGTGGATATCCAGGAACAATCTAATATTCAATAAGATTCAACCATCATTTCAGGGATGGAGAAGAATATACCTCGATGAACTTCAATGGCTTAGGCACAGAATCAAGAAGAAATATACTTCTGCTTTTAAGGCCTGGTTAGACAAATTGTTGTAATATTTTAGTTTCTTTCTTTTTTTCATTTTCTTTTCTCTTTTTTATTTAGTACCTTAGTTCCTCTTGTAGTTGTTATCTCTTTTTTCTAGCTTAGCTCAAGCCTTTTCTGTATTTTAGTACCTTGCATTAATAAAAGAAAAGGATTATAGTGGGGCATTGCCCTACAGTGTACAGTCAAAATATTCTTTCAAAGCTTTGGTAATGCAACTTTGACTAAAAGGAAGGGCATTCTTGTGGCCTAAAATGTTTTTAGGGGAAAATTTGAGCACATAAAAATTTTAGCGGTAAATTTGAGTATTGGGTCGGAGTTAGGGGCATACATGTGAATGCCCCGTTTGCAAAATTTATGCCTTTTATGGTATGCAAGGATAAGCTTATAGTAATGAAATATTCATTTAAATGAAGTTTTCTAAGAAGAAATGAATTAGAGGAATCAGTCTTAGCCTTAATGAAGAAGAGAAATAAAATAACAACTAGAACAAAATCAAAATAATGAAGTTTTCTAAGAAAGACTAGATTAGTGGCTTTTGTATCTGTCACATCCCTAGTTCTGACAATGCCTAGTGCATGCATCAGAGTGTTACATCATGTTTAAATTTCATTTAAACCTGAGATGGGGATTGACTAAGCCCTAACACCAAATGAATTCAACTAGGGTCAAAATAAAACCTTTTTCATTGAACTCAAAATGTCCTCTAAAAATGTTCAACATTTCTGGTTTGAGGTGGAAGCATCTACCAAAAATGGTTTATATTTTTGCAGGGCATATTTGGTCACTGAATTAAACCATATTGTATTTGACTTTGGGCATTTAAATACTATAAATAATTTAAATGTTCAAATAAATGTTGGAAAATTGTTAGGGGTCACTGAAATAATTCAGAAAACACCCATAACTGTTTCCAGGATTTTATAAAATGATTTGATATTTTAAATCAAATCAAAAACAAATTGCAGAAAATAGAAAAGATAAAACAGAACAGAATTATAAAAGAGAGAGAGAAAGACCCGTACCTGGGCCACTTACCTGTAGCCGGCCCAGCTCCCCCACCTGGCCGGCCCAGCCCACCTCCTCCCCC